>NC_038256.2:14301315-14630174 GCF_000004515.6 Glycine max
TTTCTACTCTACTCAAGAGCCATTCTAGGTTTCTCTTTGAGTCCTAGTCTGCTTTTATGTGCTTTTCATTGCTTTAATTGTGGAATAATCCTTGAAAATTTGTGTTGTTAAAACTCTATCGGTTTAGCTTTCATTTCATTTTTTTGGTCTTTGGATTTTGCTTGTCTCTTTGTTTCCTTGTTTGTGAGTTGCCATATAGGAAATTAGAAAGGAGGATTGGTGCCATCCCTTGAAGAATTTCAGTCAAGAAGTAAGGGGCCAACCACCTTAAGATCTACTGGACTAAGAAGAACTCCAAATTGAGTGAATCACCAAAGATAGAACAACCACCAAAATTGAGGACTGTTTTATAATTTTGTAATTGGCAATTTACTTACCCTCATTGCTTTCAAGTTTTGTAAGAAAACGGCCTTTCATTGGAAGTGTGTTGGGAGCCTCCTGTCGCAACCTACCCTTCGGAGGGAGGGCAACGCGGGGCTCATGGGTGCGTCTTCCCAGGGAGGAAGGTGCACAGAGTCGCCACCAACGTTTATTCGAGGAAAACGTCAGAAAAATCAGAATGTGTGGTCTACGAACTTTAATCGTGAAAGGTTCGGGAGTTGTTTTTATGCACGGGGAAGGTATTAGCACCCCACGCGTCCGTCACAAGGGACGACATCCTTTGATCGAGTATGCAAGACATGACTTCAAAATTATGTATTTTCCCTTTTTTTATGTTTTTATGTATTTTCCCTTTTTTATGTTTTTTAGCTTTTTGTGGTCGACAAGGGTGTTTCCCTCGCTCCTATGTATCCTCAATTGCGATGAGGAAATCAGACCCACATAGTTCTTTCAGAACTAAACGTTCATTAAGTTGTTTTTATCTTTTTTCGCAAGATATATTTTAACTGAACAATGTAGAAGCAAATGACTTTGGTGTTTTGATGATGATCATGATGATTTGATGCAAATGGGCTTTTCAAGTTTAAAAATCAAGACAATGATTCAAGAATACAAGCCACAACATCAAGATGATCACTAGTATTTTAGGAAGGGAATTCCTAATTGATATAGCAAAAGGTTTGGCCAAGTAATTTAAGTTAAAAAGTGTTTTTCAAGAGATTTACTCTCTGGTAATCGATTACCAGAGGATGTAATTGATTACCAGTGGCTAAAAATGATTTACAATAGCTACTAAATATTTGAATTCAAATTTTAGACTGTGTAATCGATTACACAATATTGGTAATCGATTACCAGCAGTTAATAAACGTTTTAATTCAAATTTTAAAAGCTGTAATCGATTACACAAATCTTGTAATCGATTACCAGACAAGATTTTCAGAAAAATATTTCTAAGAGTCACAACTTCTCAAATGGTTTTTACATGACCACCAATGGTCTGTATATATGTGACTTAGAACACGAATTTGCTCAGAGTTTTTCAGAACAACAAGTGTTTATTCTCTCAAAGAGCAAAATCATTTTATCCTCTTAAGAATTCCTTGGCCAATCCACTTGCATTTCATTAAGGAATCATTTGAGTGCTCAGATTGTAAAATCTATCTCTTTCAAGAGAGATTCATTCTTCTCCTCTTTCTAATTCTCTAAAGGATTAAGAGACCGAGGGTCTCTTGTTGTAAAAGAATTCTGAACACAAAGGAAGGATTGTCCTTGTGTGTTCAGAACTTGTAAAAGAATTTTACAAGATAGTGGAACTCTCAAGCGGGTTGCTTGGGGACTGGACGCAGGCACAAAGGTGTGGCCGAACCAGTATAAATTCAAGTTTGCACTTTCTCTTCCCTTAAACTCTTTTATTTATTATTGTTTTATATTTATATTCAGATTGTTCTATTTGAATCAATATTTAAGAAGTTTATTGTTAAGGGAATTTGTAACTTGAATAGAAAGTGAAATAGAATTTTAATTGGGGAAATAGTTTGTAATATCTTAATTCAACCTCCCCCCCTTCTTAAGATATCTGAGGCCACTTGTCTAACAAGTGGTATCAGAGCTTCATTCTTGTATAAAGTTTAGAAGCTTTAAGAAAAATGGCATCAGCAAACTTCTTATTTCTAGAAGGAAATTCAATCAATAGACCTCCAATCTTTAATGGAGAGGATTACCACTACTGGAAAACCCGAATGAAAATTTTTATTGAGGCAATAGACTTAAATATTTGGGAAGCCATGGAAATAGAGCCTTATATACCCACCACAGTAGAAAGAATTACAATAGATGGAAGCACATCAAGTGAAAGCATAACAATAGAAAAACCTAGAGATAGATGGTCTGAAGAGGATAGAAGACGAGTACAATACAATTTAAAAGCCAAAAACATAATAACATCTGCCCTGGGAATGGATGAATATTTTAGGGTTTCAAATTGTAAGAGTGCTAAGGAAATGTGGGACACTTTACAATTAACACATGAAGGAACTACAGATGTTAAAAGATCTAGGATAAACACATTAACTCATGAATATGAACTATTTAGGATGAATGCAAATGAAAACATTCAAGACATGCAAAAGAGATTTACACATATAGTAAATCATCTTGCAGCCTTAGGGAAAGAATTTCAAAATGAAGATCTCATAAATAAAGTGTTAAGGTGTTTAAGCAGAGAATGGCAACCTAAAGTAACAACCATTACTGAATCAAGAGATTTATCTAACATGTCTCTTGCTACTCTATTTGGAAAGTTACAGGAACACGAAATGGAATTATTGAGATTACGCCAACATGAAGAAAATGACAAGAAAAAGAAGGGAATTGCTTTTAAAGCCTCATCTTCAATCCAAGAAGAAAGTGATAAGGAAAATGATCTAGATGAAGATGATGATCTAAGCCTTTTTGTAAAAAGATTCAACAAGTTTCTTAAAGTAAGAGGAAATCAAAGGCGACCCAATTTTAAATCTAAAAGAAGGACAGAAAATTCATCATCTACTCCAAAGTGCTTTGAGTGCAATCAACCTGGACATCTGAGGGTTGATTGTCCCATCTTCAAGAAAAAGATGGAGAAGTCTGGAAAGAAAAATTTTAGTGAAAAGAAATTGAAGAAAGCATACATCACATGGGATGAAAATGATATGGAATCTTCTGAAGATTCAGAAAATGAAGAAATAAACCTCTGCCTTATGGCTAAAAGTTATGAAAGTGATGAAGAGGTAACATCTTCAAATAACTTATCTATTTCTTTTGATGAATTACAAGATGCATTTGCTGATTTGCATAAAGAGTCAATTAAACTTGCAAAGTTAGTTTCATCTTCTAAGAAAACAATTTCAGATCTAGAAAATGAAATTTCAAAATTAGACAAAGAATTAGATCATCTTAGAAATGAAGTCTCAATTTCTAAATCAAATGAAAAAGTTCATATCTCTACTATTTCTGACAAGAAAATATCAAATTCTTGTAGTTGTTGTGAAAAATATGAAAAACAAATTAAAGAGTTGAAAAACTCACTTGCAAAATTTTCTTATAGTAAAAATAATTTAGATGTCATATTAGGAAAACAAAGATATGTCTCCAATAAGGCTGGAATAGGATATAAATCTGAAAAACAACAAAAATTTCATAAAAACTTCTCTACTTCCACACAAAAATATAATTTTAGTTCTATCACTTGTTTTTACTGTGGAAGAAAAGGACATGGCATATCTACTTGCTACTTTAAGAAAAACTACAACAACATTAAAATGATATGGGTCCCAAAAGGATCCTCAGTTTACACTAACACACAAGGACCCAATAAAGTTTGGGTACCTAAGTCAAAAACTTGATTATGTAGGTGTCTTTGAGGAAGGAGTGTTACATAGATAGCGGGCATGTAACATATGGTGACAACAACAAAGGTAGAATCCTTGGAGTTGGTAAAATAGGTACAAATTCTTCAAACTCCATTGAAAATGTTCTACTTGTTGAAGGTCTTAAGCACAGCCTGCTTAGTGTTAGTCAATTATGTGACAAAGGCTATCTATTATCATTTGATTCTCAAAAATGTCTTATAGAACATAAGCATGACATTAATATAAAGCATGTAGGATATAGATTCAACAATGTATACATGATAGACTTAAGCCTAAAACTAGATAACAATCATTGTTTTCTTAGCAAAGATGATGATCCATGGTTATGGCATAAAAGAATTGCTCACATAAACATGGATCACTTAAACAAATTAATTTCAAAAGATTTAGTAGTTGGTTTGCCTAAATTGAAATTTGAAAAAGATAAACTATGTGATGCATGTCAAAAGGGCAAACAAACTAGAGTCTCATTCAAACCTAAAAATATTGTCTCAACCACTCAACCCTTACAATTATTGCATATGGATTTATTTGGTCCATCTAGAACCATGAGTTTTGGAGGAAATTACTATGCTCTTGTTATAGTTGATGATTTCTCTAGATATACTTGGACATTATTTATTACTCATAAAAGTGATGCATTCCAAGCATTTAGAAAACTTGCTAAAGTTATACAAAACAAGAAAAATCTTAAGACTGCATCCATTAGAAGTGATCATGGGGGTGAGTTTGAAAACAAAGATTTTGAATCATTTTGTGAAGAACATGGTATTGAACACAATTTTTCTGCACCTAGAACCCCTCAACAAAATGGAGTTGTTGAGAGGAAAAATAGGTCATTGGAAGAAATTGCTAGAACTTTATTAAATGATATTTTTCTTCCAAAATATTTTTGGGCTGAAGCCGTCAATACTGCATGTTACATCATGAATAGGGCCTTAATAAGACCCATTTTAAAGAAAACCCCATATGAGTTATATAATGGTAGAAAACCCAACATTTCACATCTACATGTTTTTGGTTGCAATTGTTTTATGCTTAATAATGGTAAAGATAATCTAGGAAAATTTGATGCAAAATCTGATGAAGGCATCTTTCTTGGATATTCATTACAAAGCAAAGCATATAGGATATATAATAACAGAACTATGAATATTGAGGAATCCATTCATGTTACTTTTGATGAATCTAATGTTATCTTGTCAAGAAAGAATATGCTAGATGATATTGCAGAATCTTTAGAACAAATTCATATTCATGGACAAGATTCTAAAGGAAAAGGGAAAGGAAGCAATGAAGATCCTCCAGAAGAAGCCAAATCAAATAATGAACTTCCAAAAGAATGGAAAGTCTCAAAAGATCATCCTCTTGACAGCATTATTGGTGATATCTCAAAAGGGGTAACAAATAGACATTCTCTTAAAGAATTATGCAATTATATGGCTTTTGTATCTATGATTGAACCTATAAATATAAAAGAAGCCATAGTAGATGATAACTGGATTATTGCCATGCAAGAAGAACTGAATCAATTTGAAAGAAACAATGTGTGGGAACTTGTAGAGAAACCTAAAAATTATCCCATCATAGGAACAAAATGGGTATCTAGAAATAAGTTAGATGAACATGGAATAATCATTAGAAATAAGGCTAGATTAGTTGCAAAAGGATATAATCAAGAAGAAGGTATAGATTATGAGGAAACATATGCTCCAGTTGCTAGATTAGAAGTCATTAGAATGCTCTTAGCATATGCATCCATAATGAATTTTAAGCTTTATCAAATGGATGCTAAAAGTGCTTTTCTAAATGGCTTAATTCAAGAAGAAGTATATGTTGAACAACCACCAGGTTTTGAAATATTAGATAAGCCAAATCATGTCTATAAATTGAAAAAGGCTTTATATGGCTTGAAACAAGCCCCTAGGGCTTGGTACGAGCGTCTAAGTAAGTTCCTTTTAGAAAATGACTTTTCTAGAGGAAAAATGGATACTACTCTTTTTATAAAGAGAAAATCACATGATATTTTATTAGTTCAAATTTATGTTGATGACATTATTTTTGGATCCACTAATGAATTGTTGTGGAAGGAATTCTCCCATGACATGCAAAGTGAGTTTGAAATGTCAATGATGGGAGAACTTAACTTCTTTCTTGGATTGCAAATTAAACAAACTAAGGACGGTATCTTTGTCAATCAATCCAAGTATTGCAAAGAGTTAATCCACAAATTCGACATGGAAAATGCTAAGCACATGGCTACACCAATGAGCACTGCTTGCTATCTAGATAAAGATGAAACCGGTCAGTCAATAGATGTTAAGCAATATCGAGGTATGATCGGATGACTTCTTTATTTATCTGCTAGCAGGCCTGATATAATGTTTAGTGTGTGTATGTGTGCTAGATTTCAATCAAATCCTAAACAATCACATCTTAGTGTTGTTAAAAGAATCATTAGATATTTGGTAGGCACTACAAACATAGGTTTATGGTATCCTAGAAATTCCACATGCACCTTAATTGGATATTCTGATTCAGACTTTGCCGGTTCTAAAACAGATAGAAAGAGCACTAGTGGAACTTGTCAATTCATTGGATCTGCTCTACTTTCTTGGCACAGTAAGAAACAAAATAGTGTTGCTTTATCCACTGCAGAAGCGGAATATATTTCTGCTGGCAGTTGTTATGCTCAAATCTTATGGATGAAGCAACAACTTTCTGCTTATGGAATCCTTCTTGACCATATACCTATTAGATGTGATAATACAAGTGCAATTAATCTCTCCAAGAATCCAGTTCAACACTCTAGAACTAAACATATAGAAATTAAGCACCATTTTCTTAGAGATCGTGTTCTAAAGGGAGATTGTGTATTAGAGTTTGTTGATACTAAGAATCAACTTGCTGATATTTTCACAAAACCTCTCCCCAAAGAAGCATTCTTCTCTATTAGAAGGGAATTAGGCCTCTTAGATGTTAGTGATTTAGATAAATAAGGATTGATTGATTAATTTACTCTTATGATTGATTGTTTATGTTAAGTATGTTACTTTGATTGATTTTGTTTAAATTCTTGTTATTATGATAAAATTTATGAATTCCTGTGTGTTTTATATTTGAATGCTTGAATTAAGTGCATTAGTAGTGATAATAAATAATATTAGATGTATTTATCATAGACATAGGTAATTTTTTAGAAACTAGCCTAGTTTATGCTCTGGTAATTGATTACCATCCAGTGTAATCGATTACACAAGAACAGACAGCCTGTAATCGATTACAACATCCTGTAATCGATTACCAAAAGGCTTATTACTCCTGTAATCGATTACCAATCCTTGTAATCGATTACAACTCGTCCTCGTCTATAAATACCCACGAAACCAGTGTTGCTGCGCAACCAAGGCCTCTCCTCGTGCCTCCTCCATCCCTAAATCTTCAAACCTTTGTATCTTACTCATATCTTCACCAAAACATGTCCCGTAAAGCCCAATCTTCCTCTTTTTCACTCCTCTTTCACTTCCACCGATTGAAATCCACTAAAACTTCATCAAATGGTAGAACCATCAAAGAAGAGAAAGGGATCATCCTCCACCACCGCTGCTACTGCCCATCGCCGCCACAGACCATCCGAAGCACCCACAGCACCTATTCATCCCTCTTTGTCATCTCCAAGATCATCCATGTTGTTTTCATCCGATGATCAGCGTCTACGGTACCATTCTCAATTTTCTTCTAGGATCATCTTAGACCCTAAGTACCTAGACGTAGATTTCTTTAATGATGAAACGTTTGATTGCTATCAAGTGTTTCAAAATTCTGGCCTGGTTGATTTCATGTCCTTAAAATTGCCACATTATCCTGAACTTGTAAAGGTCTTCTACTGCAATTTAAAAATTCAGGATAACATTATTTCTTCTGAGGTGCATGGTATTCCTATGTTCATTGATCAGTCATTGTTCTTTTCTTTAACTCATTTACCCAGTCAAGGTGCACCTTTTGAGGGCACCATTGTTGATGACTGGAAATTTGATTATTCTAGTCATGATGCTCGCCGTATGGTCTGCAATGACCAGGCTGAAATGACCGGTAGATTGCTGGCCGGGTCATTAACATTTGATAATCACATCATGCACTATATAATTGTTAGAATTTTGCTTCCCCGGTCTTCAAATTTGGCCCAAGCCTCTGAGGAGGATTTGATTCTGATGTGGGCTTTCCTTACCGGTCATTAAATCGACTGGGCTCACTTGGTTCGGTACCGAATGCTTAAGGCATTACGGGCCAATGCACCTCTCCCTTACCCTCAATTGATAACTTTGTTTCTACGTCATTTTCAAATTCCGCTTGATGATGAACCATTTGTTCAAGTCAAGCATTCCTTTGCAATTGGTGTTGGTGCAGTGACTTCCTATGGATACTGTAAGGATCAGAATGGTCAATGGCTGAAGAAAGACGCACTCCCTCTTCAAGATGAGCGTACTCCTTCACCTCCTCCTCAGTGAGATGATTCAGCACTCATGACTGAAGTTCTTTCCGAATTACGGGGTCTTCGCTCTTATGTTGGTGAACGTTTCGACTCACTGGATACACATTTTGCCGGAATGGATATTTGCCTCACACAGCTTGAAGAGGATGTGGGTTACATTCGTCAGAGTTTCGATCTTCCACCACCACCTCCACCTTCTTAGAATTTAGTTTCAAATTCTATGTCTCTTATAAGCCATGTATTTTGGCTATGCTACTTAGATTATTATTTTCAGTACTTTATTTATCTTGTAGTATTTGGATTTCAGACTTTTATGCTTTGATACAATGTGTTTTTTGGATTCTGGTTTGGTTATGTCTTATTTATGAGTTTGGTTGGTTATGCCTTATACTTTGAAGAGTACCCGGTCTTAGAATTTTGCTTCCCCGGTCTTCATTATTATATCTGGTTTGATTCCCAAGTACTTTGGCTTTTTTATGTTGCCAAAGGGGGAGAAAAATGGGGTGTAGAAAGGCTTAGAAAAAGCTTAGAAATCAAGTGATCATCAATTCCAAAACATAGGGGGAGTGAACGCGAATTTTATATATATACATTGCTTGCTTGTATCTTGATTTCATGACTTATATTGTCATCATCAAAAAGGGGGAGATTGTAGAAGCAAATGACTTTGGTGTTTTGATGATGATCATGATGATTTGATGCAAATGGGCTTTTCAAGTTTAAAAATCAAGACAATGATTCAAGAATACAAGCCACAACATCAAGATGATCACTAGTATTTTAGGAAGGGAATTCCTAATTGATATAGCAAAAGGTTTGGCCAAGTAATTTAAGTTAAAAAGTGTTTTTCAAGAGATTTACTCTCTGGTAATCGATTACCAGAGGATGTAATCGATTACCAATGGCCAAAAATGATTTACAACAGCTACTAAATATTTGAATTCAAATTTTAGACTGTGTAATCGATTACACAATATTGATAATCGATTACCAGCAGTTAATAAACGTTTTAATTCAAATTTTAAAAGCTGTAATCGATTACACAAATCCTGTAATCGATTACCAGACAAGATTTTCAGAAAAATATTTCTAAGAGTCACAACTTCTCAAATGGTTTTTACATGACCACCAATGGTCTATATATATGTGACTTAGAACACGAATTTGCTCAGAGTTTTTCAGAACAACAAGTGTTTATTCTCTCAAAGAGAAAAATCATTTTATCCTCTTAAGAATTCCTTGGCCAATCCACTTGCATTTCATTAAAGAATCATTTGAGTGCTCAGATTGTAAAATCTATCTCTTTCAAGAGAGATTCATTCTTATCCTCTTTCTAATTCTCTAAAGGATTAAGAGACCAAGGGTCTCTTGTTGTAAAAGAATTCTGAACACAAAGGAAGGATTGTCCTTGTGTGTTCAGAACTTGTAAAAGAATTTTACAAGATAGTGCAACTCTCAAACGGGTTGCTTGGGGACTGGACGTAGGCACAAGGGTGTGGCCGAACCAGTATAAATCTGAGTTTGCACTTTCTCTTCCCTTAAACTCTTTTATTTATTATTGTTTTATATTTATATTCAGATTGTTCTATTTGAATCAATATTTAAGAAGTTCATTGTTAAGGGAATTTGTAACTTGAATAGAAAGTGAAATAGAATTTTAATTGGGGAAATAGTTTGTAATATCTTAATTCAACCCCCCCCCCCCCCCTTCTTAAGATATCTGAGGCCACTTGTCTAACAAACAAAAGTCGTTTAAGGCGTTGGACCATTAAACGATCTTTTGATTTTTGGAAAGGAGAGAAACGTTAAGGCATTGGACTATTAACGATCTCTTGGTTTTGAAAGGAGAGAAACGTTAAGGCGTTGGACCTTTAACGATCTCTTGGTTTCTGAAAGGGGAGAAACGTTAAGGCGTTGGACCATTAAGGATCTCTTGGGATCGTCGACAAAAGCGGGGCTTTTGCTCCTACGTATCCTCAATTGCGATGAGGAAATCAGACCTACGTAGTTCTTGCGAATTATGGTAAAGTTATGTGTTGATTTTATGCTTTTGAACGGTCCATGTTAACCGATAAAAGCAAAGAGGACCATTTAAGGCGTTGGACTTTAAAACGGTTATGAGTGACTTTTGCGGACAAAGCTTGATTTGTGAGTTGATTTTAGCCTTAGTTTCACTTTGGTTATTAGTCAATTCATTCAAGGAAACTTTCAAAGAAAAACGTCCGATTGATTTTTTTGATTATTTTATTCAAATATATTTTGATTATTTTATTATTATTATTTTCAATATATTTTGATTACTTATCCTTATTTGTCTTTTTTTTATTTAACCGAGGTTACAGCGTAAACGATCGGTTAGATTTCATTTTAACAGTGATTAAATGAGATTACAACACAAATGATCGGTTGAAATTCATTTTATCATTTATTAGGCGAGATAACGGCTTCAATGATCAGTTAAAGCTCGTTAAAAATGGAAGAAAAGAAAATTGAAAGTGAATGAGATGAAAATGAAAGCAAACAAAACAAGAAATGAATTGAAAGTCTCAGATTCGAACACTTACCGGTTGAAGACCGAAGAATGAACGAAGAACGGACGAAGAACAGTGAAGAACGATAGAAAATCTTCACGGATTTGCTCACAGAAACGTCTCAAAAGCATTACAGTAGCACCTCGGCTTGGATTTTCTTCACGAAAACATGTTTTTTCACCCAAAACAGCTGAAATGCATAGCATAGGGGTTAGGGACCTTTGAAACTCAGCCTCCTCCCCCTATTTATAGGAGAAATGGGGAGGTGCTTATCGCCCAGAGGCTTCTTGAGGAAGATTTCTTAGCGCACCCCAATTACTAAGTTCACCCCCCCTTTTCATACTTTATGGAAAATTTACGGAAGCCTTACAGGAGCGTTTCAGACTTGATTTTCCTCTTTTTTCTGTTCCCTTTCACCAATATTAAGTGAAATATGTCAACCCAAGATTTTTGGACATTTTACGGAAGCATTACGGAAGCTCCGGATGTCCCGGATGCCACTTTTTAACAAAATGGAGGTGGTTGCCGCCCAGAGGCTTCTTGAGGAAGATTCTTGAACGGACCCCGTAATTGATAAGTTCACCCCTTCTAGAATGTTCTGGATGAAGTATCCTAAGTGCACCCCCCCCCCCCGCTTTTGTGTTTTTTGGCCGTTTTCTTTCCGAAAAACTTTACAGATTCCATGGCAATGGGTATTAAACATTTTGAAGTGGTCAAACGGAGGTCGAATGTCGACAAACAATGGTCCCCAAACGAAATTAGGGTATGACAGTTGCCCCTCTTTACTTATCTTTTATTGGAGATAAAAGAGAAATAAAGATAAGACACTAATTTCGTTCGAGCTGAATCTTTACCCTACCGGCCACTAGCGTAAATCCAAGCAGTAAAACCCATGAAGGCATGAAGACATTGAAATTCCTTCTTTTCTCGTTTAATTCATTTTCATTTTCATTTTCACTCTTCTCTTTTCTTTCTTTTTTTTTTAAAATAAAAGCTTACAAACAAAGGACGTCGAGTCCTACGAAGCACATTGGAAAAAGATATTGAAGTTTTTGAGGTGAAGACATTGTCGTCTTCGAAATGCAAATTGAGGCAATCCTACCCCACAAGGGCATTGGATAGAAGACTCCAAGAAGATTGGACCGGAGATGCAAGAGAAGGCCCTAGGGTTCTCATGAGCCTTAGGGTAGATTTTGGGCCCATGGGCTAAGTATGAGCCCGCTTATCTTTGTACATATTAGATTGAGGTTTCATTATTTTTTGACCTTCTATTTAGGGCTCCATAATATAGGTAAGGTACCCTAGAAATGTAGGATTTTTCAGCCCTTATATTTTAGGGCACCTAGACTAGTTTTTGTATTAGGGTTAGTTTTATAATTTCACACGCATTAAGTGAATATTTGATGTGTGTGATTGGAAATAAATTTAATTGAATTGGGAGAAGCCTAATCCAATTAAATTTTAGAGGGGGAGGTGAGCATTTGCTTGCTACACCCCATTGCCACATCATATAGTCACACTTTGTGCATGTCCTTCATGCTTTACATGTCTCATGACACCTACGCACACTTAGTGAAGAATCTTGGACTTGATCTTGGATTAGTGGGGTGAACCATAGCTAAAATTCACTAATCATAATTAGTGAAATTTTGGCTCCAAAATTTGGCTCCACAAATTCAATTTCAAATTCAAGTGAAATTTGAATAGAAATTCAAATTTCCCTCCAATTTTGTGTGACACTTAGGCTATAAATAGAGGCCATGTGTGTGCATTTTTTTTGAACTTGGATCATTTGAAAATTAAACTTCAGATTTCAGAGCTCTCTTAGAGCACAAAATTTTGTGCTCTTCTCTCCCTCTCCCTTCATTCATCTCCTTCTTCCTCCTCTTTTTCTTCCTTTTCCATTCTGCTGTCATTCATCTTAGAAGAAGCAAAGGAATCCATTGATGAAGAAGATCCTAGGCCTACAAGCTCCAATGGAGCTTACATCACAAATGAAGACATTGTCGCCTTTTGAAGGCATGCAATGACTGAAGACATGGTCGTCTTTGAAATGTAGATGAGAACATTGTCGCCTTTGAAGGCATGCAATGACTGAAGACATTGTCATCTTCGAAATGTAAATAAGGTTCATTGTTGCCTTTTGAAGGCATGCAATGATTGAAGACATTGTCATCTTCGAAATGTGTGAGGACATTGTCGCCTTTGAAGGCATGCAATGACTGAAGACATTTTTGTCTTTGAAATGTGTGCGATTACCATATAGGGCATCTCTGCATGCTACCTGACATCTCACAGGTCGGGGTAGCATAAATATGTGTACGGATAACCCTTGGGTGTCTCCGCATGTCATTGAACTTGATCATCTCTGGTTAGCAGAGACGAGTCTTGCGCGCATCGAACTTGAATGTCTCTGGATGACAAAGGTAAAATCTGCAACAATCTTCAACATGATTAGAAGTGGACAACCATCATCATCCCGATATCATCGGACTTGTTCATCTTTGGATGATAAAAGGGACTTCGATAGTCTTCAGATAGGAAGGGTGCGAGCGACCATATGTTGTCTTCGTGCGTCATCGGACTTGTCGTCTCTGGATGATGAAAGGTGCGGATAACCATAAGGTGTGTCCGCGTGCTACTAGACCCTTAGGTCACGATAGCAAAATTGAGACTTTTTTGCGGTCTCAGCCGGAAGACGCTGGCATCTTCGGGAAGGGTGCAGATGACCACATTGGTCTCTGCGTGCCAACAGACTCGCTTGCCTCTAGCTGACGAAAGGTGCGGATAACCATAAGGTGTGTCCGCGTGCTACCGGACCCTTGGGTCACGATAGCGAAATTGAGATTTTTTTGCGGTCTCGGCTAGAAGACGCTAACATCTCCGGGAAGGGTGCAGATGACCATATTGATCTTTGCGTGTCAACGGGCTCGCTTGCCTCTAGCTGACGAAAGGTGTGAATAACCATAAGGTGTGTCTGCGTGCTACCGGACCCTTGGTTCACAATAGCAAAATTGAGACTTTTTCGCGGTCTCGGTCGAATGACACTAACATCTCTGGGAAAGATGCAGATGACCACATTGGTCTCTGCGTGTCAACAGGCTCTCTTGCCTCTAGCTGAAGAAAGGTGCGGATAACCATAAGGTGTGTCTGTGTGCTACCGGACCCTTAGGTCACGATAGCGAAATTGAGACTTTTTCGTGGTCTCGGCCGGAAGATGCTGACATCTTCGGGAAGGGTGCAGATGACCACATTGGTCTCTGCATGTCAAAGGGCTCGCTTGCCTCTAGCTGACAAAAGGTGCGGAAAACCCTTGGGTATCTTTGCATGTTATCGGACTTGCCGTCTCTGGATGACAAAGGGGTGACACTAAAATAGTCTCGATCAAGAGGCTCACTTGCCTCTAGTTGACAAAGGTGCGAATAACCCTTGGATATCTCCGCATGCCACCTAACTCATGGGTCGGGGTGACAAAGGGGTGAGATTAAAATAGTCTCGATCAACAGGCTCGCTTGCCTCTAGTTGACAAAGGTACGGATAACCCTTGGGTATCTCCGCATGTCATCGGACTTGCCATCTCTAGATGACAAAGGGGTGAGACTAAAATAGTCTGGATCAACAAGCTTGCTTGCCTCTAGTCGACAAAGGTGCGGATAACCCTTGGGTATCTCCGCATGCCACCTGACTCACGGGTCGGGGTGACAAAAGGGGTGAGACTAAAATAGTCTCGATCAACAGGCTCGCTTGCCTCTAGTTGAAAAAGGTGCGGATAACCCTTGGGTATCTCCGCATTCCATCGAACTTGCCGTCTCTGAATGACAAAGGGGTGAGACTAAAATAGTCTCGATCAATAGGCTCGCTTGCCTCTAGTTGACAAAGGTGTGGATAACCCTTGGGTATCTCCACATGTCATCGGACTTGCCGTCTCTGGATGACAAAGGGGTGAGACTAAAATAGTCTCGATCAACAGGCTCGCTTGCTTCTAGTTGACAAAGGTGTGGATAACCATTGGGTATCTCTGCATGCCACCTGACTCACGGGTTGGGGTGACAAAACTGTGGGGTGGTCGACAAAAGCGGGGCTTTTGCTCCTACGTATCCTCAATTGCGATGAGGAACTCAAACCTACGTAGTTCTTCAGGTGGTGTGAGACTAAAATAGTCTCGGTGTTCTTTCACTAAAATTCAAACATGCTTTAGTAAAGAAACAAAAACCTCCAACTGATCAGAGCAACATATAATTTTTGGAGAAAAAAATGTGTCTATTGGGGAAGGAGAGTATGCTGATAAAATTTTCCCATAACCACAAATTTGATTTTGGATGTTAGCGTTCCATTTCTAAACGACCATTTATAGGAAACATTGGGTCCAACAAAATAGAAGAAAATCACTCGAAGTGTGATGTGTCATTATTTTCTCCTATTTCTTACCACTTTCTGTCACCATTTTAATTACTGATTAGCCTTAATTGTCAAATTAATTATGCAGTTTTATCATTTGGGCCTACTTGATTAATTCTATGTTTTAATTTAATTTCAGGAGAATTATAAGCAATTGGGCTTGGATCCGGAATTGGGCTGAATCGGCTTGGACTTGAAGAGAGCAAACAATTTTATTTGTCATCCAGTTTTATTTTATTTCGTTTTTAGGCTGTATTTTTGTAATTTGGCCACCAGACCTTATTTTAGTCAGCCGAGCTGCTAGGGTTTTAAGGGTCGCTGGTTACTGTTCACGAGGCAGAGGTTTTGTAGGGTTTTCATTTTTAGCTTTGGTTCGTGTTACTGTTCACGCATGGTACTATTCACGTAGAACTCCATTTTTGTTTTCTGCTTCAAATTCCAATTTCGTTTTCTGCTTTTAATGCCATTTTCGTTTTCATTTCTATCTTCTAATTTCAGTTCGTGTCTGCCTTTGATTTCCTATTCGTTTCTGCATTTCGTTTCCAATTGCAATTTCATTTTCGGTTTCTGTTTGTAGATTCATTTTCGTTTGTGTTGCAATTAGTTTCCAGTTGCTGTTTTCGTTTCTGCTGTTAATGGAAGGTTAAATCTCTAGTGTTGTTTTCTCTTGAGGATTAAGCATAGCTCTCTTTGAGGTTTTGTTATTAATATTGAATTCTGATCATTTTTCCCCTTCACTGATTATTCTGTATTTGTTGCTGATATTAATCTATGCATGCTTAATGCTTGATTAATTGTCTCTGTGCTTAATTAACGTTCGTGCTTAATGGACAAGTGAGCTGGATTAATTGGTGTATGTGTTGCTTATTCACATAATGACAACCTTGTGTTAATTTTTGCTTAGTAAATTAATTTCGGGTTGGATTAAGTGGTTGAAATGATTAGGGATAAATTCTCGTAACCTAGGATAAGAGACTTGCTTTTGAATCAAGGGGAAACAACATGTTTTAGTTCTGTTATTTCTTAATTCAAGTTTGCTTGTTGTTTAAATTACAAAAACAAACAACCCCCCCCCCCATTTCGTTACTATTTTATTATTATATGTTATGAACGTTTGTTTGATCATTGCTCACTGGGAGAGGACCTAGGATCACTTCCTAGATACTACATTTTAATGTAAATTTGATTCGGATCCGGCTCCGATCAAATTTGGCGTTGTTGTCGGGGAGTACATTTTTACTAAATGCACCCCCTGCCCCTTTTTTGGTGATTCTTTTTCCGTAAAGTTACGAAAACTTACGAATTTCGTAATGATACTTGTTTTCTTTCCGTAATGTTGCGAAACCTTACGGATTACGTAATCATCCCTGTTTTGCCTTTCGGAACTTTACAGATTGCGCACTAACACTTCCTTTTAATTTTTGGCATGTCACGGAACTTCACGGATTGTGCTACAACGCTTTTCTTTTGGCTTCCGGCATGTCTCGGAACTTCACAAATTGCCTAACCATGGGTGCCAAATACCTCGAAGTGGTCAAACGAGGGTCGCATCCCAACAACGGATGATCCCCAGACGAAATTAGGGTATGACTGTTGCCCCTCTTTACTTGTCTTTTATTGGAGATAAAAGGGAAGTAAAGATAAGATACTAATTTCGTTCGAGCGAAACACCATTCGGCCAGTGAACCTCCCTTCCAGCGGAACCTGCAAAAATTTGAAAATGATCAGTACCGACACATCATCCTAATACTGTCGAATTTGTTCCTCTTGGTTGATACAAGATGCAAAATGACCATAATTTGTCTCTGCGTGCCACCGGACACGATCGCCTCTGGATGGCGAAAAGGTGTGTGGAATGACCATAATTTGTCTCCTCCCACCTCTCGACTTACTGTCCCCGAATGACAAAGGGCGCAGAATCTGTCTTTGCGCGTTTATCACTCGACTTGTGAAATCTGAATGACAAAGGGCACAGAATTCGTCTATGCGCATTTATCACCCAACTTGTTGTTCCTGAATGATAAAGGGCGCAGAATTCATCTATGCGTGTTTATCAACCAATTTGCGAAATCTGAATGGCAAAGGGCGCAGAATTCGTCTATGCGCGTTTACCACTCGACTCGCTGCTCCTGAATGATAAAGGGCGCAAAATTCCTCTATGCACGTTTATCACCCAATTTGAGAAATCTGAATGGCAAAGGGCGCAGAATTCGTCTATGCGCGTTTACCACTCGGCTTGCTGCTCTTGAATGATAAAGGGCGCAGAATTCGTCTATGCGCGTTTATCACCCAATTTGCGAAATCTGAATGGCAAAGGGCGCAGAATTCGTCTATACGCGTTTACCACTTGACTCGCTGCTCCTGAATGATAAAGGGCGCAGAATTTGTCTCTGCGCATTTATCACTCATCGAGCGTGCGGATAACCGCATGTCATTGAGTCCGTCGCCTCTGGATAACAAAAGGCGTAGAAGACAACGTTAGTCTCTGCGTGCTATCATGCTTTGAGTCTTATAGATAGCAAAAGTATTTTAAAAGTGCGGGACCAAATGGTTCCCGCATGTCATCAGGCCCGCCGCCTCTGGATGACAAAAGGCGCAGAAGACGACGTTAGTCTCTTCATGCTATCATGCTTTGAGTCTTATAGATAGCAAAAATTTTATACGGATAACCGCTAGGGTATTTCTGCTTGTCACATGACTCCAAGGTCAATATGACAGAGATTGTGGGGCGGCTGACAAAAGCAAGGTTGTTGCTCCTACGTATCCTCAATGAGGAACTCAGACCTACGTAGTTCTGGATAACTTGTGAGACTAAAAATAGTCTCAGTGTTTTCTTCACTAAAATGCCAACATGCTTTAGTAAAGAGACAAAACTTCCAACTAATCAAAGCAACATATGCTTTTCGGATGAAAAACAATGTGTCTACCAGGGAAGGGGAGTATGCTGATGAAATCTTCTCATAACCACAAATGAGATTTTAGATGTTAGCATTTCATTTCTAAATGACCATTTAGAGGAAACACAGGGTTCAACAAAAAATAGAAGAAAATCACTCAAGGTGTATCAATCTCACACAGGTAAGTGTTTCATCCTAATTCCGAACCATAGGTATGTCATGACTTGATTTTGCAAATCATTTCCTATCAAATCAAAGATTACATGTGTGATCATGGATCAATAGGACTTTTCATGGGGAATGGTGTTTTTTGGTGGGAACGTTGGCTTTGAGTGTTTTTGGCCTTTTCCTTTTCTGTTTTTGTTTAGTGTGAGGCGAACAAGTCACCGACGCACAGGATTTAGGTTGGCAATCAAAGGGAGAGGACCACTTTAGGTCGTGGTTTCCTTTCTTTTACTTGGTGACAATTCTGTATTGTTAAGATATTGTCTGATCCAAAGACTTTTCTGCATATTTCTTCTGTTTTCTTCCGATCTTTGATCGGGAACTTTCTTTCCTTTTTTGCTTTCTCCCACTCTTTGATTGGGAATTTTCTTTTTTCTTTTTTTTTTTGCTTTTTCCCACTCTTTTGATTGGGAATTTTCTTTCTTTTTTGCTTTCTTTCAGGGGCAAGGTTTATGGTAAGTTGGGATTTTGGCTCTAGGTTTGTAGAACGGCTGGACATGATATATGCCTGGGTGTTGGTCTGGTTCAGGGATAAAAAGGGAATGTCCCACATTATTTCCATGACACAAATGCAACAATGATGATTTGGAAATTTTATGCAAAACTAGTCATGCATGCACCTATGTGGACACTCAAGTGTCGAAAAAATTTTGGTCATGTGATGCTAGGGCTCATAATTCATTTTCTCTATTTTAGTCAACCCAGTGTTTCCAAAATATGTTCTTTTATCAATTTGTGCATTCATCCGAGTCTATTTTGGGTGTTCGGAAAAACTTTCACAGCATTTACCCTTCAACTGTGTACACACATTTTTCAAAAACTGGTTATGATCAGTGAATTCTTTCAAAGAAAAGTTGGAAATTATCTCTTTTCACGAGCATGTTGGTTTTTCAGCTAGACAACTTATTTTTCTTTTTTCTCTTTTTTTTTTCCTTTTTATCATTTGTTTATTTCTTTTTCTTGTTTGTTTTTGTTTTTTCCTTTTTTTTCATGAAGTATTTTGCTACCTAAACACGTGTATATTTTTGTGAGGTATTTTTGCTATATACATGCATATCCAAGGTATCTTGCTACCTAAACATATATATATATATATATATATATATATATATATATATATATATATATATATATATATATATATATATATATTGGTGAGGTATCTTTTTGCTATATACATGCATATCTAAGGTATCTTGCTACCTAAACACACATACATATATTTTGTGAAGTATATTTTTTTTGTTTACATACATGCATATCTAAGGTATCTTCCTACCTAAACATGCATATATATATTTTGTGAAGTATATCTTTTTGTTTATATACATGCATATCTAAGGTATTTTCACTACCTAAACATACATATATATATTTTGTGAAGTATTTTTTTGTTTACATACATGCATATCTAAGGTATTTTCACTACCCAAACATACATATATATATTTTGTGAAGTATTACTACTTTTCGAGCTTGTGCTTGTTTTATATAAATTCCCAGGATCATGAGCAACTAGGTGTGTCCTACTACAAAAAGTGATCAAATAACAAGCATAGATTCAAAAGGTACTAGGTTGCCTCCTAGTAGTGCTTCTTTAACGTCTTGAGCTGGACGCCTGATGATTTGTCGGTCACGGACCTAGTACTTTGCTTACCTTTGGCCTTGGACTTGGTCGCCTATTTGTCGGGCATGTGTCATAGGCAATACTCTAACCTTTTTGTGGATGAGCTGAGGGGCTCTGGAGATGGTGACGGTGCATTCGTTGCCTGTTGCTGGCCATCCCAAGGCTGTTGTGGTGTCTCGCCCTCTGCCTGCATGGGGGCGCAATACTTCTTGATGAAAGCTCGGTTAGTAGGAGGCTTGATGACCTTGCTGGGGATGACGGGCACTCCATAGAACTGACAGAGGCCCGTAATCAGAGCTGGAAACCCCAGGACCCTGTTGGACTTCTTTGGGTCCACTGGGTGTCTTGCGGATGCAATCCCTGCAAACAATAGATGACATCAGAAATCAGTTTGAACCATATGCATACTTACCTATGTCGCGATGGCATGACCTTGCAGGGGGGTACGGGCACCCTGTAGGACTAATAGAGGCCCGTAACCAAAGTTGGAAACCCCAGGGCCCTGTTGGACTTCTCCAAGTCCACTGGGTGTCTTGTGGGCGTGACCCCTGCAAATAGCAGATGGCATTAGAAATCAGTTGGAAATAATGCATACCTACCTATGTCGGGACGGCACAGACCAACTGATACTTCCGCAGGGGGAGATCGGCATTACGGTCGCTGGGCAGAATGTTGCTAAGTAGCAACGTCATTTATATCTGTGTAAGAGTGGTCATGTTGGTGCGCATGATCCACACTCGGCTCTTTGCAGTGGCACGGGTGAAACCTTGCCCCGGTATGCACAGTAGTTGCGCGATAGCCTTCCTCTGGTTGTGCTCGCACAGTTGGCCCTCCTTTGAGATCAAGGGGTGGCCCGGGAAAAAGAATGGTCGAAGGGAAATTACAGGTCCCTTAACCGGGAGCCCAAGTCTTGGTTAGGCTTTAAGGGCAGAGGACCTTAAATCCTCTTAAGGTGTGGATATGGAGCCCACTGAAAGTGAGGACGCGTAGCCCTCAAAAGACGAGGGAGAGCGCAGCCCTCCGAAGGTGAGGACGTGTCGCCCTCTAAAGGTGAGAGCGTGTAGCCTTCTGAAAAGGGGGACGTGTAGTCCTCTGAAGGCGAGGGCGTGTAGTCCTCTGAAGGTGAGGGCGTGTAGCCCTTTGAAGGTGAGGGTGTGTAGCCCTTTGAAGGCAAGGACAGGTAGTCCTCTAAAGGTGAGGGCATGCAACCCTTTGAAGGCGAGGACGTGTAGTCCTCTGAAGGTGAGGACGTGTAGTCCTCTGAAGGTGAGGGTGTGCAACCCTCTGATGGCGAGGAAGTGTAGTCCTCTGAAGGTGAGGGCGTGCAGCTCTCTGAAGGCGAGGACGTGTAGTCCTCTAAAGGTGAAGGTACATGACCCTCTGAAGGCGAGGACGTGTAGTCCTCTGAAGGTGAGGGCGTGCAGCCCTCTGATGGTGAGGACGTGTAGTCCTCTAAAGGCGAGGACATGTAGTCCTCTGAAGGTGAAGGCGTGCATCCCTCTGAAGGTGAGGACGTGTAGTCCTCTGAAGGTGAGGGCATGCAGCCCTCTGATGACGAGGACGTATAGTCCTCTAAAGATGAGGGTACTAGTACCCAAGGGTCCATCCTTATGAGAAAGCAAGAGATCGACTCATTGAGAGAGCCAGTCGTTCCAAATTCAAAAGATTAGATGTAGGAAATCTATGTAGTTAACATGATGTTTAGTGATGCAGATGCATGCAACCTTTGTTGTGAAATTTGGTAAATGCGGACTTCATATGAAACAATGCAATGTAATGGAATGTTCATAACGTTCTTTCCCTATTTTGTGATTTTTTATTTTGATTTAATTTTTCGGAAAACAAAGATTAACTGTCCTTTTGAAAGAGGTGATAATTCATGCAACCTTGTCCTATCTTTTGCAAATCTTTCCGGGAACTCCCTCAGAGTATATGTTCTGTTTGATTTAGTCACTTGACCATTTTGGAGTGATGGCAATGGAGCCGTTTGACGTTTAATCAATCCATTAAAATTTCAGGTTTTGTCCCCCCTTATTAAAAACATCGATGGGTGAGAACTTTTGATCTGCCCCTATGTTCACTTGAGGCTCATGCACGATGCCCCTCATTGCCCCAGTGTAAGGCTTTGAGGTACCCATTGTTGTTTTGCTTTTCACAACCTTGTGGCAAACCCTGAAGGGCCTCTGCCGGTTATTTGAGGTTCCCATCACACCTAGTAAGGTGATCCGACCGCCGATCACCTGGGCTTTCATTGAGAAATATTGCACTCCTAGGCAGGCGTAGCGGAATGCACCACAGGTTGTAGATGCCCGTGATCAATGCTAGAAACCCCAGGGCCCTGTTAGACTTATCCGGGTCTAGAGGGTGCCTGGTGGGTGGCATACCTTGATTGGTTTCTGCCTTCAGCTTAGTCCCGGCATCTGACCACGGCTTAAGATGATTCTGCCCCTGTTATCACAAAACATGCTTGTGTATGTGTATGTATGAATGTTTTCAAATGCAACGAGTCGGTTAGGTTCAGTTTTAATTAAGCGCTTTGGGGCATCCCATGGACTGAGCGAAAGGGCTCAGGCTATCATAGACTGCACATGGTTTAAAGCACAAAGTGAGGACTGAAGCCTCAAACTCATGTTCTCTTCTTTTTAGAAGACCGTGACGAGAAAATTACAGCAGACAGGAATCCCTGGGGGAAACCAAGAAGAACTCACAAAAATAAAAGAACATGCAGCTACATCCTTAATTGCCCCATATTCTAAGCATAGTATCGCTTGACAACATCAGAGTTCACGGGTGAAGGTAGCTCCTCGCCATCCATGTTGGTAAGCACCAGGGCCCCTCCGGAAAAAGCCTTTTTCACAATGAAAGGCCCCTCGTAGTTCGGGGCCCACTTCCCTCGATTATCTTTAACGGCGTGGGACATCTTTTTCAGCACAAGGTCCCCCTCATGGAACTTGCGCTAGCGTACCTTCTTGTCTAACGCATTCTTCATTCTTTGTTGATACAGGCGCCCATGGCTCATTGCCGTCAAGCGCTTACCTTCAATAAGGTTGAGTTGGTCATAGCGTGTTTGAGCCCACTCTGATTCTGCTAGTATCCTCTGGGAAGGGATCTCTACTTCAAATGGGAGTACCGCTTCCATTTCATAAACCAAGGAATACGGCGTTGCCCCAATAGAAGTTCGTACTGAAGTTCGGTATCCATGCAAGGCAAAAGGCAACATCTCATGCCAATCTTTGTATGACACTGTCATCTTCTGAATAATTTTCTTAATATTCTTGTTGGCTGCTTCCACGGCTTCGTTCATCTTTGGCCGGTAGGGCGTGGAGTTGTGATGCTGGATTTTGAAATCCACACACATTTCCTGCATCATCTTATTATTCAGGTTGGTGCCATTATCAGTAATGATCTTCCTAGGGAGTCTGTACCGACAAATCAGCTCCCTCTTTATAAACCTGACCACTACACTCCTCGTGACATTGGTGTAAGAAGTTGTTTCGACCCATTTGGTGAAATAATCTATCGCCACGAGAATGAAACGATGACCGTTCGAAGCCTTGGGCTCGATGGCCCCGATGACGTCTATTCCCCACATGGAAAAAGGCCAAGGGGCGGACATGATATTCAGAGGATATGGCGGAGCATTGAGATTGTCTGCGAATGCTTGACATTTATGGCATTTCCTTACATGGATGCAGCAATCACTTTCCATGGTGAGCCAGTTATAACATGCTCTCAGGATCTTTCTGGCCATAGCATGGCCATTGGCGTGTGTTCCAAACGAGCCCTCGTGGACTTCCTTGATCATGTGGTTCGCCTCTTTGGCATCCACGCATCGCAAGAGAGTCAAGTCTTGGTTTCTTTTATATAGTATGCTCCCACTCATGATGAAACCGGCCGCTAATCTCCTCAACGTCCTTTTATCATTGTCGGAAGCCTCCGGTGGGTACTCTTTGCTTTCAACATATCGCTTGATATCGGAATACCAAGGCTTACCGTCCCGTTCCTCTTCCACTTGACAACAATGTGCAGGTTTGCCACGACACCAGAACTCAATGTATGGTAGATCCCCATGCGGTGTTAGCTGGAACATGGACGCCAAAGTAGCAAGCGCATCCGCCATTTGATTTTCCTCCCGGGGAACGTGATGGAAGGAGATCTCATCAAAGGAATCAGCCAACTCCTTGATATAGGCTTTGTAGGGTATCAGCTTGGGGTCTCTAGTTTCTCATTCCCCTCTCAGCTAGTGAATCACCAGTGCTGAGTCCCCGTACACTTTGAGCAGTTTGACATTAAAGTCAATTGCCGCCTGGACGGCCAGGGCACACGCTTCATACTCAGCCATATTATTGGTGCAGTCAAACCCCAGCCTGGCTGTGAAAGGTATACATTGATTGTCTGGAGAGACCAATACTACTCCAATGCCATGGCCTAAAACGTTTGATGCTCCATCAAACCATACAGTCCATTTGTCCCGGTCCTCGTCTAGTTTTTCCTCAAACAAGGCCATGATGTCCTCATTCGGGAATTCGGGATGCATGGGCTGATAGTTGTCAAGAGGCTGCTGAGCCAAATAATCCGCTAAGGCGCTCCCTTTTATCGCCTTTTGGGTGATGTAAACTATATCAAACTCGGATAGCAAGACCTGCCACCGGGCGATCCGTCCTGTGAGAGCTGGCTTTTCAAATATGTATTTAACTGGGTCCATTTTGGATATCAACCAGGTGGTATGGCTCAGCATGTATTTTCTTAGACGATGGGATGCCCAGACTAAAGCACAACATGTTCTTTCGAGCAGGGAGTAATTCATTTCATAGGCCGTGAACTTCTTACTCAAGTAGTAGACAGCGCGCTCTTTCTTCCCGAACTCGTCATGTTGCCCCAACATACATCCCATCGACTCGTCCAAAATCATCATATACAAAATGAGAGGCCTTCCGGGTATCGGTGGCATAAGTGCAGGAGGGTTCATGAGACACTTTTTGATCCTTCCAAACGCTTCTTGACAATCCTCGTTCCAGCGGACAGTTTGGTTTTTGCGTAAGAGTTTGAACAATGGCTCACAAATAGTGGTGAGCTGTGATATGAACCTGGCAATATAATTCAAACGTCCTAGGAAACCTCGGACCTACCTCTCGGTACGGGGTTCCGGCATCTCAAGGATGGCTTTCACCTTTTCAGGGTCCACCTCTATCCCTTTCTGGCTTACGATGAAACCTAGCAACTTCCCTGATTTGACCCCGAAGGTACACTTAGCGGGGTTTAACCTCAATTGATACCTCTTAAGCCTTTCGAAAAACTTCCGCAGGTTGACAAGGTGTTCCTCCTCGATCTTAGATTTGGCAATTATGTCGTCCACGTAGACCTCGATCTCTTGGTGCATCATTTCGTGGAACAAAGCTACCATAGCTCGTTGATAAGTTGCCCCAGTGTTCTTGAGTCCAAAGGACATCACCTTGTAATAAAGCGTTCCCCACAGGGTGACAAAGGTAGTCTTTTCCATATCCTCCGACGCCATCTTTATCTGATTGTAATCGGAGAACCCATCCATGAAGGAAAACAAAGCGAAATTGGTCGTATTATCCACGAGAATATCGATATGCGGCAAAGGAAAGTTGTCTTTGGGACTGGCCCGATTCAAGTCCCGATAATCCACACACATTTGCACCTTCCCATCCTTCTTAGGGACTGGTACGATGTTGGCAACCCATTCTGGGTACCGAGCGACAGCCAAAAACCCAGCGTCAAATTGTTTCTTTACCTCTTCTTTTATTTTCAAGGATGTCTCGGGCTTCATCCTCCTCAGTTTTTGTTTTACCGGGGAACACTCGGGATTTAGGGGTAATCGGTGTTGTACAATGTCAGAACTCAAACCGGGCATATCTTGGTACGACCAAGCAAAGATGTCTTGGTAGTCTCTTAGCAGGGCTGTTAATTCTTCACAGATGGGTGCGGTCATACCTGTGCCTATCTTTACTTCCTTTTTCCCACTGTCGGTTCCTAAGTTCACTAGTTCTGTCTCTTCTTGATGAGGCCCCATTTCTTGGTCCTCATGGGCGACTATCTTCTCCAACTCCGGGGGAAGTCCCACATCCTCGTCCTCTTTATCCTCCGTTTGATTTGTTTCTTGCTCGAAATCGATGGTCGGGTCCCAGGTATTAGTACCTTCGAGGGACTCGTCGTCGGATCTGGCGTTAAACGTAAAGAAATAAACATGCAAATGGATGAGAATGGGTAGAGACGTAGGAACAGATGAAGAAAGATCTTTTATTTTATAATTCTAGGAACAAAAGACATAAAGCCTTTAACAAAAGAAAACTCTAAAGCCTAGGCCCAACTGTAGAGTTTAAAAGCCACAAAGGGTTACATTATGCTTGTTGTGTAAATGTTCAGGCGTTCCTCCACTTGCCAATTTCCTAGTCGGAAACCAAGAGGGCATGGTCGTACCAACTCTAACCCACTTGGCGAATCATCTTCACAAATCGCAACGACTTAGCCTTCATGTCCTAGACCCACGCTTATAAAGCTCCTACTGATGTGGCAGGGCGAGCCTCCTTTGACTTCTTGTCCCAGTCGCGAGCCTTGACCTCCACTCTTCCTTCCTGTAATGTCTTTCTTTATGTCCGCTTGTGTGGGTTTATAGCCTAACCCAAACTTCCCGCGGTTTTCTTTAGCACTTATCAGGCTGGTTATGCCGCCGTTGTCCTTGCCTAAACCCATTCCGGGCTCGTAACCATTCCCCAACATCACTCGGGCCATCATTACTGCTGCATCGGACAGGCAAGGTTGCCCAGAGAAGGAATCTACAGAGGCAATGCTAACCACCTCAAAGGACTAGAAGGCCGTTTCTAATGACTCATCCACGGCTTCCACATATGGCATAGAGGACGGGCAACTCACCAAGATGTCTTCCTCGCCTGATACGATAACCAAATGCCCTTGCACTATGAACTTCAATTTTTGGTGGAGTGTAGAGGGAACGACTCCCACCGAATGGATCCATGGGCGCCCCAACAGGCAGCTGTAAGCGGGGTTAATGTCCATTATTTGAAAGGTAACCTGACAGGTATGGGGGCCTATCTGTACAGGGAGGTCGATCTCTCCCCTAACCTCTCGGCGGGTGCCGTCGAAGGCACGGACTACCATGGAACTTGGCTTTAGATGGGAAGCATTAAACGGTAATTTCTCCAAAGTGCTCTTGGGCATTACGTTTAAACTGGAACCGTTATCGATAAGCACCTTGGCTACGACGTGGTCCATGCACTTGACTGATACATGTAAAGCCCTGTTATGCCCTCTCCCCTCGGCAGGGATTTCTTCTTCGGCGAAGGCGAGATAATTGTTGGCGGTGATATTATTGACGAGTCCTCCAAAGCCCTCTACAGAGATATCTTGAGCCACATGAGCTTCGTTCAAGACCTTTACTAGCAAAGCCCGATGAGGCTCGGAGCTCATGAGTAATTCCAAAAGAGAGACCCTGGCTGGGGTTTTGTTGAGCTGTTCAATGACCTTGAACTCGCTCTACTGAATAATGCGGAGAAACTCGCTTGCTTCCTCTAGCGACACTTCTTTCTTGCCGCAGCCATCCCTTTTCTCCGGAAGACCCTTTACCGGAATATCCTCGTTTGGAGTGGGGGTCGTCTTGTCATTTTGTTCCTCTACCATCTTGGCCTTTCCCTTAATGTTTGCAGGTTGTGTTGGCAGGTCGGAAGGTGCAAACACGCGACCACTGCGGGTCACACCGCTCAGCCCCGTGATATTGGTTACCTTGGCTGACAATGAGTTGATGTCGGTGGCTTCTTCTTCCCTTTCACTCGGAGGTGTATACCTCCACGGGACCGCGTGGCTGTTTTGGTATGGGAAAGGAACAGGTTTAGTTGCCAGGGGGTATTGGGGCTTTTGTGGAGCTACGTCCTTGGTGAAATATATCACCTAAGGTTTAGGCCTTCCAAAACTTCTCTCATCCGCGGACTGCATACATATATGCTGCTCTTCCCTCCCCTCATCACCGACTTCCAATCGGCCTTGATCTATCATTCGTTGCAACAATTCCTCTATTGCCAAACATGTTTCCATGTTATGTATCTCGCTGGGATGCAACAAACAAGAATCCTCTTTATGCCCACCGTGGGGAATCACACCCCCCTTTTGTAGGGCCTCAAAGATAAACCTCCTAGGGGTTGCCACGTCCTTTAAAGGTTTAGACCTCCGCGGCCTATCTGACTCAATGGCATTAACCGCTCCCCCTCCATGATTGGCGAGCGGGTTGGTTTTCACGTTGGGCCGATCCTCTTGAAATGTCAGCCATCCAGCATCTATCAAATGTTGGACCTTGTATTTAAGGGCCAAGCATTTTTCGATGGAATGCCCCGGGGTATTCCCATGGTACGTGCAATTGCGTTAGGATCATACCACTTTGGGAAAGAGGGTTGGTAGATCTTCCCGGGAGTTATTACGGCCATTTGGTTGGCGATAAGGGACGACAAGAGGTCTTCGTACGTCATTGGGAGTGGGGTGAATTCTGGAATTGGCTTCGGGGGAAAGTTCCTCATTGTGTTGGAATTGTCGGCCGGGCGAGTCGTGGTTGGAGCTGGAACTTGGGGGGCCTCCCTCTGGATGGGTGCCTTAGGCTGCACGGGTGCTGAATTGGAGGAGTTCCCGGCACGAGCTGAAAAACTCGGATGATGTTGCGCATATTAATGTGTTCCATGAGAGGTCTGCGGGGGCTTGACCCATGCAGGTGCCGAAGTGACGGCATGAGTATCTCCCTCCTTCCTTTTTGCCCCAATTGCTCCGACTCTTTTAGCATGGGTACTTGTGGAGGAAACGTAATCGAACTTCCCTCTTTTCAACCCTACTTCAATTCTTTCCCCGGCGAATACCAAGTCCGCGAAGCTGGAAGGCATGTAGCCTACCAACTTTTCATAGTAAAACACTGGAAAGGTGTCTACCATCATGGTGATCATCTCCCTTTCGACCATGGGAGGGGCCACTTGTGCCACCAGGTCTCTCCACCGATGTGCGTATTCTTTAAAGGTCTCACCTTCCCTTTTAAACATATTTTGTAGCTGAGTGCGATCGGGAGCCATATCGGAATTATATTGATATTGCCTTAGGAAAGCAGTAATCAGGTCCTTCCAAGTATGGATGCGGGAAGCTTCCAGATTAGTGTACCAAACAACCGCAGGTCCAGCTAAGCTATCTTGGAAAAAATGTATTAACAACTTCTCATCCCTAGAGTGCGCCCCCATCTTGCGACAATACATCTTGAGATGGTTTTTAGGACAAGTCGTCCCTTTATACTTGCCGAAATCGGGCACTTTGAATTTTGGGGGGATGACGACATCTGGTACCAAGCAAAGATTTGTCATGTCTGTGAACGGATAGTCACCGAAGCCTTCAACAGCTCTCAATCTCTCCTTGAGGAGATCGAGTTTCCTTCTTTCCTCGGTCGCCGGGGCTGGTCCTTCTGTGGACAAGAATATTGGTTGTGCTGTGAGGTTAGGCTGAGGCAAAGTGTTGGGTGCCGGCCCCTCGACGGGGATCGGGGGGTAGAACTCGACATCCCCTTGGGCATACTCTTGATGATCTTCGCGGACCTCATCGGGCTGTCGAGGAGGCTCCCCTTCGAGGATGGGGGAAGAGACATGACCTGCATCATCTTGCATGACTGGCAGCGTGTAATTAGGTGGCAATCCATAAGGGTAAGCCACCCGGTTGTATCCCAAATGGGGGTTGCTGTTGTGCCTCAGTGTGCTCCTTCCTCATCCTATCGTATTTGGGGGAGGATGGTGCGCGGTAGCTAGGAGAGTTGGGTCTGCTTCGGCAACCGAACTAACAGCGGCAGCGGTGACCACGTTTTTCTCCATAAGTTGCCTTATTCCTAACATGGCCTCCATCATGGAAGCCATTTGTTCTTTCAGAGCCGACATGTCGGCTTTCATCTGTTCCTATGTCTCCTCTTGATCACCCATCGTTCTAGATTTGGATCTGGTGCGATAAGGATGCCTTGGGGCGCGTTTAGTTATGGTGTTTTTTCCTAAAAAAACCAAACTTGAGGAGTAGGTAAAATAATGAATGCATGTTAGAGATAAAATGCAGGAGTGATTTGATTCGCACCGACTTTTGGAGTAAAAACATGGGATAAACTCATTTTATTCAAAAAGTTATAACTAGTCAAGATCTGAGTGACAATACAAGTTCCCTAGCGGTTTCTAATTATATGGGCCATTAGATCTATCATATGCTGACAATAGCCGAGAAGTCCGTGGATCTCCTCGGGGGCGGAGTAGGTGTCCGCCATTGCCTTGGCCTTGGCTAGTAGTCGGGGAAGCTCTAGACTCTCGTTCAAGGTAAGGGCAAATCGGTCCATCCACATCGTTGCCTCTTGATGTAGCGAGTCGATCGCCCTTCCTCTAGCCTCCTTTTCCGTGTACACTTGGGCATACTTGTCCGCCACTCTATGCTCATGGGCCGCGGCTAGATTTAGTTCTTCTTGGTACTTGGTGATAATAGCTAACATGTTGGTCTCTGTCTCGCATAACCGCTAAGACAAACTTCTTTTGGACCTCGAGCAAACCTTCAATTCATCTTTCAAGATTAAACTGTTTACTCATGATTGGTCCCTTTCCTCTCTTCAGAGTTTAAGCTCGCTGTTGCTACCCCACAGAGCCCCTCAGAATTTGTTTCGGCCATGTTCTTCCCTACAAGCCCTCTTGGTTTCTCATTCCAAGGCTTTGGTGGTAGCCACATTTACATCTCTCAGTTCAGTATTCTCCTTTCGAATTTTCAGAGCCGCTGATTTGAACCTCTCTTTAACTGTTTGGGCTTGCTCGAGTTCCGCCCTAAGGGCCTGCACCTCTTCGTCTTCCTCCGGTGCCTCAACTTCCTCTCTTTTAGTGGTTCTCAAACTTGGAAGCCAATCCAAACCTTACACGTGGGCTTTTAACCACTTACGATAGCCACCGATGGGCCCATTGTTACTGCCCCTGAGTTCCTTGTCCTTCTTTTGCAACACCTCCCATGCCTTGCGGACCTTCTGAAGTGTCTCCACGTTGGTCTTATTGAAGCCTCATGAAATGATAGGCGCGAGCTCATCCTCTAGTGGCGCCCTTCTCATAGGGTAGCCAAGTTGTCTTATAGCAAGCACGGGATTGTAGCTGATGCAACCCCTCGTCCCCATTAAGGGAACATTTGGAAATCCTCCGCATGAAATAAGAACCCTAGTTCTTCCTTCCTTCCATCGAGGGAACCAATTGACAGATGCTCCTTCTTTGCTTGCTAAGAGTTGGTACCAATTTGCCCCTCCTTTCTCCGTGCATGAATGGTGGCTTTCTAGCGGGCAAGCATGCCTCACCTCTTGGCGAAAAAGATGTGAAACTAACCATACATAAAGAGCTGGAGTACAGCAAACAATCCTTGTATTGCTCTTTTCACATCTTCGGTCGAAGGTGTCATATAGGTCGGCTAGCATAGCGACAACCGAGCTTTCCTTGTGGTTATGATAGGCGAGAAAAGCGTCGATCACTGCCAGGTCCACCAACCCATCCACATTCGGAAAGAGGACTCCTCCAAAAATCAACAGTGCGAGAATATCTATGAACGGGGCCCACTCGCCTTTACCTGCCAAGGTTCTTGCTTTTGCCTCCAAATATTTTCTCGGTATTCCAACCACCTCATTTTCGACTTGCTTCCTGTGGTCTAATTCCTGCGCCGAGATTTGGACTATCTTGGAAATTCTAGCTAATGAGGGATAGAACCCTAAGAAGAGGTAGGGTTTCCTTCCCTCTAGAGGGCATCCTAGGATCTCTTCAAATTCTTCTACCATAGGTGATAGCTGGAAGTCCCCAAAGGTGAAGCACCTCATCGGCTGATCATAATACTGGGCGAGGGAGGCAATGGCCTCTGTGGAGACTTCTACCATGGCTAAGCCCCAGATTTTACCGTAAGCTTTGCGAAAAACTTGCTGCTGGAGCTGACCCATTAACTGCCCTAACTCCTTTAGACTGGTGGTCCCTAGGCTCTTGACCTTGATTTGATAGAACCTCTTTTTAAGTGAAGGCATTTGACTTGATACCATGTTTTACTAAAGTGAACAAAAATCGGTGCGAATCAAAACTCCGACATCTATCATGGGTGGAATGAATGCATGAAGAAATGCATATGACACAAATGCAATTTATGAATACGGGAGCCCGGGAAATTGTCTCCTTCTTAGATGCAACATCTTGGGGTAGCAAAGTGCCCGACGTATGTATTTAAGAAGGTGGTACGGACCCTCCATTGGTTTGACAAAGAGAAGAGACCAAAACAGAATCCGTGCGTGATGCATATGCGAAAGGCGCAACACGGGAGTGTACAGTATGACAATATTCACAAAATATAAGTAAAAGGGTACATGACACTTATGCATGGCAGTGTGAAAAATGGCACACAGCATGTCCTCTTTGTGCCCCTATTCAAGGGACCTATATGGGAGGGAGCTAACAAGGCTTTTAGTGATAATTCCCAAGGTGGTCATATCTCTCTTGATGGTCTCTAGAGGTATCATTCCCTTCGAAGGACATATTGCAGCAGTAGGGACTACTAGCATCAATATGTTATCAAAGAGAAAAACTCTAGATGAGGGTTCACTGTAATCAAGCAAGTCGGAGGCATGATCACAGATTCACCTCCACTCCTTGCGTTCCCACAAACCCGGGTATAGGGCCCTTTTTCAACTCACCGTGTGTGCAAATAGTGTTGGTGTTTGTGTGCACCAAATGAATAAATATTTACCTCATGCATACATTTTAAAACACACTAAAAGCATCAAAGAGTTATATACACAAGAACATAAGGAAAATAAAGGGAAACCAACAAATGAGGATGTCATGATAAAAATTTGCACAAGATTAAATGGCCTAACTCTCAAAAAAATAGTCCTCAATGGAGTCGCCAACTGTCGCAACCTACCCTTCGGCGGGAGGGCGACGCGTGACTCGCGGGTGCATGTTCCAAGAAAGGAATACGCGCAGAGTCGCCACCAACATTTATTTAAGGAAAACGTCGGAAAAACCGAAAAAGACGTGATCTACGAACCCTAAGTGAAAAGTTCGGGAGTTGTATTTACGCACGGGGAAGGTATTAGCACCCCACGCGTCCGTCACAAGAGACGACAACCTTTAATCAAATGTGCAAATATGACTTCAATTTATATTCTTTTCCCTTTTTACGTTCTTATGTCTTTTTATGCCTTTTTATGTTTTTATCTTTTTGTGGTCGACAAGGGTGTTTTCCTTTGCTCCTACGTATTCCTCAATTGTGATGAGAAAATCAGACCTACGTAGTTCTTTTGTAAACAAAGCGTTTTGGTTAAGTTATTTTTTATCCTTTTTTGCAAGATATGTTTTTATTGAATGAAAGGTCATTTAAGGCGTTGGACCATTAGACAATCTTTCGATTCTTTTGAAAAGTGAGAAAAACATTAAGGCATTGGACCATTAATGATTTCTTTATTTTTGAAAGAGGTAACAAAGTTACATATTGATTTTAGGCTTTTTTTAAAAAAATCTACACTTAACCAATCAAAGCGGAAAAGACCATTTCAAGGCGTTGGACCTTTGAAAATGGCTTTTTTAGGCGATGACAAAAGTTTGGTTTATGAATTGATTTTAGCCTTAGTTTCACTTTGGTTATTAGTCGATTCGATTTAAGAAAGAGAAATCCCAAATAAAAACGTCCGATTGATTTTTTTGATTTATTTTACTAAAAGATATTTTTGATTATTATATTATTATTTTACCTCTTTTTGGTTTCCAACGTGGTTACGGCATGACCGAACAGTCGGATTTCATTTTAACAGAAATTAACGGATGTTACAATTCAAATGATCGATGGAAATTTATTTTATTTTTTTGATTAGGCGAGAAAATAACTTAAGTAAATGACTAAAGCACGTCAAAAGGGGGTACATAAAGTAAATGAAATGAAAATAAAAGCACGCGAAACAAATGAGGACCACTAAGGGTACATAGAATGAATTGAAAAGTTCGATTTCAGGAACATACCGGTTGAAGACCGAAGAACGAACGAAGAACGTCGAAGAACAGTTGAAAATCTTTGTGAAATCACCCACGGAAACGTTACGGAAACGTTACGGAAGCGTCTCGGCTTGGATTTTCTTCACGGAAACAATTTTTCTCAATAATTTTAAGTGAATCTCAGATACCAGGAGGGTTGAACATTTTTGTTCTTCCCTCCTTCCCCTATTTATAGGAAAAGGAAGGAGATGCTTGCCACCCAGCTCGCCCAGGCGAGCTAGGTTGCTTCCTCTAGAAGCAACTGCCTTCTGGAGGAACATCCTAGAAGGCCCAAGTGGGTCTGGTTGCTATTTGAACCTCCATTTTTACTAAATACACCCCCTGCCCCCTTTTTTGGTGATTCTTTTTCTGTAAAGTTATGGAAACTTACGAATTTCGTAACGATACTTGTTTTCTTTCCGTAATGTTGCAAAACCTTACGGATTACGTAATCATCCCCTTTTTGCCTTTCGGAACGTTACGAAACTTTACGGATTACGCACTAACACTTCCTTTTAATTTCCGCATGTCACGGAACTTCACGGATTGTGCTACAACGCTTTTCTTTTGGTTTCCGGCATGTCTCGGAACTTCACAAATTGCCTAACCATGGGTGCCAAATACCTCGAAGTGGTCAAACGAGGGTCGCATCCCAACAACGGATGGTCCCCGGACGAAATTAGGGTATGACAGTTGTCCCTCTTTACTTGTCTTTTATTGGAGATAAAAGGGAAGTAAATATAAGAAACTAATTTCGTTCGAGCGAAACACCATTCGGCCAGTGAACCTCCCTACCAGCAAAACCTGCAAAAATTTAAAAACGATCAGTACCGACACATCATCCTGATACTGTCGAATTTGTTCCTCTTAGTTGATACAAGACGTAGAAAAGTAAAATTTATTTGTTGATAAATATTTAATCTTTCTATAAAAAAGTAAAATTTATTTGTTGATAATAAAATTTTCCTTTAACTCATAATTTATATTTAGGGTTTACACTGACATTCGATCAATAAAACATTATAAACATAAAATAATTATTTATTTATCTATGTCACTTATTCTAGATAAACTTTCTTTATTTATCTAAGTCTTTTTCTCCATCTACTTCAATTCAGATAAACTTAATTTCATTTAAGGATTAATTGTTTTTTTTGAAATACTATTCTAGATAATTTATATTTTTTGTAAAATTAATATATATATAAATTAGTAAAATAAAAAAATTAACACAAATTAAAACAAATAAAAAACCAGTTATTTTTTTTTAAAAAAATCTTTTGAAAAAAAATCATGTTCTGATTTCATAACGCATGTAACAAAATAAAACAAAATGTTAGTTTAGAAATGAAATAAAAATCGATATCTAAACTAAGGCAAAAAAAATTAACTCTAGGAATAAATTTCTCAACGGGAATAATAATTTGTATTATTTTTTATAAATATTTTTTCATTTGTATTATGTGTATAAATATTTATTTTTTATATTTTTTTGGGTAAAAAAATCCACTTTAAAATTTCAATTTTTTGTTGTAATTTATATTAACTTATCGCTTCTTTTATATTGTTAATTTTTTTTTATTAGTTATGTTTAACTTTTTATTTATTTAATAACATTAAAAAGTAGACTTAAATATAATTTTGATTAATTTGTTTACTAATTACGTTTAACTTTTTTTATTTAATAACATTAAAAAGTAGAATTAAATATAACTTTGGTTAGCTTACTAGCTTGGTGTTTTATACATTTTTTAAAATAAAAATATTTGATATATCTTTTATTTTAGAAAATGTATAATTTAAATAAAAACTATATTTTTTTTAACTCTTGGTCCAAAATCATACGTGTCCTCCTCAAAGTTGTTTGTTAGCATTAATCAAGCAACACTTGTTCTTCAAGCTCAAAACTTGTCTTCCCCCTCTCTCCTCCTCGGAACGCCATTCGCATGCAGTTCTCGCACAACACACTGCACAATTATATTTCAAAGCGCAACCCATTTCAACATTTCATCATTTTTCTCGTGTAACCATCCCCTCACCCACGAACCCATCCCATGAATTTCCCAAAATGCCCTCAACCCAGAACCCCCTCTTCTCCTTCCTCCTACATTCCACCCCACCGTACCCAACTGCACCCTCGCATGATCTCCCTCTACTCTTCTTCTTCTTCTTCCCTAAAATATCCAAATCCCAACAACAAACCCCACAACGCCAAATGCCTCTTGTTCTTCTTCGCCCTCCTCTTCTTCACCGCCCCCTTCCTCTTCTACCTCTTCTCCACCGCCCTCCAACTCTACTCCTCCCCCAAATTCGCCGACTCCCGCCCCTACTCCTTTGCCCTCGCCCTCCGCGCCGGCCCCCACGCCCTCCGTCTCTCCGTCTTCCACTTCCTTGGCCCCGCCCGAGCCCTCCTCGCCGCCGCCCACTCCGCCGCCGCCTCCCCCGGCTTCCAAGCCGCCCCCGATGCCCTCCGCGGCGCCGTCATGGAGCTCATCGAGTTCGCCAAGGGGAGGGTGCCCATGATGGAATGGGGAAACACCATGGTGCGGCTGGACGCCACTGAGGAGCTCGAGGGGCTGGGCGCCGAGGAAGCGGAGAAGGTTCTGGAATGTTTTAGACAGGCTTTGAGAGTGTCCGGATTCTTGTTTATGGATGAATGGGCACGAGTAATTTCTGGTAGTTTTTTTTTGTAGTGTACAATGTTGGCACTGTAGTTCAATTTTTTTTATTTTTTATATACTATCTTAATTGTTGAATGAGTGGAGTGTGTGAGTGTTGTAAATTCTTTGGTAAAAATTTGGTAAAAAAGTAACATATCCTAGATCCATTTTAAAGGGTCACCCTTATCCATGTATCAAGCCCAAAAATACAGTGCGTGAGGGGGTTGTATTGAAAAACCTCAAGTCCCACATCAACTAGAAATAATACTACAATAAAATTAGATACTTAGGAGACAACCCTTATCCTATGAGTTAATTTTTGGGGTTGAGTTAGGCGCAAACCTACATTCTAAGATCCTTCCTCATTTCTCCCTTCAACCATCAAGCCAACCTTATACCTCCTAATGAATTTCAAACCTATGACCTCATGTGTACTATCACAATCCCCTGTTTACTAGGCCGATGCTAGTGGTTCAGATTATTCGGGGTTTGTTTGGTTCAACTTATTAGATAAAATATATACTAGTTGTTTCCTTTAAATTAAGTGAAACACTATGCAATATTGCAATTACAATGTTATCCGGTCACATATATTGTTATGTATGAAGAATTTGTTGACTTTTATTATATCTACTTTAGAAGTTGTATTTAGGATCATTTCTGATTGGTTGACTGAATTTTTATATTGGTTGTAGTTGCAGTTGCAATGAATAATTTTGCAAGCAAATGCAGCTGCATTTGTGGTTATGATACAGTTATGTAGACCTTAAGCTGCAACATTGTGGCCCTGCTAGTGTTTGAGGATAGCAATTTAGAACCATGGCTACATGTCGATATAAGTTGATCTTTGAGTGTGTTAATTTGATAGGAAGTTTACCCTATTAAGTTGTTACCTTGTAAACAATTTCTTCCTCAATTGACAAGTTTCCACATTCAGAGATTAAACTAATACTCAGATTTGGAATGTTAGTGTTTGCAGGAATTTGTGCTAGAATTGGTGATTTTGGTTGTCTTAAAATGAAATTACGGTCATGTATAGATATTTAAAGTTAATATTTAATTCTGTCCTTGAAAGTGCACATCTATACAAATTGGTTACCATAAGTGTCAATTTGCTAACAAGTTTACTCCATCAAGTTGTTAATTTGTAAATAATTTCATCCCTCAAAGGATTAATTTGTACAGATCATAGATGAACACTTTTAGGATTAGAGCAGCACAAGTTGCCACTTTCATGAACCAAACAACAACAACAACAACAAACGCCTTATCCGACTAAGTGGGGTCGGCTACATGGATCAACTTCCGCCATAATGTTCTATCAAGTACCATACTTCTATCCAAATCATTAAGTTCGAGATCCTTTTTGATAACCTCTCTTATAATCTTTTTGGGTCTTCCTCTGCCTCGAATTGTTTGCCGTCTCTCCATCTGGTCTACTCTCCTCACTACAGAGTCTACCGGTCTTCTCTCTACATGCCCAAACCACCTAAGTCTATTTTCCACCATCTTCTCTACAATAGGCGCTACTCCAACCCTCTCTCTAATAGCTTCGTTTCTAATTTTATCCTGTCGAGTCTTACTACACATCCACCGCAATATCCTCATCTCCGCTACACCTACTTTATTCTCATGTTGGCTCTTGACCGCCCAACATTCTGTTCTGTACAAAATCGCCGGTCTTACCGCAGTCTGATAAAACTTTCCCTTTAGCTTGATCGGTACCTTTGCATCACATAACACCCCCGATGCTTTTCTCCATTTCATCCATCCTGCTTGACTGCGATGATTCACATCCCCTTCAATTTCTCCATCATCCTGTATTACAGACCCAAGATATTTAAACCGTGTGACTTGAGGGATAATATGGTCTCCTATTTTCATGAACCAAATTGTATATTAAACTCTTTTATTTATGAATGAGGAAATGAATAATTTTTGGAGCTGTTTTACTCATAATGTAGCTGTGTGATTAGCTTGTTTTCTTTCACAAGCCTTTCAGACAAAGTTGTTAGTTTCTGAGATTCATTGGAATTAGGATTCTGTTCCAGGAAATGTCCAAGACTTTGTTGCTTGGTAAACTTTGAATTTGGCTGTGGTTAGTTGTGGTTTATGTATTAGAGTTATGGTGAGACTGTTGATCATTGACAATTTAAATTCTATGTAGTTTATGTTTGGAGCTGTTGTCTTTACTGTGTGCTTGGGTGTTGCACATATATAAAGGTGGCTTTTTATTGCTGGAGAAGGGATTCTAGTTCTCTGGAAAGTAAACTAGAGAGAGTAAGAACTAGAAAGTAAACAGCCATGAGCAGATGCAGGACACCCACCTGAATTCGCTAGACACAATCCCATCTTAGAAATTATATTACAGTGTGACTTATTACTACTATCTCTTATGAAGTATTTGGAAAAAATAGTTTTACTTATTTTATATCTTTTACCATTGATTTTGTTAGAGATGAAGTTATTCATGTCAATGATGAAGTTTATAATCTAAATATAGGGGAAGAACAAGGCATCTCTTCTTGGGTTGCTGTAAATTATGCTCTTGGAAACTTGGGACGTGAGCCTCAAGAAACAACTGGAATAGTTGAACTTGGTGGGGCTTCTTTGCAGGTTTTTTCATTCACTATATATGAAAATTTCAGTTACTTTATCACAATTTCTTTCATATACCCATAAATCCATATGCATCAATTCTTATTTCTGCATAGGAACTTGTATCATTTTGGAACTTTCTTTGTACGCCTATTGTAATTTACATTTATGTGATGCATTGGTATTAATTGCTTTTTTTCCCTCTGCAATCTTGATGCTGGGCCATGAGGCAATTACAGGCCCAGGAACAAGTGGTTAGGATCAGAATATTTAACAACTTAACAATTTTTTGTTAGTTTTGCTTTTAATCAGGTCAAGGGTGTTTAATTTTTTATATAGATGGTGCTGGGATTGGATTATAAATCACAGTACATAAATTTTGCATGATTACATTGTTGTTTGTATATTACATTGTTATTTTGATATATGTTTGGGCAATAAAAATCCTTGTCTTATTCCTTTCGTGGACAGGAGGGAAACCTGAAGATGTGGATAATTCTTTTGTCATAATCATTTATAAAGAAAATTACTCCTGGCATACCTTTTCTTGTCCAGGTTATATGGCTTGTTTTGTTAGAAAGTAAGTAATTAGCCATACTTACTGGTATTGTGACAAGCTATAGTTACTCTGTAAATCATAATACTTTTTATAGCTTTGTAGCCTGGTGTCACAAGTTTTATATATTAATCAACGGTCACACATCCCCACAGTTGCATTTTTTATTTCATTTTTGTTCTATGATGCATTTTGCCTTTTCTGTTTGTAGATATTTTAGTCTCTTTTTAGCTCAACTTCCCATTGTATAATTTATTTTATAATACCAAAAATCTCCTTGTATCCTAAAATAAATTATTCTTTATGGATATATCTGGTCAATTTCTTATTTCTGAATAGACTTTGAACTGTATATTGATATTTGCAGGTTACATCAGCTAAACTTAATGCAGATATAGCTCAATCTTTGCACACTATAAGATTGTCTGGGGTTATGTACAACCTTTACACTCGGAGTTTGCCACAACTGGGTCAGGTGCTCTTTAGCTTTATTCTGATGTCTGAAACCATTTAGATGTATTTCAAATTTTAAATGTTTTGGTTAGACGATGCATATTAGTATGTGATATCAAATTATATGACTTTTACTTTTCTACTAATGCTAATGAAATTAAAAGTATGTGCATACTCATGTGTCTGCTAGCTCTTTGCCAATTTATGAAATCATTTGTATGTTTTTCAAATTTCAATGTTTTCAACAATGCATTATGATTTCAAATTATATAACTTTTGCTTGCTTTAGAGATGCTAGTTTTGCAATTTATGCATTAGTATGAAATTATGAACCAAAGGCTGATTTATTATAATTATTTATTGATTAATTGAAATCAAATAATGTATTGAAGGTTCACAACCAAAAATGAAAAACATCTGAAAATTTGTGTTCTAATAATAAAAATTTTAGGCTTAATTGCATTTGTTACCCCCAAATTATTAATTTTTGGGGAATTTTACCCCCAACTTTTAAGAAACTTGTAAATTTTACCATATTCCATTTATCCATTAATAAGCACAAAAGTTGGGGATAAAATTAACCAAAAAAAAGTTGGGGGTAAAATTCCCCAAAAAATAAAAAAGTTGTGTGCAAAATTTGCTAAAAAAAGTTGGGGGTAAAAAGTACAATTATGTTAGGAGTAAATTGATGGAGAGCAAAATTTGTAAGTTTTTAAAAGTTGGGGGTAAAATGCGCCAAATTATTTTGTTGTGGGTAAAATTTGTCAAAAATTGAAAAGTTGGGGTAAAAAGTGCAATTAAGCCAAAATTTTACACATCAAAATATAAATGGAATTAAAAAGGTATATTTCTTTTAACACTCAGATTGAGTAGATACACTTTTTGTGGACAATAAAGTGGTCCATGATATGTCAAATGTAAAAATTCTACCGATGCCTTACATTAGTCAGTCACTAATAAAATTGTCATAAATAAAGCTGTCATACAGTGAAGTCATGACAATAATAATAAAGTAGACATCTCAAAACAATAACATGTCGTCAACATCTGGAACAACCAAGTGCTATCAAAATACATTCCAAACGACCAGCCAAAAAAACCCAGATCTAACGTATTCTTAACCCTAAAAAAGACTACTCCATCTTCCACTTCAAGAATTCAACAAGCTATGGACAATATCAGTGTCCATGTCTTCTCCTGCTGCTGAAACAATGTTGCCACATTGTGCACTTTGTTCAGACAGGTGAGGTTTCTTCAAGGTCTCTTTTTTCTGCCAAAACCAACCAAAATAAGTTCAGTTTTTATGTTGTAACACCATGAATCTGGGTTTTTTAAAGTGCAAAGACGCAAGAAGTCCTACCTTTTTTGTTGCTGCACAACTCACTTTCTTTGCAATACCAGAATTATTTGTAGATGCAGATGCAGGACCAGTTTTCTTTGAGACAAGGTTTGATTTTTTCTGTGTAAAGGGACCATTAAAGACTGAAAATGAAAGTGAAATACACAATAGCTTCTAACTCAGAATGGTATAGATTTTACCTTGTTTGGATTTGTTTGGCTAGCTTGTGTTAGCAGATTAATCACTGCATCAATTTCCATTTCATGTGTTCAATTATCATGTTCGGTGTTCACTTCAGTTTGCACTTGTGTTCCATTTGGTTCAACTTGAACATGACTTTGTTGTTCTTCACTGGGTGCTCCCTCACCTTAGGCACGAGTCTCTGTTGGTTCTGGATGAATGGGGGAATTTTTGCAAGTCCTCTTGTTATGTCCAAGCTTATGGCATCTCTGACATCTGTTGGTTGTATTTGTCCGCCTTAGTTTGTGTTGATTCTGATCTTCATCAACTTCTTTGGTCTACCAGCTGCACGTTTGTAATTAGGAGGCAATATCTCAGGATCATTAGTCTTAGGCCATTTTTTCCTACCATCGATTGCTGTAATACTATGACTATAACATAGCTTGTAAGTATCCCTATGGTAATATTTGTCATCACAGTCTTCTGCATGCTCTCCTTTGTGATTGATTGCAGCTATAGCATGCTTGCAGGGGATTCCCACCAACTGCAAAAAGTTGCAAGAACATGAATGCTTGCTCAAATCAACAACAAACCTTACAATGAATAAGATAAGCAGTCAATAAAAGAGAGATGAGGGAGAGAGAGAGAGAGAGAGTGAGAGAGAGAAGACAGAAACAGAGAGAAAGAACATTGCGAGAGATAGAGAGATCATGAGAGCATAGAGAGAGAGAGAGAGTAGGGAGACAGCGAACCAGAGAGAGGAGGGATTTTTCCCATCATCGCGTCTCTTCCCCAAGGCGTGCTAGGACAAAATCTTGCACTGAAAATGCAAGATGGAACAGTAGAGATGCACGTTTCCGATATCATAGGAATGTTGCAGTGAGCTGGAGCACTGAACAAGAGAATGCCAACGACAAGACTGCGAACTTCGGAGAATGGGTAGAGGTATCACGCAGAAGGAGAATGACAGCAGCAGAAAACAGAAGCAAAGTGGTTGGAAATGGAAAACAGATTCATTACAGAAACTTACACTGGAGAGACCATGAAGATGTCACCACGTTCTACTTTTCCAGGTTCCCTGACGGGACAAGGGAGACTGACTTATGGAAGATTTTCCAGAAATGGGGCAGAGTGAGGGAAGTCTTTATTCCTAAGCATAAAAACAAAGAAGGACACATATTTGGTTTTGTCCGATTCATAGAGGTGATGGATGAGAGGAGGTTGGAACGTGACTTGGATAACAATATAATCATTGATGGATTGAAGCTGTTTGTCAACAGACCCAAATTCGATAGGGGTAGGGTGTTTCGAGCAAAACCTTTTGAAGAACCCCTCCAGAAAATGGTGAACTGTCAGGAGAAGCATAACGGGAAGCAGCTGGGAGATAAAGTTCCCTGTTACGATGGCCAACCACGGTCATACCTGGACATGGTCAAGGAAGCGACACGTGCAAAAGGAAGCTCTTATTTGATGAAGGAAGATCCACAGGGTGATACAATAAAAATACAGAGGTCGGTGGTTCTGAACTCAACTAAGGAGGACCGTGAATGGTTGGAGAAGGCTTGGGTAGGGAGATTGAAGAATAGAGGGATGTTTGAAAAGTTGGAAGAGGAGCTAAGGTGGGTGATTGACCGAGAAGTTAACCCCTGTTATTGAGGTGATGACTGGATTATCCTCCCTGGTATGGATGAGTCCAACGCGAATAGGCTGATTAACGCAGAACTGAAGAATGGATCTACACCCATAATGGAGCTTCAGAAATGGTCGCCGGATATTAGACCAGAGTATAGACTCACATGGGTCCTGCTACGGGGCCTTCCACTGAGTGTGTGGAAACCTGAGTACATGAAGAAGGTGATGGAGGATATCGGTGAGATGGTGGAGGTCGATGATTACGTCGAGGAACGTAAACGGATGGATGTAGCTCGAACTCTCATCCGGAAAAATCGGAGATTGGGCTTCCACGAGACTGTATGGGTCACCATTGACGGGGAGGAACATCAACTCACTGTCGTGGAGGACATGAGTAGTATGGGCGCCAAAATGAAAAGCTATCAGACCCATAGCTGGTTCCCTCCATCACCAATGTCGACGCCACCAAACACCCCCTTACCCCTCACCGATGGCACTCCTGGGCGCGATTCCGGCAACGACGTCAGTAGTGACAGTGACGCTGAGCTTGATGGCGTCGATACCGGCGATCCTAACCACTGGCAAAATCTCCGTTTGTCCAAACGACGGCCGTCCAAACTGCATCGCGACCATTGGGTAAAATCCCATGGTCGTTCCCCTTTGGTCCGGTCTGTCAGTGATGCGGCTGACGTGGACCACTCCAAGGCGGACAATGATGGGGGCAACTCAGCTTTTCTGCGTGGTTTGGACTCCGAGCTCCACAACGGTCACATTACCCAGAGTGGTAATGCTTTCATTAATGAGGGGGAAAGACAAAAATGGAATAACATAAATATAGTAAGTTCATCTCAGAAAAATGAAGTAACACAGGAGGGGAGGGCAGGTCAGACCTATGAGGAGAAAAAGGAAAGTTCAGTCATAGATGCAGAAGGGGACAGGGAGGAGGTTCGGCCTACTGAAGGAGTCTTTCCACATAGGGTTCACGCCCTTAATAAGAAGGATAACTTTCCTTCTGGTCAACACGCTTTAAACGAAGTTATAGGGGAAGTGGGCCAGAAGTTAAAAGGCCCAATTAAGTCAGCAACAAAAGTGTATGTTAGAAGAAAAGAGGTGCAGTTAAGTCATGGAAAGGCCCAATACTCTCAAGGACCAGACGTGGAGTCAGTTTTGGTCCCAGAAGCAGATTACACGCCTGCAGTTCAAGGAGATAAAATTGAACAGGAGCTTTCTTTAATAAGAGACCTGGGCCTCACTTACGGGGGAGACGACAAGGGGATCAAAGAAATTCTGCTAGATATGGATAACAGAGACACTATGAAGGCAGCTGAGATGGGAATTAAAAAACAGATATTATGATCATTCTGTCTTACAATTCCAGAGGTTTGGGGAGGGGGATTAAATGGTCAGCTATTAGAAGGAATATCTCAAAACACAAGGTGGATATTGCCTGTTTCCAAGAAACTAAAAAAGAATGCTTCAATAAAGAGATTTGCCAGGCCATATGGGGAGATTCCTCTGCTTCTTGGGACAATGTCCCTTCTGTTTAGGCTGCTGGGGGGCTTTTATGCTTATGGAATAATGCTGTTTATGAGGTGGAAAGGCGGGTGAAAGGTAGACATTTTCTCATGCTTGAAGGTACGTGGGTTCCAAATAATCAGAGGATGATCCTAGTGAATGTTTATGCACCTTGCGACCTTGCGGGGAAGAGAGCTCTTTGGGAGGAGTTGAAACAGCTTAGAGCTTCTAACTCACCTGGTGCCTGGTGCTTTTTGGGGGATTTCAACAATATTAGAAGCCAAGATGAAAGAGTTAGTTCCTCTAACCGGACTGCTGACCCCTTGGGTATCTCAGAATTTAATCAATGGATATCGGAAATGGAGCTTTAGGAGATTAAATATATAGGCAGCAGTTTCACCTGGATTAGGCCTAATGGAAGTGTCAAAAGTAGGCTTGATAGGTTCTTGGCTTCAGACCAATGGATGTCTAATTGGCCTGACAATTGTCAGCATACCCTACCAAGGGACTTTTCTGATCATTGTCCAATCATTTTACGAACTAAGATGCTGGACTGGGGCCCTAAACCTTTTAGGGTGGCTGACTGGTGGATTCATCAAAAGGGCTATCATAGAGCAGTGAGGGAGGCTTGGAACAATGCTCAGCAGGGGGGTTGGGGGGGAGTTGTGCTTAAAAATAAGCTCAAGTATTTGAAAGGGGCCATCAGGCAGTGGAGTAAAGACTATGGGTTCATAAATGATAAGGGGATCCACAAAATTCAGAAGAAGCTCAATGAAGTGGAGGATTTAGCATCTACTAGAAATCTATCCGAGGATGAGATAAAGGCTAAGAGAGAATTACAGCAAGAATTGTGGGAGGTCTCAACAGCTTATGAATCTTTTTTAAGGCAAAAATCTAGAGCTAAATGGTTAAAGGAAGGGGACCGAAACTCAGCCTATTTCCATAAAGTCATCAATTTCAGAAGGCCTTATAATGGTCTTCATGGAATTCTCATTCAGGGTGAATGGATCCAGACTCCCATTGAAGTTAAGAAGGAAGCTGTGAAGTTTTTTCTCAATAGATTTTCTGAGCAGCAGCTTTGTAGACCCACTCTTGATGGAGTACATTTTTCTTCTTTAAACCAGGAGCAGAGGGAGTTTTTGGTTGCTCCTTTTTCAGATTTGGAGATTAAAGAAGCAGTGTGGAGTTGTGATGGGGACAAATGTCCTGGACCTGATGGCTTCAATTTCAAATTCATTAAAGAATTTTGGGACATGCTGAAAACTGACTTCAGAAGATTTGTTGATGAATTCCATGTGCATGGCAGCTTCCCTAGAGGCAGTAATGCTTCCTTCATAGCTCTAATTCCCAAGGTTAAACATCCCCAATCATTTGATGACTACAGACCCATCTCCTTGATTGGATGTATGTACAAGGTGATAGCTAAGTTATTAGCAAATAGATTGAGACAAGTGATATATGGTCTTATTGATGAGAGGCAGACAGCTTTCATCAAAAACAGACACATCCTTCATGGTGTTTTAGTCCTTAATGAGGTGATTGAGGAAGCCTGTAGAAGCAATAGGCCAGTTATGGTGTTCAAGGTGGATTTTGAAAAGGCCTATGACTCAGTCTCATGGGCTTTTTTGGATTATATGCTGCAAAGAATGGGTTTCTGCCACAAATGGAGACATTGGATTTCTGCCTGTCTCAAGTCAGCTAGCATTTCCATTCTTATCAATGGAAGTCCTACAAAGGAATTTGCTCCTACTAGAGGTTTGAGGCAAGGGGATCCTTTAGCCCCCTTACTCTTTAATATAGTTGGAGAAGGCATCACAGGATTGATGAGGGAAGCAGTTCAGAAGCACTTATATAGAAGCTATATGGCTGGAAAGAAAAAGGAACCCATTAATATTCTGCAGTATGCGGATGACACAGTCTTTGTGGGTGAGGCTGAGTGGGAGAATGTTGTTGTTTTGAAGGCTATGCTCAGGGGATTTGAATTGGCCTCAGGTCTGAAGATCAATTATGCAAAAAGCCAGTTTGGGATTATAGGAGGTAGAGTCACTTGGGAAATTCAGGCTGCACAAATTCTGAAATGTAGGCAGCTGCAAACTCCTTTCTGTTATTTGGGAATTCCGATTGGGGCTAAGCCTTCAAGCAACATGGTGTGGGAGCCTTTGATTAGTAAATATGAATCCAAGTTATCCAAGTGGGCACAGAAAAATATTTCCATTGCAGGGAAGGTGACATTAATCAATTCGGTGCTCAATGCTTTACCAATATATTTGCTTTCCTTTTTCAAGATCCCTCAAAAGATAGCTGATAGATTAACAGAAAAATGATGAATAAAGAAAGAGTATGGAAACTGTAATTGTATTCAATGGCTAACAATTACAATTAATTGTGCTATGAAATGGAAAATGGTGTAACAACTTGAAAGAAAGGAAAATAACAAACTGGTAGAGGATACCAGCCCAAGAAGTGCGCAGACTTCTCCCAAATCACTAAGGTAGTGACCCCACTATTCCATAACTGAATTTCTGGCTGAATCTCTCTTTCATTCTTTCCTACTATATAGTAACCACCCACACGTTCCTTGCATGCCTCACTCCAAAGCCACCTCATCATGCTTTTATTCCTTTACCACCTCTCCTAGTATAAACTCTCCACACTTTAGGTTTGGGCCCAAAATCAAGCCCAACTTCTTCAGATAAATCTCTATCAACACCCCCATCCATAACAACAGCCTTGTCCTCAAGGCAAAAATCAGGAAACTGTCCCTGTAAGTATGCATTGTCCTCCCATGTAACATCATCAAGTGTTTTATTCTTCCACTTAATCAAACTTTGTGGAACCGAAACACCACCCTGCATATTCACTCTAGATCCTATAACCATCTCAGGATAAAAGCTGTCATCATTTGTTACCTCTAGCTCTTGTGGCAGATCACCTTGTACATGATAATCACCTATAGCCTTCTTAAGCAATGAAACATGGAATACTGGGTGAATTCTAGACTGAGCCGGTAATTGTAATCTGTAAGCTACTGCACCCACTTTGGCCAGAATCTTAAAAGGACCATAGAAACGAGCAGCTAATTTCTGATTAATCCTCTTGACCACTGATTGCTGCCTGTGAGGTCTAAGCTTTAAAAACACCCATTCCCCTATCTCAAACTGCAAATCTCTTCTTTTCTTGTCTGCATACTTCTTCATCTGTTGTTGAGCCCGTAACAAATGACTTTTAAGCTGATTCAAAGCTTCATCCCTTTCAGTTAACTCTAAGGCTACAGCAGCCACTTTAGTCTCATTACTTAAAAACCTCAACAAACTGGGTGGTTGTCTGCCATACACTACCTCAAAAGGTGTTTTCCCTATGGAAACATGGAAAGTAGTGTTATACCAATATTCTGCCCAGGGGATCCAGTATGACCAAGTCTTGGGCTGCTCAGATGCAAAGCACCTCAAGTAACCCTCTAAGCATCTATTCAGTACCTCAGTTTGCCCATCAGTTTCTGGGTGGTAGGCAGAACTCATCTTCAACTTGGTACCCTGTAACTTGAACAGTTCCATCCAGAAATGGCTTACAAACAAGGGATCCCTGTCACTGATAATAGAGGTAGGAATGCCATGAAGTCTTACAATTTCTTTCACAAATAATTCAGCTATAGATTTGGCAGTGTAAGGATGCTTCAGCAGGATGAAATGGCTGTATTTAGATAGTCTATCCACTACTACAAGCACAGCTTCATAACCCTTAGACTTAGGAAGGCCAGTGATAAAATCTAAGGACAAATCCTCCCAAATAGCATTGGGGATAGGGAGAGGTTGTAGAAGTCCCCCAGGGGTCGTGGCTGCATATTTCTGCCTTTGGCATGTGTCACAAGCTCGCACAAAATCTCTGATTTTCTTCTGCATTCCTACCCAATATAAATTTTCTGCCAATCTTCTATAAGTTCTGAGATACCCAGAATGACCACCTGTAGGAGTACTGTGAAACTCTTCCAACAACATGGGAATGGATGGCGAGTTTGGAGAAATTACCAACCTTCCATGATAAAACAAAACACCCTGTTTCACAGTAAAACCAGGTCTAGCATCTGGTGTATCAGTCAATTCAGCAACTAGCTTCTGAATGTCTGGATCTTGCTGCACTTCTTGTAACAACTTTGGTCCTTCCAGCCACTTAGGGTAGGAGGTAATAGAATTCATTTCCACATCCCCATAGCACCTAGACAAAGCATCAGCTGCTTTGTTCTCCCATCCAGGTTTGTATTTAACTTCAAATTGATAGCCAAGGAGTTTAGCTAACCAACATTGCTGGTCTGGTGAAGAGATTCGTTGCTGCAGGAAATGTTTCAAACTCTTGTGGTCAGTGTAAACAGTGAATTGCTTCCCCAAAAGATAGTGCCTCCAGTGTTGAATAGCTAGCACTAATGCCATCAGTTCTTTTTCATACACAGACTTAGACAAATTCCCATCTGATAAGGCCTTACTGAAAAAAGCCACAGGTTGTCTATTTTGCATCAACACTGCTCCAATTCCCCTCCCAGCTGCATCACATTCCACCTCAAATGGTATAGAAAAATTAGGAAGGGCCAATACAGGAGGAGTTGTCATCACTGTTTTCAATTGAGTAAAAGCTGTAGAAGTTTCTTTACCCCACTTGAAATTGTCCTTCTTTGTCATTTCAGTTAAGGGCTTAGCCAACTTACCATAGTCCTTAATGAATTTCCTATAATATCCAGTAAGACCCAAAAATCCACGTACCCCTTTTACATTCTTGGGCTCAGGCCAGTCAACTATGCACCTAATCTTCTGAGGGTCTACCTCCACCCCTGCTCCCGAAATTATATGACCCAAGTAATCCACTTGGAGACAGCCAAATTTGCACTTAGACTGATTAGCTATAAAACAGTTTGACATCAATACAGTTAATACTTGATGCAAATGCTTTTCATGATCAGCCATAGTTTTGCTATATATTAAAATGTCATCAAAGAAAACTAATACAAATTTTCTCAAAAATGGCCTGAAAATGTCATTCATGGTAGCCTGAAATGTAGCTGGAGCATTCATCAACCCAAATGGCATCACTAAATACTCATAGTGCCCATTGTGAGTTCTAAAAGCAGTTTTGTGAACATCTTCATCTGCTACTCGAATCTGGTGGTAGCCAGATTTCAAGTCAATTTTAGAAAAAATTGTTGCTCCAAACAGCTCATCAAGCAATTCCTCAACTATAGGTATAGGGTACTTATCTGGTATGGTGGCCTTGTTAAGAGCTCTATAGTCCACACACATCCTCCAACTCCCATCCTTCTTCTTAACCAAGATAACTGGGCTTGAAAAAGCACTCATGCTAGGACGAATTACCCCTGCCTCCAGTAACTCCTGTACTTGTCTTTCAATCTCTTCTTTTTGGTGATGTGGATATCTATATGGCCTTACATTGACTGGGTTCTGATCTGAGAACAACTTAATCTGATGCACTTGAGACCTCTGGGGAGGAAGTATGATGTGATCCTGAAATACAGTGTGGAATTGACTCAAAACAGCCTTCAGCTGTTTTTGGCTTCCTTCTACAGCCTCCAGATTCTGCTCATGAAGAGACCACCACCAAGCTTCACCTCTCCTATCTTCCAGAAAATTGTTAAGGACACACTGTTGTTCTTGTTTCCCTCCCTGTCCTTGTAACACCACCAATTCATCATTATGCCAAAATTGCATTGAAAGGGCCTTCCAATCCATGATAACTTTGCCTAAAGTGCACAACCAAGACATTCCCAGCACCACATCTAATCCACCCAATTCCAACACCAATGCATCCACTACAACCACCATGGCTCCAAGATTAATCCTAACCCCCTTGCACACACCTTGTGAAACCACTTTGTGTCCATCACCCAGCTTAATGTTCTTCGCAGCCATAGGTGTAATTGGCAAACCTAAGGCAGCAGTGATTTTTGGGGAAATGAAGTTGTGGCTAGCTCCACTGTCCACCAAGACTACTACATCCACATTCTCCAATTTGCCTTCAATTTTCATGGTGTGGTATTCCCCCATGCTTCCCAACACACCAATAAGTGTGCACTCTGCCTCAACTTCATCTTCACTATCCTCCTTCTGAACTTCCATAGTCACAATCTCTCCCTCCTCGTTTAGACTTTCTCCTTCTCCCAGAATCAATACCCGTATCGATCTTTCTGGACACTTATGCAGAGTGGGATGGTATTTACCGCCGCACTTGAAACATAACCCTTTTGCCCTCCTTTCCTCCATCTCGTCATTGTGAAGGCTTCGAACTCCCTTCCACCGTTCAGACGAACCCATACGACGATCGTTCTCCGTTTTCTTCCCGGTCGATAGCAACGAGGACGTGGAATTGTGGTTAGAACCCACTGAACCCGTTTTTTGAGTCGGGTTTGTCCAACCCGAGTTTGTTGTCCGATTCATCTCTTTCGGGTTAATACTGGATCCACTACGATTCTTTTGAGACAGCCCGGCCCAATCTTTCTGGCCCAATCGCTCGCCAGTGTGCTTCTTCCCGTAATATCTTTCCCCGTCATCATCTTCCTCCTTCAATTCATCTTCAACGTCTTTCGCCATCCTCATCATCTGCATCCTGGTAGTTGGATTCAACGTTCGAACTCTTCTTCTGATTTGTGGTTTTAAACCACTCATGAAATACCCCAGATACTGCTCTTCTGGTAATCGCCCCACTTGCGACGATAAAAGCTCAAATGCTTCAACAAACTCTTCAACACTTCTGGTCTGTCGTAACGTGGACAATTCTTCAAACGGATTTTCTAACCTCCGACCGCCATAACGTGCGATCAAGGCTTTCTTCAGCTTTTCCCAGGAAAGGTCGTCCTCTGTTTCTAGCAGCAGATTGAACCAATGTATCGTTGAACCCTCCATGCTCAATCGCGAGAGTTTCACACGCATATCACCTGGTGTATTCTGCACATCAAAGTAGATCTCTGCGCGCGTAATCCACGCAACAGGATCATCACCCTCGAATACAGGTAACTTCACTTTCTTCCCTGCAAGTCGTGACTCACTATGAGATGATTCTTCAGCTGAAGACTCACTCACAGGTGGTGTCTTCTTCTTGCCTAACTGCTTGCTCATTTCACCGATTATGAGACTTTGTTGCTGCATCTGTTGCACCAGAGCTTGCAGCGTCGTCTGCATCTCATTCACGGTATCTTCCAACGCATCGATCCTTTCTCCCATCTTAGGTTGTCGTGGCATCTAACAATCTCTGATGGCTGAGGGGTACTGATCCGGCAGGTCGGACCAATTGATAGATTAACAGAAAAATGATGAATAAAGAAAGAGTATGGAAACTGTAATTGTATTCAATGGCTAACAATTACAATTAATTGTGCTATGAAATGGAAAATGGTGTAACAACTTGAAAGAAAGGAAAATAACAAACTGGTAGAGGATACCAGCCCAAGAAGTGCGCAGACTTCTCCCAAATCACTAAGGTAGTGACCCCACTATTCCATAACTGAATTTCTGGCTGAATCTCTCTTTCATTCTTTCCTACTATATAGTAACCACCCACACGTTCCTTGCATGCCTCACTCCAAAGCCACCTCATCATGCTTTTATTCCTTTACCACCTCTCCTAGTATAAACTCTCCACACTTTAGGTTTGGGCCCAAAATCAAGCCCAACTTCTTCAGATAAATCTCTATCAATAGCTCATAGATTGGTATCACTGCAAAGAAACTTTCTGTGGGGGGGAGACAAGGATCACAAGAAAATTCCCTGGGTAAAATGGGAAACTATTTGCTTACCTAAGGAGGAAGGTGGTTTGGGGATTAAAGAAATATCTAAATTTAATGAAGCTTTGTTGGGTAAATGGATATGGGAACTAGCTTCTGACCAACAGCAGCTATGGGCTAGGATCATCAAATCTAAATATGGTGGTCTGGAAGAGCTTCAGTCGGGCAGAGATAGAAGGGGCTGCTCATACTGGTGGAGGGACTTGAGGAAGATTTATCATAATGCTGGTCAGAGCATCTTTCAACAAAACTTGGCTTGGAAGATTGGTGGGGGGGACAGAATCCATTTCTGGACAGATAGATGGTTAGGGGAATACTGCACCCTAAAGCAGAAATATAATTCCTTGTTTTTGATCAGCAGGCAACAGCACAGCACCATCTCACAGATGGGGAATTTTTCTGAAGATGGTTGGAGTTGGGATCTCAATTGGAGGAGGAATTTATTTGACCACGAAAGCGTATTGGCAGTGAACTTTATGGAAGATATTTCCTCTATTTCTATTCAGAAAAATGTGAAGGATACTATGGTGTGGAAAGCTGAATCTACAGGAGTGTATTCCACTAGTTCAGCTTATAGACTGATGTTGAATATCAATGCATCAGCCTCAACTGTTAGAATTTTCAAATTAATATGGAACATGAACATCCCCCCAAGGGCAGCAATTTTCACCTGGAGGCTCCTCAAGGACAGATTACCTACTAAGGGTAACCTCCTAAGAAGAAATGTCATTACCCAAGATGCTGATTGCCCTTTATGTGGTCAAGTACAGGAGGAAGCGGGTCACCTATTCTTTAATTGCCAAAGGACACTGCCCCTATGGTGGGAATCCATGTCATGGCTACAGGTTGTAGGACCACTCCCCCTTGCCCCAGCAAGTCATATAACACAGTTTTGTGAAGGATTCAGAGCTAATGTAAACCATAGCAGATGGTATGGGTGGTGGGTGGCTCTAACTAATACCATTTGGCAACACAGGAATAACCTCATCTTTCAAGGGAACCAATTCGACTCTTCGAAAGTCATGGAAGTGGCCATGTTTTCAGCTTGGTCTTGGCTAAAAGCTAGGGAGAAAGGATTCAACACTAGCTTTAATCACTGGTCCTCTAATATAAAGGATCACTTTGGTTAATCTATGTGGTTTTGAACTTTTTGGTGGGTTCTTTGGGTTTTGTATTTGGGAGGCAGCACCAGAGGTGCTTTGTATTATCTCTTTCAGTACCTCTTGTACTGTTTGTGCTTATCTTATTAATATATTATACAATTTGCCTTCCAAAAAAAACCTTACAATGAATAAGCTGTGAGTAACTTCACATATGTTGTCTGTTGAAAATGAAGCAAACTTGCTCCCATTGTGTTGATCTTCCCTGTCAAGCCTCTTCCTTGGCTTTGGCATTATTTTCCCTTCAACTTTATGAGCTGTTTGTTTCATAGTAGCAAATCTAGTCATACAGTAAGTTCGAATCCATTCCAGCATAGTAACTATTGGTTTTTCCCTAGTCAACAGAATTACATTGAAGGGTTCACTTAGATCGTTCATGAGAACATCACACTTTGCATAGGTCTTGAAAGCATGCTTGGACCAATGTTGTTCACCAATGTCAACCAAGTATTTATGTGCAGCTTCATTGATCTCCTTTAGTTGAGCCATTTTCTCTAAATATGCTTCATGGTAGGTAGCTCATGATGCACCCATCATTAGATCCCTCATGAAAGTGCCTCCTCCAAATCTCTTCTTGAAACTATTGTATAAACCTTAAGCAGAAACGATGTTCACTATCCCTAAGCATCTCTTCAAAATTTGGAACGAATCCCTGCAATAATTGAGAAGATTAAATTAGTTGCAAGTCAAGTTCAATTTAAAGTACAGTTTAAAACATGTAATGGAAAATATACCTTTTGCTGATCAGATATAAAATCCCATTTTTGACTGCGATCATGATCAACGTCATTCAAGAACAAAGTCATAAACCATGTCCAACATTCCTTATTCTCTGACTCAACAACTGCAAAGGCCAGTGGCAAATACTGATCATTTGGGTCTGTTGCAATAGCTGCTAAAAGATACCTCCATACTTATTCTTAAGATGACAGCCATCCACACCAAGAAAAGGCCTGCATGCAGATTTAAAAGCCTTCTTGCATCCATCAAGACAAATGTAGAATCTTTGAAATCAAGGTTCTACATCAAGGGTGGATCTGTCCAGCTTCATTTGGCAAGTGTTTTCTTTGCAGTTTTTTGTCAGTGCAGCACTGAATGACCATAACAGAGTTTATTGTTTAGTACAATCCCCTTCAGCAATACACCTTGCTATGGCTCTCGCCCTTTCAGCAGTACATGCTTTGATCCCAATTGAATAGTTGATCCTAATATGATCAACAATCTCAACCACAGATAGTTTATGATTTGCCTTCAACAAATCTACAATTGCATTTGCAACCCACTTAGCCTTAGCATTCTTGTTGTTAAATGCCCTTCCACACTTGTGTTTTGGATAAAGAGTCTTGATGGCATAGGGTAGCTTGTGAGATACTTGCTACAAAATATATTGAATCCACAATTTTGTTTACATTTGAATCTGACCCTTATTTTATCATTTTTTTTTTTCAAATTTGACTCATTTCCCATTCAGCACAGAATGCTCAAGAACAACATCTTTAAACTGTTTTAGAGGAGAATTCCATTCCTGTAGTAAACTTAAAATCAGCACACATGTCTTCTCTGAATGTAATAGGTTTTTTTTTATGGGCTTCATCCACTTCTGAATCAAAGTCTGGATCAAGCTCTTCACTTGTGTATGTTTCCTCCAGATGATGCATCTGATCCATATTGGTTGGCATGAATCTGTCATCAAATTGAACCTCCTTGTCATCAACTTCAACTTCACTCAGTTCATTATCTTCAAGTTCAACATCATTGTCTGTGACTTCTAAGTCATTGCCATCAACTTCAAACTCACTGTCATCATCTTCACTATCAACATCCAACCCTTCACAATTTACTCTGACATGCTTCCCCTCCACAACTGATACTGTTCACGAAGAATGCTTATAACCTCATCTGCACTCCTTAGAGTTTGGTGATCCTTGTTAGTTTCAGGTGTTTCTTCGGCTTCCTTGTGTCCAATTAAAGCATCATCAACATATTCAACTTGGTCAATCATTTTTTGTTCAACATAAATCTCTACTTGACAATTATTTTTCACAGCATAATCACTTAACAACAATGCATCTTTGTCACCCACAAAGTCAAACAATCCATCTTCAAGGACAATTCCTTAGGCTTCCAACACATTTGAACATCACCATGGTACCCCAAATCACCCCTTGCGATGCCTAAAGCCTCAAGAAAGGACCATTTGCCAGCATCTACATTCTTGTATACATCTTTCCCGTGGCCATTATACTTCAGATTAGGTGTATTTACAAAATGCCTCATATTGAATAAAGCAACAGTGAATGACATCCCTGTATACAATACATCAAACACAATAATAATGAGACAAAAGTAACCAACCCCACTTCCATGTAGGTACAACAAATTGCAATTAAAATAATCCCCAATTAACAATGACAAAAAATAATTACAGAAAAAAATCCTAAAAAGCCCCACCCCATAGTCACTCACAACCAACATTGGCAATTTCCCTCATTAACAATTATAGAAAACCCTAAAAAAGTAAAAAAACCCCAACCAATAGTGACCAACACTCAACACACATGGATTGTGACTACCGATTCACACCAACAAGAAGTCAAGCAAAAAGGGTAAAGCAAGATTCTCCTACCTTCATGTGTTTCTCGCGTCGAGTTTTGTCTAACACATTGCGTTGTTTCCTTCGAGTGACTGAGTATTCGTAGAGACAACAAAATTGCACTCTCTAAAGATTCCCAAGACTCTCACCTTTGGTTTGTGACTATTGATTTGCACCAACAGGTCATGGGTTTGAGAAGATTCTTCTCCCACTTTTTCTTTTTGGGACCACTCACGAACTTCGGTGCTTTCTAAAATAGTTACCCTAATTTCCAACGTGAATATCTTGAAACCCATTCAGTCAATGTTAACTTTCCCACACACAACAATGCCTCTTTCATAACCAATAGTTTTAAGACATGTGGCAAATGAGTTGGCATGCAACATGGCACCACTTACCCAGTCAGCAATGTCCAGAAATGACACGTCATCACTAGATAGAGGAAGTTAACGGCATGGACTATTTTGTGTGAGTGAAAAATAACGAGGGACTAAAAATTGGAAAAAATATTTTGAGGGACTAAATTGGGTCCATCAAAAGTTGAAGGACTAAAAACTTAATTAACCCAAAAATATATTATCAGATAAGAGTTGGTGTTCAAAATAGTGTGTTAGAGCATGAGCTTTTAGCATTTTTTCTTCTTATATTGTCCCTCTATCACTATACTTAATTTATTTAGAAAAAGAAAAGAAAGGAAAAGAATATAAAAAGTCAAATTTTCTTTTTTTAATATTATTTGAAATTATATTTTATTTTATATTTGTTGTGGCCCCCTCATAAAATTTAATCTAGCTCTGCCCTTGTAAGCACTTACAGTAGAAGAAAATAAGGAAAAATGAAATGAGTTTCTCAATAAGTTAATTTGTAGAAACTCTCTGGTATTAGCTTCACTAAATTGGACTTTTGCATAAGCTAATTTAGCTTATGGAGAAGTTTATTTTATTTTTCTTCCTATTTTTTTCTTCTACAAGTGCTCATAGAGAAGTTTATTCAAACAAGCCCTTTATGCAGTGTTAGGAACCCAAACTGAAATTGAAAAGTGAAATGCAAGAATAGATCTTTATAACTTTGGATGAATTGAAACTGAACATATAAGGAATCCAAGGAGGTGCTCCCATACAGTGGAGCAATGCTTTGTTATTCTCGACTAGTAAAAAAATGCTCAATACTCTATCAGTTACAACTACTATTTAGCAACTTTCTCAACAAAAATAGCTGTCAATCTACTAACAATTTTACAGGACTAAGTACTGGGCCATTTCTCAATTATTTGTCCCATTTTTCTTATGAAACTAAACCTTCCAAACTCTATTTGTCTTTTGCTGTGGCCTAACTTTCTGTTTTTGGAGTTTACCTTTCTAACCTTATCTCTGATGGCTTTATTTTATTTTAGAAAATACTTAAAGATGTGTTGTTTGTGTTTTCTGTTGTTGCAACTATTTGTTTCAATCAAATTTAGGTCACCTATGTTTGGTGAAGTTTTCTATGTGTTGTTCTATTGTAACCAAAATCTAAAATCCTTGTACAGGATATGGTATGGAAATCATTAGAGGAGCAACTGAAATATAGAGAGTTGAAGCTTTGTAAGTATTGAGTTACTGGTTTTATTTGCTAATAAATGTTTATCTTTAGCAGTAATCACTGACTTGAGAAAAAATGTTTTTTCATCTTTAAATTTGAGATTGGAAATAATTGTGAATATGCAAAAAGTCTGAAGTCATAGGGAATGATGTTTTGGTTCTATTGAAAAGAAAGGACAGAGACATATTGGGACTGTAAACCGTGTGTCTGAATACAACATGGATTAGAGATTATATAGGCTTATTGCAACAATTACAAATAAATGAAGGATATTTGGTTTCCTCTTAATCAAATATTATGTGCCTATAATCTACATTTATTACAGAATAATTCTATAGATTCTCAACACTCCTCAAGCTAGAGCATATAAGTCATATGTGCCCAGGTTGCTACAGATAAAGCTAATTCTAGGTCCCCTAAGAGACTTCTTGATGATATCAGCCAATTGGTCACAAGAGTTGATAAAACTCGTAATAATGACCCCTAACTCGATCTTCTGTCGAATGAAATGACAACCAACCTCAATATGTTTGGTTTTCTCATGAAATATTGGATTGGAGGCAATATGTAGTGTTGCTTGATTGTTACATATAAGAGTTATGTGTAGTCTCTTCAAACTTGAGCTCCTTGAGAAGCTGCTTCAGCCATGAGTTCACAGGTGACTAATGCCATGGCGCTGTATTCTGCTTCAATACTTGATCTTGATACAACTTTTTGCTTATGACTTTTCCAAGATACCAAGTTTCCTCCAATCAGCATGCAATACCCAGATGTGGATCGCCTATCACTCGGTTAGCCATCCCAGTCAGCATCTAAGTAACCAACCACTCTGTATGTCCCTTATCTTCATAAATGAGGCCTTTGCCTGGAGTACGCTTGATGTATTTCAGGATCCGCATAATTGCATCCCAATGGATTGGCTTACCACACTTATTGCAAATGCAATGTTTGGACGAATGATTGTGAGGTAGTTCAACCTTCCAACCAACCTCCTATATCTCCCAAGATCCGATAAGGGCTCCCCCTGATCGAGTAGAAATTTGACACTAGGATCCATAGGAGTGTTCACTGGCTTAGCATTCAGTAGGCCAGCCTCTTCTAGGATGTCAAGGGCATACTTCCTTTGGGAGATAACTAGACCATCCTTGGATCGAGCAACTTCGATACCTAGAAAATACCGAAGTTTACCTCCTTGGTTTGAAATTGGCGTGAGAGGTACTGTTTCAAGCTGGTAATGCCATGTGGATCACTGCCTGTAATGACAATGTCATCCACGTGGACAATGAGATAGCTGCATCCTTGTGGTGAATGGTGTAGAAGATACAGTGGTTGGCTTCATTGTGAATCATGCCAAACTGCTGCACAACACTTTGGAAGTGGCCAAACTAGGCTCGAGGGGACTGTTTAAGTCCATATAAGGACCGGCAAAGCCGACAGACCATAGTAGAGGACTCCCCCTGTGATGAGGACCCTGAGCAACAAATCCTGGTGATTGCTCCATGTACACCTCTTCATCCTAATGGTCCATGCAGGCAAGCGTTTTTAATGTCCAGTTGGAAGAGAGTCTAGTGACAGATGACAGCCGTAGACAATAGTAATCTAACAGACTCCATTCTGGCTACGGGGGAGAAAGTGTTAGTATAGTCTTGCCCATACATCTGTGTATATCCTTTTGCTACCAGACGGGCCTTGAACCGATCAATGGTACCATCAGGGCCAACCTTAATGATAAACAACCAATGGCATCCAGCTGTGGATTTCCCAAGGGAAAGAGATACCAAATCCCAAATGCCATTGCTTTGAAGTGAACACATCTCGTCAATCATTGCTTGGCTCCATTTTGGATGTGATAATGCTTCACCTGGAGAGTTATGGATAGACACAAGGGACAAAGAAGAAAGGCATGTATAGTGCACAATAGAAAGACAGTGATAGCTAAGGTTAATATAGTGGGGAGATGAGTTACGAGTAGAACAAATAGCTTTTCACATAGCAATGGGCCAATCTTGGTCTGATGTAGGACCTGGATCTGGTAAAGAAGATGGTGACGGTAAAGAGTCAGGCATGGCCTCTACTATATCTTCACTAACTGTCACAGGGTCTAGTGGAGGTATATCCGCAGGTGTTTGTTGCTGTTGGTATACTTGAAGAGGTTGCACTCGTGGTGGTGCTGCAGATGGAACATCCTGTTGTACTAAAGGTTCAATTGGTGGAAGAGGGACAATGGTAGGTGGAATAGGAGTGACTGAATGCCACATATTGGAAGTAGATTGAGGTGACTCAAAGTAAGGAACATACTAAAAGAAGGAGGCATCAGCATATAGATGAAATACCCTTGAAGAGTTGGAGAGTAGCAACGGTAACCTTTCTGTGAGCTAGGATACCCTAGGAAAACACACTTAAAGGACCTTGCAGATAGTTTGTCAAGTCCGGTAGTCAGGTTGTGAACAAAGCAAGTGGAGCCAAAGATCCTTGGAGGAACAGTATGGAGAGATGAATGGGGAAAGAGGATAGTATTCTGATCATTTAGAACGGAAGACGGCATGCGGTTAATGAGTTAGCTGGCTATGAGGACAGCGTCTCCCCAGAATTGTGGGGGAACATGACCATGGAGGAGGAGGGTCCAAGTGGTCTCAATGAGATGCCTGATCTTGCACTCAGCCACCCCATTTTGTTGAGGAGTATGGGCACATGATGTCTAATGGAGAACCCCTTTTGAAGGCATAAATTTCTGAAGTTGATGGGATAAATATTCGTGAACATTATCACTGCAAACAGATCGGATAGGGATACCAAACTGTGTTTTTATTTCATTATAGAAAGTCTCAAAGATAGAAAACAACTCAGACCTGTTTTTCATTAAACATACCCACGTACAACGTGAGTAATCATCAATAAAGGTAACAAAATATTTAAAATTGAAATGGGTAACAACATGTGATGGACCCCAAATATCTGAATGAACTAAGGCAAAAGGGGATGTGGCCCATTTATTACCTCGATCAGGAAAGGAATTACGAGTGTGTTTCCCAAACTGACATGACTCACAATGCAAACTAGACAATTTTGAAAGACTAGGCACCAACTTTTGAAGCTTTGGCAAATTGGATTTTTGCTTTTAATTTATCAACAGTCTCATTCTTATTGGATATAACCTGTTTGACTTTCTTGGTGTAATTTTCTTTGTTCCTTTGGTGATAATATTGATTTTTGAGTTCCATGGTTTGTTTTATAGATGATGAGTTCAGTTTGCTATTCAGTCAATATGCTGGTTGCTGGCATTTATTTGTGCATATAGAATAAACTTGAAGTAGGGTAAAACTATTGTGCAAATAGATCAATATTTTTTGGCCTAGGATGCCGAAGTTCTAAAGAAAAATACAATACCACTAGTGAATGATTAATTTGATATGCTTGAATAATTGACTGTTAGTTTTTGTTTATTGATTTTGCAGCTTCAAAATCTAGCAAAGGAAATATAATTAATCCTTGCATTCCTAGAGGGTATGAGTATCCTCAGATCTCCAATGCAAGTGATGTAAAACACCCACTCTTCCAACCAGATGGGAATTTCTCAGCATGCAGGTCCGAAGCTCTGTCATTGTTAAAGAGAACAGAAGGTTGCATAATATATCATTTGATATTTTATTGTTTTATCATAAATTTGTTCATGCATGCTCCCTCTTTCTTTTTTTTTTTCCTATTATTTTTAGTTTGTTTTAATATGACCAGCAAACTGTCCCATTCATGATCATATTTATTATGAGTAATATCTGTTTTGGGTAAAGGGCAATGCAAATAATCATATATAATTACATGCTTACTATGCTTGTGACTACGTATGATAGATATTTTAGATTGAATGTGCTGAAGTCTTTAGTTGAACCATCAGTATGTCCTCAAAATATGTTGATGACTTGATTTGGGGGTTCTGGTAAAGGAAAAAGAAAGATCTTGGGTAGAACTGCAATGCTTATTGTGCCATGTAATTTTGTAGTGTCGATGGTTGACTCAAATTGCTGAAACTTTAAAGTGTAGTTATCTTACATTTTAAGTATAGACAGTCTTTCTGGTTTCTTGTAGTAATCTTTGTTTTAATTTCTCCAACTTTGCAAAGCCTGTAATTTGGCATTTTTCTTTCACTGTTTTATCCTTTTTCCTCCTGTGAACTGGGAAGGTGTTTTATTCTCTTTATTTATCTAAATTTTTATTTTAAATATATTCACCAATGATGTTTTCTCTTTATACAGATAGATGCCTGCATCCACCTTGTAAAATTACTTCATCCTTTTATGAGTTATTAGGCGAACAAGATTCAGAAAGCTTCTTGTATACTTCTGAGGTTTGTAAGCAGTGACAGTACTTTGGTTTTTATGGTCTATTCTACTACTGGTAGTAATACTGGTTAGGTTTAGTATTAGTATTAGAGTAGAATTACTCCTTTTTCTGTTTTTCTCTATTAAGTAGAGTTAGTTATGTTAGTCAACTCAACTAACCTTAGGTTAGTTGACAGTTACTACTGTTAGTTATAACAGCTATACTGACAGTTGTAACTACTTTTCAGTTGAGTCAGTTAATATCAAAAACTCCATTTCTGAAGTTTAAGCTTTTCTCTCCTTTTTCAATTCTGAAATCCTTTTATGGTATCAGAGTTTTGTTCGATCTCAAGGATTTTTTTTTTTTTGATCAGCAAAAGTATGATTATATTATATATAATATTAAGTACAGTACAAGAGGTACTATTGTATATACAACCTAGCACCATACTATGCAAGTCTATGGCGACTTAATACATGTAGTACAGCAAGAATTAGACAACCATAGATTTGACTTAAGCTAGGCACCCAACCACGAAATATCTATAAGCTAATCCCCCCCCTAGCACAGAACCCATCCCTGATTTTGCTGGACCAATAGGGGAATGGGATGTGAAATCCTTTTTCCAGATTTTTAAGCCATGACCAGCAGAAGAATATAGCATCCTCCATCAACTTGTGACCTTTGAAGCTGTCATTTGAGAAGACAATCCTATTTCTATGGTGCCAAATACACCATGTCAGGGAGATCCACCAAATCTGCCAACGCAGCAGCCTAATAATACCCTTCAGATTGCAGTATGAGTGTTGGAGGAAATGATCCCTCGGAGTTTTCGGGAATACACCTGCTATGTTTAACCAAGACATCAATACCCACCATAGCGGCATGATTTTAACACAGCTGAAAAATAAATGAGATGCGTCCTCAACATGATTACTGCAGAATGGACAATTAACGTCGCTGATTTCCACATTCCTACTTCTCAGGTTGCTCTTTGTTGGTAGTTTGTCCCGAATTAATCTCCAAGAAAAAACTGAAGCTTTACTTGGGACTTTTAACTTCCATAGTGTAGTGAACACTGCATCCTGATTTTCATCTGCGGAGTCCCTATCAAGCAGCCAGTAGGCACTCCCCACTGTATATCCCCCGCTTGAGTCTCCCTCCCAACTCCAGACATCTTGTCGCTGCATTTGTACAATCAGGCCTTCTATATCCTCCATAAAATTTGCAACCATGTCTATTTTACCCTCCAGAAAAAATCTCCTCCATTGGAACTGACATTCCCACCCTGTATCTGATGTGGACCCCATCTGGATATATTGATTTTGCTGTTGTGAAATATTGTACAATCTTGGGTACTTCTCCATCAACGAGATCCCATCATCCTTCCACTCGTGTCTTCCCAGAACAACACCTTTGATCTGCACCCAATTTTCCATTTAGACTCACTTTTAAACTAGCTCCCCTCCTCGGTTGAATTACATATGAAACTCAAATCCCGCCACCAAAGGGACTCTCTATTAGTCCTTCTTGTCACATCCAAATTCCTCTACCCTTCGTATTTTGAGTCCAACACTTGTGCTCACAATTCTCCTTGGTGGTGAAATAAATTCTAGCGCTATTTTCCAAGTAATTCAAGATTGAATTTCACCAAATCCTTGATGTCCAAGCCACCTTTCTCCTTTGGTAGACAGACTGATTCCCAATTCACCCATGCAATCTTCTTCTGATCTGAGTGTCCTCCCCACAAAAGTCAATATTATCTTTTGATTATATAGTAATTCATAAATTTTTACAGAGAAATACAATACTATTAAGACAACTAAAATATCTTTTGATTATACATATTTTAGTTGTCTTAATAGTATTGTATTTCTCTGTAAAAAAGTCAATATTATCTTTTGATTATATAGTAATTCATAAATTTTTGTTATTCTTTTTTTAAGAGAATTTATATATTATTATTTTTTATTGTAAATTGCTTAAGTTTTCAACTTAATTTTTTTACTCTAAATAAAATATTGTAGAAGACTTAAATTTATCAATTCAAATTACTAAATAACTCACATTATTATATACTTATTATAGCTTATAAATGTAACTTTTTTTTTAAAGTTTATGCTTATATGGCATGCCAACATATTTTTTTAATATTAAGAAAAAAATCATTATATTTATAAGTTGCTTAATGTATGTGTAAAAATAAAAAGGACCCGTGCAAGTGCACGGGATAACTATCTAGTTTTTTCCTAAAACCATTACAAACCAAAAAAAGCCCACGCCCCTTTTTTTCTAAAGCTATTACAAACAAAAAAAGGTTATCTATTGTTATAGATTGTACTCAATCTACTATAATTTTTCAGGTTTGGTCAAATATTTATATTTAATCTGACAGACTGTTAATATAATCAACCACAATAACCTCTTTTGTAACACATTTATAGAAGAAATAATGTATTCTGATATGGGCAAGGAAAAGATATGTAACCAAGCTTTTTTATTATGATTACCTAGTATCTTTTTGTAAATTGTGATCATCATCTACTAATATGGTTATTTATTAATTGTATGCCTTTCTCTTATAAATTTGTGTTAATTTATGCCTCTGTAAAATGTATGCCTTTCTCTTATAAATTTGTGTTAATTTATTTAGGCCATATTGTATTTTGAACTTTAAAGAATTCACCATATCACTGTATATGTGTTGCATTGCATTGTATCCATGTCGTATTTATTATAGGGGCTACTTAGGTTCTAATCTAGGGGAGCGATTTTTGAAACTGGTGCTTCTAAACACATGGAATTTATTTCAAATATTTAAAAATTGAGTACTTTGTAATGTGTATACCAAACTTAGCTTCTTACCATATCCTTGTTTTGCTTTGTCACCAATCTTTACCGTTGGGTGGGGGAAAAAAAAGCTGAAAGCTTAATCTCATCTGACTATATTTATTCCTTGTTTAATTTCTGTCAGATTCTTAGGATGGCTCCTAGGACTTCTTTGTTTCAATTGGAGGCAGAAAGCCAACATTATTGTGAAGATCATTGGGATGCTCTTAAAAATCAGCATAATGAAGTTGATTATCTGGATTTATTGAAGTATTGTTTCTCTTCTGCATATATGCTAGCATTACTGCATGATGTTCTTGGGATTGCTATGGAAGAGAAAAGGTATTATTACTTTACAAGAAAAGTTACATGAAACCGAAAATGATACCATAGACAGTTAATGTGACCAACTCAATAGCCAAAATAAATAAATATATAATTATAAATAAATATACGGATGTTAATGTGTTGTTACAAATATAAGAAAAGTTATATGAAAAATTGTGTTAAAAGTATGTGTATAAGGTGTGTCCCTCCGGATTTTCATTGTCTTTTTCTCTCACTGATTTTATTTGGTATATTAAAAGAAAAGATATAGCTCGGAAATTTTTTAACTTGTAGCCGGGTTCCCCTTCTTTCTTTTTTTCAATTTTTTCTTTTCAGAAGTGCATGTCAGGTTGCTAGTATATTAATATGTAGCTGTGAATGAAATGAAAGGAATTCATGTTGTCCACTTCTATTGAATTGAAAAAACATATAATGATCCTTTCATGTGTATTGTAAATATATGTGATCTGTCCTCGTAAATGCTTTCTTCCTCCTATATTTTGAAGCCAACATTATTGTGAAGATCATTGGGATGCTCTTAAAAATCAGCATAATGAAGTTGATTATCTGGATTTATTGAAGTATTGTTTCTCTTCTGCATATATGCTAGCATTACTGCATGATGTTCTTGGGATTGCTATGGAAGAGAAAAGGTATTATTACTTTACAAGAAAAGTTACATGAAACCGAAAATGATACCATAGACAGTTAATGTGACCAACTCAATAGCCAAAATAAATAAATATATAATTATAAATAAATATACGGATGTTAATGTGTTGTTACAAATATAAGAAAAGTTATATGAAAAATTGTGTTAAAAGTATGTGTATAAGGTGTGTCCCTCCGGATTTTCATTGTCTTTTTCTCTCACTGATTTTATTTGGTATATTAAAAGAAAAGATATAGCTCGGAAATTTTTTAACTTGTAGCCGGGTTCCCCTTCTTTCTTTTTTTCAATTTTTTCTTTTCAGAAGTGCATGTCAGGTTGCTAGTATATTAATATGTAGCTGTGAATGAAATGAAAGGAATTCATGTTGTCCACTTCTATTGAATTGAAAAAACATATAATGATCCTTTCATGTGTATTGTAAATATATGTGATCTGTCCTCGTAAATGCTTTCTTCCTCCTATATTTTGAAGTCATTATTGAATTTGCTTCCACTGTGTTTCACTCAATGATCTTTTGATTTACCTCAACCCATCATGGAAGGACAAGTATTGAGATAATACTTATCTGCAGGGTTGGATTTGGGGACCAGAAAATTAACAGTCATGTTGATTGGACGCTTGGATCTTTCATAATTGAAACAATGGCAGAACCCCTTGAATTGGAACATATAGATACAGGGATGATTGTTGGCAATGAATCACTCACATATTTTTCATTATTTGCATTTCTTTTCTTATTCATACTTGCTGCATTCTTTGTAATGCAATGGAGAAAGCCACAATTGAAGACGGTATACGACCTCGAGAAGGGACGATATATTGTTACACGTTTACCCAAGTGACTCTGATACCTCTTCCTAGAATTTGTTAGATTCAATTTTCCTCATTTTTGCAGAACATGCATGTTGATGTGCTTTTCATGTTCATCCAAAACATCTCAGAGAAACGTCTAAGCTCCAGGGCAACATTGATATTTACTTGGCAGATTACAGTGAAAGGACCATTCTCTGGAGTATGTAGAGATTGCTCATTGATATTTGGCTGTTTCATTGATATTTGTAATCTATAGGGGTGAGTAGTTAGATGGTTATGGTAAATTAGGTAGTTAATTAAATTTTACCTAGTATATAAGTCCCACTGTATCCTAATAGTTAATTGATTTTTTTTAATAATTTCGTCAAATTGATATTGAGTTTAATGTTTATCCATTGATAGTGTAAAACTGTTATATAATCATAAATCATCGTTTGAATTACTTAGATAATTAATCAAAAGTCAACAAATTTATCATATTGTGATTGGGTTACCGCGTAAAACTTTTTACACTATTAGTGCATACCGTTTTTTTATCATTGATTTTTTCTTGATTTTAATTTCTCTTTATGTCTGGTGGGCTCTTGCCGTGTTTTCCTGTAGGGGCAAGAGGCCTTAAATATTGCCGGTGTAAATGTGTAGTTTGTTTAGTATTTTTATTAGTACAATTTTATGTAGTATTTTAATTTGTGTTAAGGGAGAAATCCACAAGGAAGATGACCACACTTGGATATTTGAAGGACTACATCTAACGGTCCTCTTTTCAAGTTGAGCTGGCTTTGTCTGCCACATTGTTGCAATTTTGGTCTTCATGGTTGTATCCACTAGGCCGTATGATTTTGTAGTAGCATACAAAATGCCAAATTCTATTAGAGACAAATATTGTAAATACTAGAATCATGTAATAAAGCAGTAATGAAAATTATCTACAAGTTTCTTTTCTTTTTCTGAGGAGGTCTCTAGCCCTCAAAGCCAATTTTTCATCCCTTGGCCTTAACAAATTGGTGCTCTCATTGTCTTGTTTCATGGCAGAATCCTCAAGATCCAAAATCAACTCTGATAGGCTGGAGGAAGCCATTACAAAACTCACTACTCACCAAATTTCCCTTAGTGACTCACTCCAGCATTTAACCCATAAGCTCGATGAGCTTATCCATCATCTCCATAAACCAGACACACAACCACTCACCAGCTTCTTCCTCTACCATTCATTCCCTTGTCACCCCATCCTCACCCCATCGTATGATGCTAGAAGTTTCTAGGTTTGATGGCACGGACCCTCGAGGGTGGATTTTCAAAATAAACCATTTTTTTGAATATCATACTACCCCTGAACACCAATGTATCACTATTGCTTCTTTTCACATGGATGGTTGTGCCGTTGCTTGGTTCTAGTGGATGACTAGAAATGGGCAACTCACATCCTGGCTAGGGTTCCTACAAGCACTTCAAACTTGATCTGCCCCTTCCCAGTATGAAGATCCCATAGGTGCGTTGTTTAAAGTCACGCAAAAGGGTTCAGTCGGTGCTTACCTTTCGGAGTTTGAAGATCTCACGAATCGTATCATTGGGTTGTCGCCACCATTTCTTCTGAGCTGCTTCATTTTCGGGCTGTCACTGGATATTCGTTGGGAGGTCCAGGCTTTGCAACCGTTGACATTGGTGCAAGCGGCGGGGTTAGCTTGGCTCTAGGAAGAGAAGTTTCTTGACACTCGTCGGCCCTTCCGTGGTCGTCCCAACGCCATTCCTGCTCCCAATTTTTTTCCACATGCCTCAGCTCCTTCTTCGTCCACCCTTTCCTTTCCCTCGTCCTCGCTGCTCAACCCTTTAAAACCATCAACCCCAGTGCCTGTTAAAAGATTATCCTCCGAGGAGATACCCTGTGTCGCGAACGTGGCCTTTGCTTTAATTGTGATGAAAAATATCATCGTGGCCACAAATGCGCTTCTAAAGTATTTTTGTTGATTGTAGATGATGATGAGGGTGGCCTTACCACGGACCCTATTATAGACCCATTGCCCAACCGCCTTATGATAGCAACCTGACCCAAGCCCAGATAAGCTTATACTCCCTTTCGGGTCACTTAGCCCCGAAAACATTACGTATTTTGGGTTGTATTGCAAATCACCAAGTAGTGATCTTGGTTGATGGGAGCAGTACCCACAACTTCATACAGAAACACTTAGTCCACCAATTGGGCCTACCAACACAAACCACACCTCCTCTCAACGTCATGGTGGGTAACGGGCATCACCTGGATTGTCGCCATGTCTGTCCAGCACTTGCAGTTCATATTCAGGACATTGTCTTCAATATTGACCTACATGTCCTGCTCCTGTGTGGTACTCACATCGTATTAGGTGTTCAATGGTTCAAATCTCTTTGGCCGGTGCTAACGGATTATAACGACTTATCCATGAAGTTCTCTCGCAACGGCCGTGTTATTGAATTCAAAGGTGATATTGCTTCCAACCTTTCCCTCCTTACACCATCCCAACTCCGTCGTCTAGTGCGTAAGAGTGGAGCCAGTGCCTTATTTCACATCTGCATCCTTCCCACTGAGCTTCCTTCAGACCAAGCCCCACCCAACCAATTGTTGCCGAAAATTCAAACCTTAATCACTAAATTCATATCGTTGTTTCAACAACCATCTACCTTACCCCTTTCCCGACCTACCAATCACCACATACACACCTTCTTACCAACTCGAACCCAATGAATTGTCCGTACCGTTATCCATATTTCCAGAAACAAGAGATTGGGGCTCATGTTGATTCAATGCTACAACGAGGGGTTATTCGTCCTAGTACCAACCCGTTCTCCTCACCAGTACTGCCTGTTAAGAAGCATGACGGCACTTGGCGATTTTGTGTCGACTATCGGGCTTTGAACGTGATCACGATAAAAGATCATTTTCCGATCCCAACCATTGATGAGCTTCTAGACGAACTAGGCAGATCACAGTGGTTTACTAAGCTCGACCTTTAGCAAGGTTACCACCAGATTTTGATGCATGAGGATGACATTTACAAGACCGCCTTCAGAACTCATGACGGTCACTATGAGTTCACCGTGATGCCGTTTGGCTTGTGCAATGCACCTTCGTCGTTTCAGGTGACCATGAACTCCCTCTTCCGCCCATACCATCGTCGTTTCATCATTTTGTTTTTTGACGACATGATGAAGATAAGCACATGCTTGGTTCAAATCGGATCTTCTAGGATGGAATTCGCGCACCAACAACAACCCAGAACGAGATTTAGTTTTCAATCGTATCTTGGTCAACAGAACTCGGATTTGAGTGATTCCAAAACGAGGAGAAAGATGACACTCTAAACTACAATTTAGGATCAAGAAACACTAAATAAAGATTCATAAAACGTGCAGAACGAACCTGAGAAAAATCAGGTTGAAGGCACAATTTTGGAGACTGCGGAAATGCATATAGGAACAGAAACGTGGAAGATAGAAAATCAGGAGGCGCCACAAACAACGAGGTTTGATAAGCCTAGAGGATTGCCACAAGAATTGAGTGAATTCCTGATAAGATCAGTTGGTTCAAGGAAGAACCCTAGCAGAGACAATGCTCACACTTTTTGACAAAACAACAATGCTGTCTATTTTCATTCAGTTCCAAATATTTATACAAATTAGTTCTCAACAACAAAAATAAAAGAAATGCAAAATCCCAACATTACAAGCATAGCTAATATGTCTTAGCAGTTAAATTGAGACATAATTTAGTTTGAGGTCAAGGGCTCAAAATCGGCTGCAAGCACTTTATTATTGATATTCTTTTTTAATCAACACATAGGACTAGCAACCTTCCCTTTTGGGACTCCAAGTGTTGGGCCTCTCCCTGCATTTGAACTACCCTCAGAATAATCACCATATGTTCCAAAGCATCTTGTGCCTTTTTAGCTCTTGCTCTTGTCATGGGTCTTCCTATGCCTTGTATTGGGTCTTGGGCTTCCATCTAGTCATGGGCCTGGGGCTGGTGGTTGTCATGGGCTTGGGCTTTGATGTCCACATCACGACATACTAATTTATAGTAGCTCCTTCAATGACCATTTACTTCATTTGGAATTGGCTTTCAAGGTTTTGTTGCAGGGCCAGTTCTTCATTAAGCTCTCGAAATGTTCCTTCGCCCAAACCCAGGTGGAGTACTTGGGCCACATGGTGTCAAGCAAAGGGGTCAAACTAGTCCAACAGAAGATCCAGGCCACACAACAATGGCTAATTCCACGGTCTTCTAAAGCTTTGCGTGGTTTTTTAGGACAGGCCGATTTCTATCGCCAATTCATCCGGGGCTACGCCACGATAGCTGCTCCGTTAAAAAAATTGACAACCCAAGACCCTTTCGAATGGTCAGCAACTGCTCAAACTGCTTTTGATACATTAAAGAGTGTTTTGACTTCGGCACCAGTATTGCTTCTCCCTGACTTCACTATCCCATATACAGTGGAGACGGACGCCTCTGGGACGAGCATAGGTGCGGTTCTTTCCCAAAACGGCCACCCCATCGCCTTCTTCAATAAACAGTTTAGCCCCAAACTCCTTCGTGCCTCCACCTACGTCATGGAATTGATCACCATCACCGCGACAGTAAAAAAATGGCGACATTACCCCTTGGGTCACCAATTCACTATCATCACCGACTATCGAAGTCTAAAGGAGTTGTTAACTCAAGTGGTTCAAACTCCTGAATAGCAAATGTACTTGGCCCGCCTTATGGGGTACAATTACTCCATTCAATATCGGACTGGCAAATCCAACGTGGTTGTCGATGCATTATCAAGGATTGCAGACCCTGCGGTGAGCTCACTGTTATTCTTATCGATGCCTTCGTTGACGTTTCTAGAAACACTCAAACAACAGCTGGGCCAAGACAAGGCTTTCGTTCAACTCCAGCAAGCAATTCTCGTCGACCTGATGACACATCCTGACCACTTTGTTGTTCAAGATCTAATTCTGAAGAATGATCGCATTTGGTTACCCTCGGGGTCCTCCTTCATTCCCACATTATTGCTAGAATATCATTCCTCCCCAACCGGCGGCCATGTGGGGGTGACTAAGACCCTAGCGCGCTTGACTGAAAACTTCACTTGGACAAGAATCATAAAAGATGTTGAGCAATTTGTTGTAGCATGCTTAGATTGTTAGTACACTAAATACGAAGCGCAGAAAACAGCGAGGTTGTTGTGCCCATTACTGGTACCGTGCAGGCCCTGGGAAGACCTTTCCCTCGATTTCATTATCGGCTTGCCGAAGTTTTGTGGCTACATTTCCATCTTGGTCGTGGTTGATCGTTTCTCCAAAGGGATCCACTTAGGGATGCTTACGACTCGACACACGACCCACACAGTCGCAGTGCTTTTCATTGAGATTGTCGGAAAAATTCACGACATGCCCCGTAGCCTAGTTTTCGACTGAGACCCTTGTTCATCAGTCAATTCTAGTGCGAGTTGTTCCAGCTAAGTAGCACTCACCTGAGCATGAGTTCCACTTACCACCCACAAACATATGGGCAAACTGAAGTGCTTAACTGCGTCATCGAATAGTCACTGCGTGCCTTCGTTCACAAGAAACCATCAACATGGGGAAAGTTCCTAAGCTGGGTCGAACGGTCCTATAACACATCATGTCACTTGGGCTATGGCATGTCACCTTACGAAATTACTTTTGGCAAGAAACCCTTCAATATTCTGCAATATCTTGCGAAAACATCGGCCGTAGCTGCCGTTGATGACATGTTGACGAACAGGGAAGTTGTGCTTGCAGAAGTTCGAAGGAAGCTCATGAAGGCTCAAGCTATCATGAAACAACATGCTGACAAGAAAAGAAGGGATGTCCATTTTAAGGAAGGTGATTGGGTCATGGTCAAACTCTGCCCTCATCGACAAGCCTCTGTTCCCAACAATTCTCATGTTTTTCAAAATTAAACAAGCACTACTATGGCCCATATAAGGTTATGACTTGCATTGCCAAAGTTGCCCGCATCCACCCTGTTTTTCACTGCTTGTTGCTCAAACCATTTCACTCGCCCGCAGACAAGGCCAACATACCATTACCTCTACCTAAGACCTTCATTGATAATTAGCCAATAGTTACTCCCTTGGTCATATTTGGAACCCGTCGCAAACAAACTAGTGGAGATCCAAAAGTGTTGGTGCAGTGGTTGTTAGACAAATGGCCTCAGTTATCTTAAGAAGGGGGGGTTGAATTAAGATAACAAGAACTATTCCCCAATTTAAAATTTCGCTCTCTCTTTTTTTTTTATTAACAATGCACCCTTAACATGAATTACTCAAAAGATAATTCAGAATAAACTTCTTTAAAGGCAAAAGATAAATAGCAATAAATAAAAGAAGTTTAAGGGAAGAGAGAAATGCAAACTTGATTTATACTGGTTCGGTCACTTCCTGTGCCTACGTCCAGTCCTCAAGCAACCCACTTGAGATTTTCCACTCTCTTTGTAAAATCCTTTTACAAAGTCTAAATCACACAGGGACAACCCTTCCCTTGTGTTCAGGAATCCTTTACAACAAGAGACCCTCAGTCTCTTAACTCTTTTTCAGAAGTAAAAAGAAAAGAAGAAGAAATCTCTCTTGAAAGAGACAGATTGTACAATGAAGATCAATCACAATTCCTTATTTGAATATGCAAGTGTTTGACCAAGAAATTCTTTGAGAGGATAAGACATTTCAATTTAGAAAAACTCTCTTAATCTTTTGAGAGGATAAAACTTTTTGGGTAATAAAAAACTCTCTCTTTATTCGTGTTTCCAAGTCACATATAAATAGACCTTTGATGGCCATTCATAACCCATTTGAATAGATGTGACTCTTGAAAGTTATTTTCTGAAAATCTCCTCTGGTAATCGATTACAATATTTGTGTAATCGATTACAGGCTTTAATATTTGAATTAAAACGTTTATTAACTGCTGGTAATCGATTACCAATATGGTGTAATCGATTACACAGTCTAAAATTTGAATTCAAATATTTAGTAGCTGTTGTAAACCATTTTTGGCCACTGGTAATCGATTACATCCTCTGGTAATCGATTACCAGAGAGTAAATCTCTTGAAAAACACTTTTTAACTCAAATTACTTGGCCAAACCTTTTGCTAAATCAATTAGGAATTCCCTTCCTAAAATACTAGTGATCATCTTGATGTTGTGGCTTGTATTCTTGAATCATTTGCATCAAATCATTATGATCATCATCAAAACATCAAAGTCATTTGCTTCTACAGTGGTGTGGAAGCAATGCCTTCAAAGGTTATTTTGATGATGCCAAAGAATTCAAGAATCAAGAGAAAGATTCAAGAGAAGTTTCAAGTTTCAAGTTTTCAAGAATCTAGAATAATCAAGAACAAGATTCAAGACTCAAGATTCAAGAATCAAGAGAAAGCTTAATCAAGATAAGTATGAAAAGGTTTTTTCAAAAACTAAGTAGCACATGGATTTTTCTCAAAACATGTTTACCAAAGAGTTTTTACTCTCTGGTAATCGATTGCCAGATTATTGTAATCGATTACCAGTAGCAAAATGGATTTGAAAAAGTTTTCAAAATGAATTTACAACGTTCCAATTGATTTCAAAAAAGCTGTAATCGATTACAATGTTTTGGTAATCGATTACCAGTGCCTTTGAACGTTGAAATTCAAATTCAAATGTGAAGAGTCACATCCTTTCACTAAAAGCTTTGTGTAATCGATTACACTGATTTGGTAATCGATTACCATTGGTTGTTTCTGAATAAATCAAAAGATGTAACTCTTCAAATGGTTTTTGACTTTTTCAAATTGGTTTTAAGTTTTTCTAAAAGTTATAACTCTTCAAAATGGTTCTTTTGACCAGACATGAAGAGTCTATAAAAGCAAGGCTTTGTTTTGTATTTTCAATCAATCTTTCTAAGCAATCTTTCTATCAATTCATCTCAATCATTTCTTTCAATCATCTTTCAATATTTTCTTTCATCTCTTTCAACAGTTGTTCTGTTTCATCTTTTCTTCATCTTTCTAAAACTTTTTGTTCAAAACTTTCTCTTCCAAGAAAAGTTCTTTGTTCAAAAACTTGTGTTATTCATCTTTTTCATTCCCTTCTCCCTTTGCCAAAAAGAATTCGCCAAGGACTAACCGTCTGAATTCTTTTTGTGTCTCTCTTCTCCCTTTTCCAAAAGAACGAAGGACTAACCGCCTGAATTCTTTTGTGTCTCCCTTCTCCCTTGTCAAAGAATTCAAAACGACACAGTCTGAGAATTCTTTTGATTCTTCCCTTTCCCTAATACAAAAGTGTTTAAAGGACTAATCGCCTGAGAATTCTTTTGTATCCCCATTCACAAAGTATCAAAGGTTTAATAGTCTGAGATCTTTGTCTTAACACATTGGAGGGTACATCCTTTGTGGTACAAGTGAGGGTACATCTACTTGGGTTTGACTGAGAACAAGAGAGGGTACATCTCTTGTGGATCAGTTCTAGTGGAGGGTACATCCACTAGGTTCAAAGAGAACAAGGGAGGGTACATCCCTTGTGGATCTTTGCTTGTAAAAGGATTTTTACAAGGTTGAAAGAAATCTCAAGGACCGCAGGTCGCTTGGGGACTGGATGTAGGCATAGGTTCTTGCCGAACCAGTATAAAAACTCTTGTGTGTTTGTTTCCTTCTTCCCTACTCTTTTACTTTTCGCTGTGCATTTAATTTCCGCTTTTACTTTCTGTTAAGTTTCTCTTCTACTCCTTATTCTCTTAATAACATAGTAAAAACCTTAGAAGAATAAATTTTTAATTGGTAAAGGTTTAGGAATAATTAATTCAACCTCCCTTCTTAATTATTCTGAGGCCACTCGATCCAACAAGTGGAAGGGCTTATCTCCTGATGACACCACTTGGGAAGACTGGGACCAATTGAAGTCAGCATACAACCTTGAGGACAAGGTACTTTTCGATGCTGGCGGGAATGATAGGAAAATTGCAGAACAACCAGCGTTAAGGGAGAAATCCACAAGGAAGATGACCACACCTAGATATTTGATGGACTACATCTAACGGTCCTCTTTTCAAGCTGAGCTGGCTTTGTCTGCCCCATTGTTGCAATTTTGGTCTTCATGGGTGTATCCACTAGGCCGTATGATTTTGTAGTAGCACACAAAATGCCAAATTCTGTTAGAGACAAATATTATAAATACCAAAATCATGTAATAAAGCAACAATGAAAATTATCTACAAGTTTCTTTTCTTTTTCTGATAAGATCTCTGGCCCTCAAAGCCAGTTTTTCATCCCTTGGCCCTAACATTTAGTATTTTAGGCAGCAAAGCTTCTTTGGAACCTTTTACAATGTTATACTTGTATATTTATATGAACCTGTTCTTTCTTTCCTCTTTCTTCTTTCCTGCTGCAGAGGTGTTTCTAGGTTGAAACATAACACTATTCTATACTTATTTACAACGGAACTTGAGCATATTGCAGTGCAATTCGTTAAACTTAACTAGACAATAAGACATGCACAGTAGGCCACGGAGGATAACTTTGGAATGTAAGAGAACAAAATTCTTCAAGCAAGCTATTAATATTATATAAAATAGAATTCTCTTGCGAATATACTTCATAGAATTATAAGTGATTTTTTTTATGAAACAAGTGAATGGTTAAAACATCTTTTTCTTCTGATAAGATTTTTTATGATTTTCTTAAATACTTCTTAAATTTGTTTTTCTTATGAATTATTAACTATTTTAAGCATTAATAATATTTTTCATACACTTACTATTTGATTAATTAATTATCTTTTTTATAATATGGAATTTTATTTTGTATTCTTCAAACACATTTTTTATATCTGATATATCTCATTTTGTATAGGTAAGTATAATATAACTTAAGCCTTCAAAGTTTTCTTGTCTGGATTTTCCATGTTTGTTTTTTCATGCAAATTATTTTTTTAAAACTATTTGTGATTTTCTTGCATTTTTTTCTACAAAATTTGCTAAACTTTGGCAAAAATATGATTATTTTCTTAAATTTGTTAAAAAAATCATAGAAAATTTAATATTTTGTGCATTCTTGTACAATTTTTTTTTTTTGCATTTTTGAAAAAAATTTATTTTGTATATATAAAAAAAAACTTGACATGTCCTATTGATCTTTCACAAAAATAATTAACTAATAAACTTTGATTATTTTTATTCAATAGCATATGAAGGTATAATTAAAAATCGTAAAGATGTTATTAATAAAGTTGAAAAAAGATACTTTAATATTATTAAAGATAATTAATTGGGAAAATAATTAACATTTGAGTAGTATTATTAAATCGTTAAAATCACCAATAAAAATAATATTATGAAAACCATTATATATAATTTATACATTAAATTTTATTTTTTTTCTCCTCCAAAAGTTTTTCTCAAGCTCTACCACTGCTTGTGGATATACAAAATGCGGTTGAGAGGGGAAAGTTAGATGACTAGTCAGGTTCTACTTAATATACTCAATACCATAGTTGTGAAATTTGATTTGGTCAAATCGGTCGGACCAATCCAATCGGGATTCAGTAGCCTAATCGGACCGATTTCATTATTAGATCGGTCACACAATTGACCCGGGATGATCCGGCCAAACCCAGTCGGTTAGGTACCAAATCTCGGTTGGATTGGTTCGATCCGACCGGTTTTATAAAAAAAAAACGGATCACCTCTATGATGTCATTTTAATGTCTTATTATTATCAATTGTTATTTTGGATTTTGGATCATGGATAATGTTAGTTATATACTTATATATAATAGATATATATATATAATTTTAAATTTTTAATATATGTCGAATCAAACCAGATTAATTAATGGTCAACCGATTGAACCAGGAACCTACTATCTTGAAGAGTTAAAGACCGGGCCGGGTATCACAACTATGCTGAGTACTCATGAGTGGGTCTGGTGGATTTTTTTTTTGAAAAAAGTCTCCCAACTCTACCTATTGCTTTGATGTGTTCGTCGGACAGAAAACATCCCAAATTCAACCTTTAAATGCCACAATTCAAAAAACAACTGATTGTTTCATCTTGAGCACCTCAGGTGTTCAATTTAAATTGAGCATGGGTAAACACAAAAATAAAAAGCTGATTAAGTAAATTACTAGTTGTGTATATCACAAGCTGATTAATATAAGCCTTCCTCTCGAAAGTAGTAGACTAGCTTAGACTTGTCTAATGTTCTCTGATTTCGTTTTCCGAGTGCCCTTTCAAATTTCTTGTCCTGCACACTTTCTCAAGTCCAAGATGTTGCTATGCACATATTTTCCTTGTTTACTCTTACGCAGCCATCCTCAATTTTTTAGTCTCTTATGCTTCAACCGAATTTGAAGTTATCTATTTATATTTATAAAAAGGCTTAATTACTATTTTAATCTCTAAATTTAGGAGAATGATTTTTTTAATCCTGAATTTTGACAAATTATCTTGTTTAGTCTCCGACATAATAAATTAATACTTTCTGATGATTTTTAACATTTGTTAGTGGTTTTTTAGTACTTTGTAATAATTTTAAAATGTAAATTAAAGCAATTAAAAAATAAAAATTAATTTATAGCAGTTAAAAATCACCGAGAAATATCAATTTATGATGTCAGACATTAAAATGATCATTTTTTAACAAAAGATTTTAAATTTTAGGGACTAATAGCTACCAAATTCAAGTACTAAAAAACTAATTAAATATATTTATAATACATAAAACGTTGTGTATCCATTTATGCTATCAGGGGATTCTCTTCCTATGTAGTTTGCTCAGTATCTCCAATCAATGAGATTCAACTGTTACATCCTTTATGCAAATTCTCTAAACAACGACCCACTCACTCTTTGTACAAACCACTGCTTAAAATTCTTCACTGTTGCTTTTATTTCACGTCCTCTTTCTCAAATTAACGAGTCTTTTAAGATCATGCATTTCTTCAAGTACATGTTCTATAAATTTTCAACAGAATAATAAACCATTTTCCAGAAAAAAAAAATGTTTATATATTCTAACCTGATTAGTTCAAAGGAAATAATGGAGTGGATGAACATGTAAAGCAATTTATTTATTTTTATGCAAGCATTGCATGTGAAATAATTGTATGTATAGGCCTACCAAATTTAATTTTTTATTGTTGAATAAATAATAATTCATACAACTTATGCATTCTTGCTATGTTGAATATTGCACATTTGATTGGCTTCAGTTACACGGCAACATTGATCTAGATAGCGGTTCCAATTTTATCTTGTAATTAAAGATTTTCATTCAAGCAAGTTGAAAGACAGCTTCTCTACTCACAGGATCTAAAAGTAACCCGAACATCTTTTCATCTTTTCGACCTTGTATAGGTTTAATGTATAAAAGTTGAACTGTGAAATGTTTTCAGTTAGCTTAAACTTCATTCTCATTTTTTTTGTTTCCCCGTGCCTCCTCCTTTAAGAGACAATTCTTTTTAAGACAGGACTAGACACTAAATGTGAACATATCTTTCAATAGAGATTCACACCTTGGTTTATTACATTGTGGATCCTTCCACTAGGTCCATCTCCTTTTAGTAACTTCAGTCTCATTTAAACAATTCTTTCTTCTATCCTTCTTTTGTATCATTATTTTTTTTTGTGAAGTAGGATAATCTTCTACTGAAAGTCAATAATTAATTTCTCGAGGTATTGGAATCCATTTAAATGATCGATCTCTTTCAATAAATATTTTTCCATACATACATGTTAGGAATGGAATCCATAATTCTTTTGTACCGTTTGAATAAATAACATAAATAAACTAAGAATCACAATCTTTACTTTATATCTCTTTCTCGCCAAACCATCAACCGACAACCGATGTTCCTCCGTCACACCATCAAATGACAATCCTCTACAATGGCATCAATTAGGACAGTTTAGCGTGTAAGGGTGTTTGGGCCGATTGCATTCAAGCTTTTAATGTGGAGGACAGGTAACTTTTAAAGAGAGTTATGCACTTTTTTTAATTTTAATGTGATTATGCATGATAAATTTATTAATTTTTAAAATAATTATTTTATAGTTATTCAAATAATGATTAGTGATTAGATGATAATGTAAAATTGGTTTTACATTGACAGTGCATAGACATTAAACTCACTTTTAAATTATAAAATGAATAAAAACATTTTCTTGTCCTACTAAATATGAAATTGTTCAAAATTCAATATATATTTTCGTTATTGTAAAATTGAAATGTATCATTTTTAGACCTAAAACAAGATTCAGATATCTAAACATATGTATTATTTTTTTTTACGTTGGTTATAAATGTCATATTTATATGTATAATCAATATAAAAAATGTTACATTTATATCGGTTATTTGTATCATCAATGTAAAAAACTGTTATTGTAGATTCAAATTCAATTTTGTGAAAACGAAAATCGTACTAAAAATTTTACATTAATAAATTAAGAATATTTTCTTACAAGGACAAAAATTATATTTTAATCTTAAAAATAATACAACTATCAATTTATTTTAACTTGTTTTAGTACTTTTAATTTCAACATTAAAACAACTTTTATAAAAAATGGTATTAGTTTTAATGTCAATTTACGCCATTGCTCTACTGGACCACTTTGATATGTGACCCATTTTGGACAAGAATTGTTAGCCGCTGGATTAAATGGTTATTATAGGCCAGCACACACTGGATTCCACAACCCTCTCCCACCAATTTCTCTTTCAATCGTTGGCCACTGTGTGTTGTTGTTGGCAAGAGGCTGCCGGAGATTCACCGTGCGCAGCGCAATGCCTTCCCCACGCATGCTACGGAACTGAAACCCAACGCATCCACTCCCCCGCCTCAACAACAAAAATAACTTCTCTCCTCGCTCATTGTACATTGTATGTTGTAAAAAAATAATTATATATATATATATATATATATATATATTGTAACAATTTGAGGTCTGCGTTGGTGACAACAGTGGTAAGGACGCAATCAGCGAAGAGGTCATTGAGTTAATCCAATGGCTGACAATTCTTGTCCACAGTAGGCTTGACCTCAGTTTTATAGTAACTTCTAAGATCAAAAGAATCTGATACAAACAAAGGCTACCTAAAAGGACGTCAAAAAGCAAAGTCTCTGCAGCTCTACCTTATCAATGAGTTTTGGGGTGAGAGCCAAAATTGTGAAACAGCCTGCAATGTTACAGCATACGCCATCAAAACTTTCCATAAACCTGAACATCACTACAATGTAAAATGTCTAACCTAGAGTGTAACACAGGCGCGCTTATTCTGTCAAATCTAGAAAGAGAATACCAACAAATGTCCAAACATTGATATCGGACTCGAATGCTGTGTGTATTTTAAAAAATTTAATATAGATGAGCTTTATTCAAGACTTAAAACTGAAACTGCATTTGGGGACTGTATCCAAGAGCTTCAAGATTAGCAGCCATAGCCTTGTTCATGGGAGGTGGTCCACACCTTAATATCTGTAAAATAATTAGTTAAGTTGTTATCTTAATGGTGTGTTTGGTTTAGAGGAGAGAAATAAGATAGAAATACAAGAGAGATAATTTGAAAAAGGAGATAAAATGACATGTTATATTGTTTGGTTTAAGAGAAATAGGTGAGAAATAATATTTTTTGTGGGAAAGAAAATCAATTTTTTTTTGTAACTACAACATCGATTCTTTTACCTAAATGTGAGTGGGGGAGATATGGAGTGCGAAAGTTACCTTAATATCTGATGCTGGTGCAGGGAAATCTGTTTGGATCATTTCCTTAGTGACGAATCCAACACCACCGTCCCATATTTCTGGTGGCTGCATGGTATATTTATTCACAACAAAAATGACAACATATTTAGAAGCTAGATGCCATGCTTGTAAATCCTCTAAATTATTGTCTAAGCAACAGCAAAAGAAGAAATAATACCAAGCAAATACAGTTAAAGTGAAACAAAAAGGCATAACGAAATGAAATGGAGCTAGTGGTTAAGAAGAGTTAAGATTGCCTGATTTAGAACATAGTAAACTTTGAATTGATTAGGGAACTTAATGGCAAAGGCATCCAGCTCTTCCTGTAAAAGAAAACATGCAAGATGGATGGAGATGTTGATCAGTACTCCAAGATTGAGAGTTATAAACTATAGCACATTCTTATTTTTTTCATTTTCGTGATCCCTGCACAACTGGATTTTGAAGATATTTCTCTGTTCAATGATCAATATACAAAAGATAAAGGGCATATGTACAGAAAGTCTATATATCTAGTTTACTGTATCATTTGATTAACATCATCCATAAACTGAAAAGTTCATATTAGAATTTCAATGGATGTTACGTTCCATGCAATACCCACTTGATATGGCCACACATCATGTATTGATTGAATAAAATTGTGAAATGAATACAGATGCTATGCATTTGTATAATGCAGCTGCATTTATGACTCATCAAGTAGTTACTAGTTACTACAGCAAAGTCTCCTAACTACTACTAAATTCTATCAGTATAACAAAGTTTATTCTATTTTTAGGAAGAATATAATAAGAGTGATATAAGCGAACTGTCAGCCATTGAGATTGCGTTTGATCGTGGGTGGAGAAAGTTATGGATTGAAAGTGACTCCAAGCTAGCGGTGGAGGCTGTGAATAACACAAGCTTGGTGCCTTGGGAGATTAGAAATCATTGGAAAAACTCTTTGTATTTAGCGAGATCTATGTCTTTTTTGATTGGTCACATTTATCGTGAGGGGAATTCTAGTGCAGACCTTCTAGCCTCTCAGACCACCATCTTAGATGGGTTTTTTTGGCGGGACTCTTGTCCTAGTTTTATTCAGAGAGTTTTTGTAAATGATAGGAATGCTAGACCTAACTTCAGAATTTAGATTTAGGTAGTTTTTCCTTTGTTTTGCCCTTGGGACCGGTCTGGTTCCCCCATGGATGGTCTTTTGTACTTTCATCTTCCTGATTTTATATATTTCAGGGGGCTGCTGGTTTGAGGTTATTGAGGTGCCAACATAGTTGGGATGTCAAGAACCTTTAAGCCGCAGCAACCCACACTTTTTCCTTAAAAGAAAAAACTTTAAATGGGAGAAGTTCGCCAAACCGACTAGGATCTTGGGGATGCCAGGGAGTATATTAGAAAATACTAGCTCCAGAGGTTTAAAAATAGACTGCAAGCTAAGAAGGAGAGAAGAGACTTAAGGGAAGACTGCTTTCAGGGCAAGCACTCAAGGGCCTTCGACATAGATACACAAAGCAAAGGGGATGAAGAATCTCTTGGGAGTATTTAGGCACCTGATTAATAGGACAACAGGTAGTGGGGAGCATGGAGATCTTGGAGACTGAAATGGGTAAGATTTCCCAAGTGAACAGATGATTGCTACTCTGTATCGGTGGATTTTAGTCGTTTCGTGCATGACAGATCCTGACTAGTCACTATGCAATGACATTAGAATTTCAGTTCATCTTTTCAGTCAGTGAGGTAAGTCAACTTCTTAATTTTCCCAATGAATGACATTAGGATGCAATAATTCGCATCCTAGAGTATATTAAAGGAGCTCCAACAACGATCTTTTATACATAGACAAAGATCATAACTCGAGCTGTAGCCTCCTGTAGGATATTTAAATGTTGATTTAGGTAGGCTCTCCCAATGACAAAATGTTACACAATCTTTATTGGTGGCAATCTGGTTTCTTGGAAAAGCAAGAAATAAAGTGAGGCTGCAAGATCTAGTGCAGAAGCAGAGTATTGAGTCACGGCTTCAACTACCTATGAGCTTTGACTCAAAGACCAGATTTAGGAACTCATTTATGATAATTTGAAAGCCTTATATGTTGACTTACATCCGTTCTTTCCCGAGAAAACCAAACATACTAAGATAGATTGTCATTTCCACCAAACCATCGAGAGTTTCTCAAAATAGTATATATGTGATGAACTTGGTACATGCAATTTATATGTTCCAATTTGAAGGACTGTTGCAAGCATGCAACTACAGTAATAATGTAAGTAGGGAAGATTATATAGTCTTTTAACTATGTTAATAAGGGTAACTATATATTTTTGTAATTATTTGTAATCATTCTTGTATTTATAACACCTAATATAAATATTTTCTCCACTGTGTAATTCACACAAGGATTTATTTATATGTCCTCTCATTTCTCTACCTTTCAACAACATTCAATCATGAAAAAAATATTTAGTTAGATTCTACTCTGGACATGCGACTAAACATGAAAACACAACTGCAGTACAAATGTAAACATTCTGGTTTCTACCAAAACAAAGGGCATGCGATGTCAGATAATAGTGCGTAGCCATAGTACAGCATTAGATATAATGATATGAAAGAACATAAAATCATCCCCCTTTTTTTATTAATGTTAGTTTGCATTGAATTCAAACAGGAAGTCACATTTCTTGCAGTGTTCCATGAGATTCACTCATGTTGGCCTACTCAACCAAAGTGCTTAGCATCTACAAGAAAGCGAAAAAGGAATAATTGTATGGGGTACTCATTTATCAATTTGATTGGTCACAGTAATGAATATGGATTAGAAAATTGAGAATATTCTAAACATGTCAAAGGTACATTCCACATGGGAAAATACAAGAATGTATAGAAGATTTACCTTCAAAAGAATGTCATCAAATGTGACATTGGCATATATCAAATTTATGTTGGTTTTGTCCTGTTGGTTTTCTAATATAGCTCTTGTAACCTCAAGAAAAAAGAAATATATATATATATAATTATTGCTAATTCAAAGTTCAAAAATGTAGAAATTGAAAGATCAAAGGAAGACACGGAATCCTTTACTTACACATACTTGAAACATTGGGGTGATGCCAGTGCCACCAGCAATCATACCCAAAGCTCTTACTTGGTTGGGCTGGTACTTAAAACGTCCCTGGAGATATAAGAGTAAGTACATTGCAAATAACTATGCATTAGATGATTATATATTTTTAAAATATAAGAATTTCCTATGCCAAAGAATATTATTGTTGTTAAAGGTATAAAATCGTTCATTAACCTTTACCAACATTGATGGACTTACACATTTTTTGGCATGGCATCAAAACATGGTCCACAATTCAAGGCAAAACAGCTCTAGCATGAGAGTGCATTAAGACTTAAGAGAGATATTAGGTGAAGTTTCACCACACTTTTATATCTCAAGTCACTGGTTTTCTGATAGATACCAACTGGTAAGGGAATAAGGACTAAATTTTATTCAAAGAAACAGAACAGAAATTACATATTATACAGGAAACTGAGTAGACTAGTTAATACATAGGTTTTCCCCAAGATGTTCGAGAGCCTGGTCTCTCCTAGAAAACCCACTCAAAAACTGCCTAACCCCCCCCCCCCCCCCTTTCCCCCTGCTGTTACTCCAGAATTTATTCTGCAATAACTGCTTAAGGCAGTTACGTATGGTCCTAAAAACACACGCACCTAATTAAAATAATTGCTTGAAATAACTACCATAAACAACAACTGAAACAATTCAGTCCTATTAATAAATCTTAAGTCTTGGCTCTCCTCTTATAATATTTACTTATAAGAGGCCTAACAATACTCCCCCCCAAAAGAGTCACCTTGTCCTCAAGGTGAAAAGAAGGAAATTGGTGCATGATGGTGTCTACTGGTTCCCAAGTGGCTTCAAAGTCTGGGAGGTCAGTCCATTGAATAAGCACCTCGGTAATCCCTGCAGCAATGTTACGCATGGCTTTTACAGCACCCGGTGTTACCTGCAACTCCAACTCCTCCGATAACATAGGTGGTAAAGGTTGAGGATTCACTGAAGGGGAGAGAGCCTTCTTGAGTAAAGAAACATGGAATACCGGGTGGATTTTACTCTCCGGTGGAAGGGCTAACTCAAAAGCAATTGCCCCAATCTGTTTTGTGATTTGGTAAGGACCATAAAAACGTGGACTAAGCTTCTCATTTGTCTTCCTAGCCAATGACCGTAGCCTATATGGCTGTAACTTAAGATACACCCAATCGCCAACATTTAATGGTATTGAACGCCTAGATCGATCAGCATACTTCTTCATTTGATTCTGCGCCTTGGCCAAATTTCCTTTGAGATCATGTAACATTTGGTCCCTGTCATTAGTCATCACGTTTACCTCTTCCACAATTGATGGAATAGTGACTCCTTTCAAAAGATGGGGTGGGTCACGACCATACAAGGCTTTGAAAGGAGTCAATTTCAGAGAGTTGTTGTAGTTGGTGTTAAACCAAAACTCAGCCCAACTTAACCACTTAGGCCATTGTTGAGGTTTAGTCCCTATGAGGCACCGCAGATAAGTCTCCAAGCAACGATTGACCACCTCGGTTTGGCCATCTGTTTGGGGATGGTAAGCAAAGCTAAATTTGAGTCTAGTGCTGGCCAATTTGAACAATTCTGACCAAAAATGGCTGAGAAAAATTTTGTCATGATCCGATACAATCGAAGAAGGGAACCCGTACAATTTAACTATCTCTTTGATAAAAACTTCAGCAACCTCTTTTGCAGTAAAGGGATGGCTAAGTGCAAGGAAATGAGCGTATTTAGTCAATCTATCAACCACTACTAAGATGACATTTTTTCCGTGAGCCCTGGGTAGCCCTTCAATGAAGTCCATGGATATATCAGCTCACACTTGAGTTGCTATAGGCAATGGTTGAAGAAGTCCTGCTGGAGAAAGAGCTTGATATTTATTCATTTGGCATACCTCACATGTAGCTACATGTTGCTGGATGTCTTTCCGCATTCCCTCCCAATAAACAACTTCTGAAATTCGTTTATAGGTTCTAAAGAAACCCGAATGTCCCCCCACAGCCGAATTGTGAAATTCTTGTAACAACAATGGAATTCGAGAAGAGCCTTTGGGAAGCACTAACCGTCCTTTATAAAACAGTTTCTGGTTCTGAAATTTATAGCCCGGATGGGAATTAATATCTTGTATCAGATCATGAATGATTCCTTGGAGCTTAGGATCGTGGTGAATTTCAGTTTCCCAATCTTTTATTTGCTCAAAGTGGACTGAAGACAAAGCTGAAAATGTCATCTTTCTAGAGAGAGCATCAGCCACCCCGTTTTCCTTTCCTGGTATATATTGTATCTCAAAATCCAAACCCATGAGTTTAGAGGTCCACCTGAAATATTCCTCGCCCATTACTCGCTGTTCAGTGAGGAATTTGAGGCTCTTCTGATCAGTTAAAATTATGAAGTGCCTTCCCAACAAGTAGTGCCATTTTTGGACAGCCATCACAATTGCCATTAATTTCCTCTCATATACTGACTTAGTTTGCACCCTATCAGATAAAGTTTGGCTGAGAAAAGCCACAGGTTGCCCTCCTGCATTTGAACTGCTCCTAGCCCTTTGTTGGATGCATCAGTTTCTATAGTAAACGTTTTGAAAAAATCAGGGACTGTCAGAATAGGCAACTCAGCCACCAATTGCTTTAAGTTTTCCAAGGCAGCTTGTGCTTCCTCATTCCATTGAAACTTTTCTTTCTTCAACAATTGAGTCAAAGGTCGGGCTATCTTACCATAGTCCTTAACAAACCTTCTATAGTAACCAGTCAACCCCAAAAATCCCCTCAGAGCCTTAACATCCTTGGGTTTAGGCCAGTCCAACATAGAATCAATTTTCCGAGGGTCTGCTGCCACACCTTCTGCAGAAATGATATGACCCAAATATTCCAATTGAGTTTGGCTAAAAATACATTTTTTTCTTATTAGCAAACAACTGGTTCTCCTTCAACAATGCCAAAACAGCCCGTAAATGCTCCTTATGGTCATCCTCACCTTTGCTGTAAACCAGAATATCGTCAAAGAAAACAAGTACAAATTTCCTCAAATATGGCTTTAGCACCTCGTTCATAAGAGATTGGAAGTTGGAAGGTGCATTGGTGAGTCCAAATGGCATGACAACAAACTCATAATGCCCTTCATGAGTCCGGAAAGCCGTTTTATGAATGTCCTCCTCACGCATCCTGATCTGATGGTAATCGGATCGTAAATCCAACTTTGAAAAAACCACTGCTCCTCCCAATTCATCAAGCAGTTCATCTATAATAGGAATAGGAAACTTATCTGGTATAGTAATCTTAGCCCGATAATCTACACAAAAACGCCATCCACCATCTTTTTTCTTCACCAAGATTATAGGACTAGAATAAGGACTAACACTAGTTCTAATTAGACCAGAGTTAAGCATATCATCTACTAACCTTTCAATTTCATTTTTCTGGTAATGTGGGTACCTATACGGTCTGATGTTGGGAATATTAGACCCTTCCTTCAACCGAATCGCATGATCTTGCCTCCTAGGCGGTGGTAATCCTTTCGGCTCTTGAAAGACTGATTCATACTCTTCCAAACTCGATTCTGTCCAAGCAGGATAAATTGCTGACTCTCTACCTTCCCCTTGCAAGTGACAGTACTTCACCAGGAATCCTTGATATTGATCACTTAGAGTCTTTAGGATAGATTTTAAAGAGGCTACAGCCCTAGTTAAAGCCGAGTCTCCCTTCAATGTGTGGTATCCGTTCGCAACTGGAATTTTAAGAGTTAATTCACGAAAATTTGCTCTTACTTCTCCCAAACTAGCCAACCATTCCATTCCCAACACCACATCTACTCCTCCAAGATCAAAAACATAGAAATCTTGTTGAATTTTTAGACCCTGCATCTCCAATGTCAATTCGGAACATATCCCTTCACAATCTAGCTTTCTCCCATCACCCACCTCCACAGTATAGATGGAGGTTGCATTCATATCTAATTCCTGTTGTTTCACAAACGTGGCTGAAATAAAATTATGAGAGGCTCCACAATCAATAAGTACCATGACTTGTTCCTTCCCAATCTTACCCCACAACTTAATTGTTTTCTTTGATGAAAGACCAGCAATACTACACATAGATAACTGGAGGTCTTTTGGCTCCCCCTCTTCCTCAATTGCATTAGTATCCCCTGCTGTACCCACTTCGTTATCCTCTTCGGTCAACACTAAAACTTGTAACTGTTTGTTGGCACACACATGACCTAGACCAAACTTTTCATCACACCGGAAACACAATCCCTTCCTAGACCTCTCTTGTAACTCCACATCTGTTAACTTTCTAAAGTTTCTTCCTCTGAAGGTATTGGAAACCTTCACTACACTTCCCTCTCCGGTAGAACTTCCAATCCCGAACACATTGGATTGTTGCTTCGCTCCCGGTTCCCACGTCACTGTGCAGTTGCTGTTGTACGTCCTCATTGGCCTGCTCATCGCACTTGTTGGATTTCCCCCCTTGATGGACAACTGGTTTTTCTCATCCACTCAATGTGCACAATCCATTAAATCAGACAAACTTTCTGTTGGATGGAGCTTTAACTCTGTCCTAATTATTTCCTTTAGTCCATTCAAAAAAATTCCTCTCAAGTATGCTGGTTCTGCACTCTTTAACGGACCAGCATAGAGTTCAAACTTCTCTCTGTATTCTTCCACTGAGCCTGTTTGTTTGAGACTCAGCAACAATTCAAAAGGACTGTCAACCATGGTGGGTTGGAAATGCCTAATAACCGTTGTCCGAAAATCCTCCCAATTTGGATGGTGCACAGAAAACTCCCACCATTGATACCAAGTCAGCGCTTTCCATTCCATTGCTACCGTAACCACCTGCAACTTTTCCTCTCCAGACATCCCCTTCAAATCAAAATACCTCTTTACTCTGGTTGTCCAGCCATACGCATCCTCTCCATCAAAAACAGGTATCTCTAACATCCTCCATCTATCCACTTTGTGTCATCCTCCATTGTGACTTCCGTGTGTTTCACCTTGAGGAATTGTGTGGCTGTGTTCGCTGCTCCCTTCTTCCTGTCTTGTACGAATTTCTTGCATTGCGGCCTGCACTTTCCTTAACTGTTCAACACTCTTCTCTATTGTTTCACGCATCGCCAGCAAGCCTTCAAACCCCCTCTCCAATGCCTCCATTCTAGCCTCCATGCTGCGTGTTGACACCATGAATTTGTCTCCAGGAACTTGTTGCTCTGATACCAGTTCATAGATACCAACTGGAAAGGGAATAAGGACTGAATTTTATTCAAAGAAACAGAACAGAAATTACAAATTACACAGGAAACTGAGTAGACTAGTTAATACATAAGTTTCCCCCAAGATGTTCGAGAGCCTGGTCTCTCCCTTCCTGAAAACCCACTCAAAAACTGCCTAACCCCCCCCTGCTGTTACTCCAGAATTTATTCTGCAATAACTGCTTAAGGCAGTTACGTATGATCCTAAAAACACACACATAATTTATTCTGCAATAACTGCTCAAGGTTGTATGGTCCTAAAAACACACACCTAATTAAAATAACACTGCTTGAAATAACTACCATAAACAACAACTGAAACAATTCAGTCCTATTAATAAATCTTAAGTCTTGGCTCTCCTCTTATAATATTTACTTATAAGAGGCCTAACATTTTCACAATAGGCTTGGACTAATAGCACTACCATAGATTATTGTTATTACAAATAGCAGAACACCAATGTTCTGTATTGAAGTGGTGAATAATATATCGAGGGTACATCTTTCATGTACTTTACTGTGTCAGATCTCTTACGTTTTCCTTTCTCTATCCCCCGATAACACCTTGGTATTTCATCTTTCAAGACATGCATTATCGTGATTTGTGAAAGAGAAGTTTTATATGCTCAACCATACCAATAAATCATAGCTGTGAAAGAACAGATCAGACAAAAAGAAAATGAGCTGCCAGATTATCAACAGTCAATGTATAACATTACTGACCTCACGAGTTGATAAAATTAACTATTTACACGGCACAAAAATGTACTTTATAATACCTATAGTGCTAATTAAGTAGACTCCAGTCATAAAGAAATGTAATAGATTTTACTAAAAGAAAAAGTTGATGACTATTTAGGATTATTTAAGAAATGCAGAGACACCTGTCGGGGTGATGGTGTTGGCAGGCTAGAACTAGGGACTTATACACTAATGATATTTGTGTTGGAAACAATGACAGTAACAAAGTAGTCAGGGCCATTGAGCAGTTAACTTAAAGGTAACGAGTAATGCAGTATAAATGTGAGACAAAAAAAAAAGAGATTATGGATTCATAATTTTCACAATCACAAATTGTGAAACTCAAATAAGGAGGATCGAGACATAATATCACTTGTTTTAAGGTCTGAAGTATCAAATTACTGATAGTTACACCAATCAATCCATTCAAAAAAAGTTTGTCCAACTTTTACTTGAAAGAAATATTATGCTTCAAGAATTTTGACAAGGAGTATCAAGTCAAGGTAAACTTGCAATTAGGTTAGCAGAGGATACTCATAATTTACTAGAATCAAACTAAAGATCCCCTTACTACCATTGTTATTGTACCAACAATGGAAGAAGATGATCGATGCAGGAGGTAAACAGAAAAATGCTAAAGACTGAATAAGCTGTGGTTTGAGGGGTTGCAAATTCTCATCACCAGAATGGTGGGTGAAGTTATGGGTAAGCAGACTCCCCTAACTTCACCCACCATTCTGGTATAACAACAACCCTTATTTATACAAATTAATAAAAATCCCTATTCCTTGTTCATGTGCATCTTCTTCCTATTGTATACTTGGGAAATAGGAAGTCTAACATATGTTTACAATAATCAAGAGCAACAACATCTTTAATTATCAATTTGACCACTTAATTACAGCACAGCCAAAACTTGGTAATAAATTAGTTGTCAAAAAGTCTTAGAAGCTAATCAAATAACATTAATGATAAATTATTTAGACAAACATAGGACTAGGGAAGTAATGTTAGAACCTTTGGTCCCTTCACAGCCATGTAATCACCTTCACGTATCTCCCTAAAGTGATGAGACATCCGTCCTTGTGGATACATCTAATTATTATACAAACAATACAGGTAGCAAAAGTCAATATCTATAGTTAAAAATAATAAATTGACAATAATCAAACACTGAGAAAAAAAAAAAAATAGTGGCAAATAACCTTCACAACCAATTCAAAGTATCCAACATCAGTATCCAATGTTGTAGGAGTATATGGTTTCACAACTTCTTCACCAAGACTATCCTTCCCTCTGAATAGAAGACCAAAGACATTCAAGATGAATAATGCATTATAATGCACCAAGGTGTATTCATTGAGTGTGATAATGTGATATAGTAACTCAATAAACTCATTGTGGGGTCCAATAGGAAATAAAGCACTAAAATGACATTAAGCACTAATAATATTATCAAATGAATTGGAAAAGAGAAATAAAGCAATATAAACCTGCAGCTGATATGTTGTCCAATAGGAAGTCCCAACACTGACTTAGGAGTAGGAAGATCAAATCGGAACGTGGCAACATTATGGCTGAGTTGAGTGCGTTTAACAAGTTTAAATTCTTTGAAGTTCTCAGGATCCAAGCACCCTACCACGAAATACAGAACCTGTATTTATTCTCAAGAACAAAAACCCCTCCCATTATGCTAGTTATTCAGAAGAAGATGGTAACAAAATGATAAAAATCCCAACTTAACTTTGATATCATGAAAGAATCAACAATATTTTTCAAATAATCCATCTGATCTTATATATAAGACCCAAGTACCTAATTTATCACAATTAAGAAAAATGATTATTTTAGTTCATAACAATAAATTTATCTTAAATTTATAATTTTTCCAAAACTATTCTTGTCATTAATACTCTTTTCACTTTTAATTGTTTGTCAATACATTCTTTCAATTTTAATTAGAGACATTTCTAGTCTAAAAATAATTAATATAAGAAATATTATAAATTGATTCTTATAAAAAAAAAAATATCATTTCAAATTTGGGTCTTCTAAATAATATCGGAGGGAGGATAAGTTAAGCTACATGCAAATAAATAAAAAAGAGCTAACATGCAAGCTTTAAGTTTCTGCACACATAGGAGAACAGTACAAATTGAATTGGCATGTTATCAGCAAATAAAATCCAATAAATCTATAATTAGGTCAATTAAAAATGTCCCTTTATGCATAGACCCACCCAAAAGCATGGGTAATTACTAGGTGAAAGCTCATGAATGCATAGACCTACCACCTACTTTATGCTAAAATTCAATAGTTAATCATAAGAGGGTAACAAAAAGATAAGCATCCCAACTTAACTTTGATATCATGCAAAAAAACCAACATTTCAATTATATGTTAAGCTACCAGACAACAAATAAATTAAAAAAATAAAAAGTAAAAAAGAGCTACTTTTAAGTTTCTACACACAGTAGAACAGTACAAATAAAATAGGCATGCTATCGGCCAATGAAATGCAATAAATCTTTAATCAAGTCAATTAAAAATGTCCCTTTCTGTTTTCTTCCCTACATGGGGTACTATTTTTGGAAATATTTTCTGCATTCACAAAATCCCATTAAAAAAAAAAATTCTTATCGACAAATCATTTTGGCACACCCACATGCAATTGTTTTAGGACCCATATCGAAAGAAACCAAAACAAACAACTCAACCCCTTTCGAAAGGAATCAATTTATTGGTGGCAATGAAAAAAAATCCAAAACAGAAAAAAAAAGACAAAAGCAAAACCTTTTGGCTTCTTGGTGACGTAGTAATAGTAAGCGGTGCCACCAACAATGGCAACAAGAGCAACTGCCATGCTTATCATCTCTACCCTGTGACTCTGCGAAAATTCCATTTTTTGAGATCTGGGATTTTTTCCAACGATGATAAATGGGTTCTTCTTTCTTCTTTTGGTCGAAAGCTTATTATTGGTTTTTGGTCAAAATGGTTGCAACTTGCAATGATGAAAATTTATATGCCTTGTAGCAACAATACAAGTTGCTTGCTTGCTTGCGTGCGCCATCTCTCTCTCGCATCAAGCTTTATATTATTCTCTTTATACGGTTGCACGCCTAAAGACTTTTGCAATATAAATGATTAAGGTTAATATGATGCTCAACTTTTAATAAATGTTAAATTTAGTTGCTTCAATTTATAATTTTATAAAAGTTTTAATTTGATCTATAATATTTAAAAAAAAATATTATTTATTTAAATCATTGATGTCACCTAAAATATAATAAAACAATAAAGTAAATAATATTTTTTTTATTAAACTAGGGGTTAAAATAAAAAGGAGGGCGTTACTTGAGACATCCAACAATTTTGTTGGGGCACCAGCAACGTTGGTGAAAGGGCTAAAATGTCCTTCATTATTTTGTTATAAAAGGTTAAAGTGACTTGTCCATACGAGTCATTATTCATTTTTCTCTCGCACCGCTTTCTTCTTCTTTTACCTTGGTTCTTCGTCTTCCTCTTTTTTCCGGCACTCCTTGTTCATCTTCGTCTTTCCTCCAGTGCTGCTTGATCTTCCTCTTTCCTCCATATCTTCGTTGTTGCTACTGCATTGTTCGTGGTAATTGGTTGTTGCTACTGCATTGTTGTTGGTGATCCTTTCATTTCGTCTTCTTGGTGGGTCGTGGTCCGTTGTTGGTGATTGTTCTTCCTTTCATTTCTTTTGTCGCCATTGAGGTTAGTATTCTCCTTCTCCATATGTTTGTGCCATGTAATGTTGTGTGTTGATTTCTATTGTGGCTACTTCGATTTGTTGTTGTTCGAAGTGCATCAATGGTGGAAACAATTTTTTTTTCGAAATAAAAACCCATATGGATTGATAATCCGTATGGTTCATACGGATTACGGATTAATGATCCTTATGATTTTTTTTTCTTTTATATTGCTTTGTAGTGTGGTTATGTTTTGTAATATTTTTTGAAATTTGATAATGTATTGATTTTTTATCATTTATATTCTTATTTGGTCAATGTTATTTTTTATATAATGTTTTTTATTATGCTGCGTGGGGTTATTTTTATTATGCTGTATGAATTAGTTTTTGTGATTTATTTGTTATGTATATTAATATAAGATCAGAGTAGATTAGATTTCCAAAACTAAGATTAAGATTAGATTAGATTTCAAAAACTAAGACTAAGATTAGATTAGATTTCCAAAAGTAATACTAGATTAGTTTTCCCAAAATATTAAATTAAAATATTGTAATATTATATTTGTTTAACGTTAAAAAATTGAAACAAATAATTAAATTTGCTAGTTATGAAAAAATATTGAAATGATAAAAAATATTTAAAACAATTTAAATTTGTTAGTTATAAAAATAATCAAAACAAATATAAAATTTGCTAGTTATAAAATTTTAAATTATTTTAACTTGTTATACACACTATTGAAACAAATATTTGGAATGTATAACAAAGTTGTAAGTTATAAAAAATAACTGAAATAAAATTTTTAAATATATTAAATTTTTTAGTTATAAATATATTGTCATAAAAATTTAAAAGATTTCAAAATTGTTAGTTAGTTTTTAAAAATTAATTGAAACGAAAATGTATATGAAAATTTTGATGAAACAAAAATTTAAATTTTAAAATATGATTGAAATAAAATTTTAGAATATATTATTTTATTAGTTATAAAAAATATTGAAACCAAAATTTAAAATTTTTACAAATAATATAATTCAATTTTGTTAGTTTGATAAATTTTTTGAACAAACATTGAAAATAATTTAATTTTGTTAGTTTTACAAAAGCTTGGAACAAATATTTAAAATAAAAAAATTGTTAGTTAGTTTAAAACAAATGTTGAAACAAATATTTAAAATAATTTTAAAATGTTAGCTAGATTAAAAGAATTATTGAAACAAATGTTTAAAATAATTTAATATTGTTAGTCAGTTTAAAACAATTGTTGAAATAAATATTTAAAATTTATTTTAAAACAATTATTGAAACAAATATTTAAAATAATTAAAAATTGTTTGTTAGTTTAAAACGATTGTTGAAACAAAAATACACAATAATTTTAATAATATTGTGCAGCGGTTAGAACTAGAGGTCTTGGTCGTGCTTTAGGCAGAGCAATAGGAAAAGTCCTGGGAGGAGACAAGCGAGTGATAATGATAATGATGGCCCCAGCGGCGAAGACCTACCGCATTGCTCGCAGGCAGCGACAGCAAGAGCGTGTTGTTGAGGATTCTCCTACGGCTACAGAGGAATTGTACGAAGAGCAGCAAGAAGCACCTGTTGAGGATCGTTCTACTGATGTTGAGGGTTTTCTAGGCGGATCCCATGACACATCAGTTCTGAGAGATTATGAAAATCATATTGCTATCAGAATATGGAATGGAGAGGTTTGTATTTTTTAAAAAACAAAAAACACGTAATTTACAACTTAATAATATTTTTACATGGTCAATATTAATATTTGCAGGAACGTCCTGAGTTGAAGTTATCTTCCCATGAAAGGAAGATGGCTAAGTTCAGGAGGTTGGCTCTAGAGATTGAAGGCCTTGTGGCTGTTAGCGGACTAAGTCCTGTGATCGCATGTTCCCTAGATACGGGCGATCGAAGACTAATGTTCGCTTTTGTGGAACGTTGGCATAAGGAAACTAGTAGTTTCCATTTGCTCGTCGGAGAGGTGACTATCACCTTGGATGACGTGGCATTGTTGCTACATTTGCCTATCGTAGGAGCATTCCACAGCTTTGAGCAACTTCATGTCGGTGATGCTGTCGAGATGTTGGTTGAATTACTCGAGGTTAGCGCTACAAAGGCGAGAGCTAAGACGATTCAATGTCATGGCTCTTATGTTCGACTGTCGTGGCTACAAGACGTGTATCAAATGAAGATCAATGCATGTCACTAGATTGTAGTAGCACAAGCATAGTTGTTGCATCTGCTTGGATGCACACTCTTTGCTAACAAGAGTGCCACACACGTGCACGTGGTATTCTTGGATGCACTATGTGACTTGACGCAGAGTGCGACTTATGCTTGGGGCGCTGCTGCACTTGTGCACATGTATGATAATTTAAATGAGGTGTCGAAAAGCACGGCGAGGCAGCTTGCAGGATATATCACCCCGTTACAGGTTAGTTAACATGTTACAAAAAATATTTTTCATCGGCGTTGATTATTATATTTTGTCATGTATTTTAATGAATATGTTTGCAAAATATATTTAGTGTTGGATCTACAAGCATTTTTCGTCTGTTGGCTCTGCCCTAGCTGCCGAGGATTATGATGAGAGGAGATCATGCACATGCCAATGGATCTCTGGCAAGGCATTGCCCGTGTCGACATATCACAGGTGTCTGGACAGACTAACCCCTGACGTAGTGTGTTGGATTCCATATGGTGATCATCGCTCATTTAGAGAATTTGAGGTCATCACGTTTTTCGGCCATCTCAGATGGGGTCCCTTGACGGTCATTCACCGACCAGAGAAGGTGGTACGACAGTTTGGATACATCCAGACTATTCCGCCACATCTTGCTACGCCTTCAGTTTCTTTTGAAGAGATGGACGATAGATGGATGCAATTCAGTGACTACATTGCACCTGTAGGAAAAATTTGTGTAGTGTCTGGCCAGTGTTCGCCATATTACATGGATTGGTTCTACATGATATCACACCTATTCATGAGTTCGACACAGCTAGGGGATCCTCCTAGAGTTTCGCTGGTTCAGCAATATGACACATTTGTTGAACCAGATGTGCATCAACAACCGGTGGCGGCAGCGACACTTAATAAGGTAGACGCTGATGTGCATCATCTTGGACATGCAGTGGTAATTTATTTTTTTTGGTATTTTGTGTTTGTTGTTTTCTTTTCTTTTCTTTTTTTTACTATCAATTGTTATGTTTGTTTTGTGGAAGCAATGTTTTCCAAGTTTATTTTGATGATGCCAAAAACTCAAGTCAAGAATCAAGAGTCAAGCAAGTTTCAAGAATCAAAGAGTTGTTCAATCAAAGCAAGTTTCAAGAATCAAGATTAAAAGTGAAGATTCAAGAGAAGACTCAATTAAGATAAGTATTAAAAGAGTTTTTCAAAATATTGAATAGCACAATTTTGTTCAAGAGAATTTTTCAAAGAAAAATATTTTGCCAAGAGTTTTACTCTCTCGTAATCGATTACCATAAGGCAGTAATCGATTACCAGTAGCCAACATTCTTTTCAAACTAATTTACAAAGCTGTAATCGATTACCATAAGCATGTAATCAATTACCAATGTTTTAAAACGTTAGATTTCAAATTTCAAGAGTCACAACTTGTGATAAAATAGTTTCAAACTTGTGTTATCGATTACACAATATATGTAATCGATTACCAGTGTTTCTAACCATTTTGATTTTCAAATTTAAACATGAAGAGTCACATCTGTTGATGGTAATCGATTACTAGTGACTTATTTTGAAAAATAAATTACCAAAAGTCACAATTCTTAAAGTGACTTGTTTCTGAAGATTTTTTCAAAAGTCACAACCTTTAAGTGACTAGTTTTCAAAAAGACTTACAACTTTTAAAGTGACTAGTTTTTCAAAAGAGTCACAACTTTTAAAGTGACTAGTTTTAAAGAAATTGCCAAGAGTCACAAACTTTAACTTGAGTCATCAAATGATTATAAATGTGACCATGGCACGAATTTCAAAGAGAGATTCCTTTCATTCAAAAAGAGAACTTTCAAATTTCTTTCATTCATTCAAAGCATTCTTCTAAGAGTTTTTGTTCAATACTTTCTTTATTCAAGAAAAGTTCATTGGCCAAAAACTTGTGCTATTCTTTTTCTTCATTCCCTCTTCCTCTTGCCAAAAGATTCAAAGGACTAACCGCCTGAGAATTCTTTTGATTCTTCCTCTTCCCTTTAAACAAAAGATTTCAAAGGACTAACCGCCTGAGATATCTTTTGTTTCCCCTTACAAAGATTCAAGGGACTAACCGTCTAAGAATTCTTTGTCTTAATACATTGGAGGGTACATCTTTTGTGGTACAAGTAAAGCGTACATCTACTTGGGTTGTAATACTGAGAACAAGAGAGGGTACATCTCTTGTGGATCAGTTCAAGTGGAGGGTACATCCACTTGGTTGTTCAAAGAGAACAAGGGAGGGTACATCCCTTGTGGATCTTTGCTTGTAAAGGATTTTACAAGGTTATTGGAAATCTCAAGAACCAGTGGTTGCTTGGGGACTGGATGTAGGCACGGGTTGTTGCCGAACCAGTATAAAAACTTGTGTTTGTTTTCTTCTTCCCTACACTCTTTACTTTTCCGCTGTGTACTTTTTATTTTCGCTTTACTTTTGTCTAAGTTATTGTTTCTGTTCTTTACTTTCTCATAACTTAGTAGTAAAGCCTAATTGAATCTAGTAATATTAAGAAGGATAAATTTTTAATTAGTAAAGACACATTAATAATTATTTCAACCCCTCCCCTTCTTAATTATTCTGAGGCCACTTGATCCAACATGTTTTTTTCACTTGCTAGGATGCTTTTGCGGCAATTGTTGATAAGTTGAAGAGGCTACTAAACCGGAGGATCCTGACCAATGGAACAAAAGCCTATATTGTTGCTGAAGAGTGTGTGGGCATCACAAGAAGATTCATTCGCCAACCAGTATTAGCTCACAGATCAAGGCATAGGAGGCGGACGAACGTTCATTGAAGTTGTTGTTTTTTATTTGCGCTATACATGTTATTTGTTATTTTTTAGATAATATATTTTTTTCGTACACATTAGTTAAAAATCAGGACATTGTGAATGATTGTGTTGTGTAGATAGTTTTGACTGGTTTGCATGTTTGATATGCCTTTCAGAGGCTCAAAAATAGAGGAGAAAACGAACTTCGCTTTCTGCATTTTTTTGGAAAACGCGATGAATTCACTAAGTGTGCATGTTGCGCTAAGCGAGTTCGTCAATATTGCTGGAATATATGCGTTTTCAGACGAACTCGCTAAGCACACCTACTGCGCTAAGCGAGTTCATCTTTTGGGGATGAACATTCATCTTCCTGATGAGATACCTGTGGCTAAGCGGGGCTGATTCGCTCAGCCCAGGTAACTTAGTCAATTTTTTGTTGAAGTAGCCTATCTGGGCTAAGCTCATTTCGTTGCGACAACCATTGGGTTAAGCGAGCCTAGCTCGCTAAGTCCACATACTTAGTGAAATTTCTGAAATTCATGGTGCCGTTAAGCGCAACCCCGCTGAGCTTAGCGCATATCTTTTGCGGTCTTGATTCGGCTAAAGCGCACCCTGTTGCACTAAGTCGAAGTGTTATATTTCTGAGTGTGCGCTAAGCGAGCTATATCATGCTAAGCACCCATCATCAATTTCAGCAACTTGAATAAATGTAGTCTAAGGTGAATTTTGAGTTCTTTTCATTACAGATGGCATCGAGAAAAAGGAAAACCAGGGCCAGAGTAGATGACATCCCTTCATCATCTACTCCAGCGCCTCCGTCTGCATCAGCAGGACCAGATGCCCAAAGCTCCCAAATGACAACCACTATGCTGCAAAGCTTATTCTAGGGACAGGTTATTATTATGTAAAGCCATGGTGAAGTATACAAGCCAATTGTATGAATGCGGACATGATGAAGGCCATGGTTGTATATACAAGCCAATTGACCAAAAAGCTTACCTTGAATTATAATTGTATCCTTTGCACCCTTTGTGAGCTAAATTACATTTTCAAAATTGAACCCTAAACTTGAATGAATATCTCCAGATACCTTGCTTAGATTCTAGGAGAGCAGATGGTTTAAGGCAATTTGCCCCAAATTTGGGGGAGTTAACCGGGATATAAAGTGGAAGGCCAAGCACATCAGCACACACAACAAATAAGTTGTGTTAAAAAAAAGAGAGAAGCAATCAAAGAAAGTATGTGTTGTTGTAATAAGGTCAAATACAAGTTAAAGTGAAAGGCTAGTGAGTAAGCTAATTGCATTGAAAAGACTACTTGGATAAGTCTGGGATTTGTGCTCTCTTAGAATCTAAGCCTTTGAATCCTAGAAAAACCAATTATTTTTGTAGCCAAGACTCACTACAAGCCTGTGAAAGTCCTTCCGATTCTGTTTATGCATTTATGACTTTATGGCTTGAGATGAAGTTCAAAGATTGGACCTCTTGCTAGTTGTTGTTGATGAATAGCTTAAACACTTGTGTTTGAGTGAAACAGTAGCCGTGAGACTGTGGTTTAAGTTACTTTCCTTGATATTTGTCTTATGCCTAACTTCAATTAATTGTGGACATACATCATGTTCTTCTCTTTGAATAACTACATGCTTTGTGAAAGACAATTGATGAGGGCATTTTGCTTCATTCTATTATCATGCAATCAATAGTTTTTGTTGCATACACCTTTGTACATAGTCACTGCATATTCTTGTCACTTGGGGATCAGTGAGTTGTTCTTTATTTGCTTGAGGACAAGCAAAACTATAAATTTGGGGGAGTTGTTAGTCGATGAATATGACTAACTTTTGTGTAAGAAATTTGTGAAAATTGTATCTAACTCCTCCCATTTATGGTTATTTTGTAGTGTTGTAATTACTTTTTGTTAAATATAGGTAATAAGTACTTAGTACTCCCATTTTGTGTATTTAATAATCATTTCCATTCAATTTCAGGTTAATTAGGTAAGTTTGTGAAGTGCTGATTTTTAGCTTCTTGCTAAACCAATTTGCCGGTTTAGCGAGACATCCGCTGAGTGCACCACTCTTGTGGCTGAGTGCACCACTCCTGCGGCTGAGCGCGAGGAATAATTTGGAAGAAGGATGAGCTGGACACACATGCTAAGCGAGGGCTCATCCCGCTAAGCGCACCGCTTGCATGCATCTGCTAAGCGAGAAGATGCGCACTAAGCCGAAATTCACTTATGCGCGCTAAGCGAGCCAGAGTTGCGCTAAGCGTGCAAGCACCAACAAGGCCACCTATTTAAGCCTGAAATCAGAAATGGAGGGGGAGTTTGGGAAATTCTTGAATCTTTTGCATGTTTAGAGATTTCTAGAGAGAGAAAGATCCAAGTTCCAGAGAGTTTTGAGAACTTTTGCTGTGCGAAGACTGGCAGAGAATTGAGCTTGAAGAGGACACCATACTGAGAGCATGAGATGAGTTTGTGAGTGATTGTGAGGTTTTAGAGGTGGAGGAGACATCCCCACTACTTGTATTTCTTCAATCCTTCATTTTTCTCTTCTCTTTGTTGTAAAGGAAGCTTCTCAGATATGGAGAGCTAAATCCTCTGTTGGTTCTTCCTTGTAGGTACTTGATGTAAATACCTTTTTATATATTTAATGATGTTTTGTGTGTTCTCTGTGCTATCAGTACGTCATTTTAGCATGCTTTTTCCTTGATCACGTAGATGCACGCTTTGTTAGGATCATTCAACAGTGGAAACTGGTCTGATTGTTAAAACTTGATAGGACATGAATAGTTTATTGCATTATCACGAGGGATCGGGGTATGGTAACCTAGTTGTTTGTATGTTTGTCTTAATGAGATTTTGATCAAGTTTATTCCAACAAGAGGGATCTGAGGACGATGCTTGATCAGGATTAGGCTAGACTATCACGAGGGATCGAGGTTTAACATTTCAGGAGACACCATAGAACACGTGAGCATTGTTAAGTAGAGAACATCCTTATAACATCAGGCACCTAATAGGAAGACCAACACGTTGTCTACTTGTCTTTACACATCATTACTCACGTGATTTTCCTATTTAATAGTTAGTTTACATACCTTTTCATAGTCCACACATATCTTTTCATACAAGACACCTATTCACTGAATATAGCTTTACCAAGTAACACAAGTTTCCTGAGAGTTCGATACTCGGTTCTTACCATTTTATACTACTTGCGCGATCTGGTGCACTTGCTGGGTTCGATCAATCTCTCTAGAGTAGCAGCCTCCTGCCTTACCTGTGCCCTGCTTGCCTAAAAAATGAATGGCTCAGGGATGGTGGCCTCAGATGATGCATCCTGTACCTGTTGAGGTACTTGAGCACTAGGACCCTCACCTTCTCTCACAACAGAAGGCAAGGTTCCAGGCCAGGATACCTTCTCAATGAACTGCTCTATTGACAAAATTGACCCTAGAGGAGCTATCACCTGTAAGCTCTGCAGTAATAAAATTTGTCCCTGATGAATACTCTGAAGCATGGCTTCAAAGCGCTGAGAGTCCTGAGTAGATGAGCCTAGAGGAGCTGGTGTAGGAGTAGCAGAAGTGGAAGGAGCTGGTAGAGTAGAAGAAGAAGGAACATCAGCTGGTCTCACCCTTGCCTTCCTCGCCCCTCTAAAGTTAACTGTTAGATCATCCATATTCCAACAGTTTTTCTTTATGTAGGCCAAGTTAATGGCCGGGCTTAGGCTCTCATAAGTTAGACTGTTAGAGGTAACTCCTCTAGCTCTGCATAGGGCAGTGATCAAGGCTAGAGATCCGAGCCTAGCGGAGTTACTCTGAGCAATAGAAGAAATCTGACCTGAGATAAGGGCTCCGATGTTCATGTCCATGTTAGTCACCAAGCCATAGACCAACCTAGCTCTATCCATATTTAGATCTGAGGTGTGGGATGTGGGAGCTAGGTTGGAGTAAGAGAAGACACTCTATGTTTGGGCCAGTGTCGTCAAATCTTTTTTGAGAAGCTTCCATGGCTGGCCCTCAACATTCAAAACAAACCCTTTGCGGGGAATACAAAGCCTAGCTTCAATCTCCTAAGGATTAGTCATCAACCTGCAAAATCTAGAGTAGGTGGGTAAACATTCCCCCTCCTCCAATACCATTGGTGTCTGAAGGAACTCATTCAGCCTGTCTGCATCTATTTGATCAGGTGTCCTCGTACTCTGGCTTGCTTGGATGCTTGCTCCTCTATGGTGTATAAATTAGCATAAAACTCCTTCACCATAGTTACATCTATGCTACCATCTTGGAGATTGATGAGGCGTTTGTGTAGATTATGCCTCTCCAATTCCACTTTAAACTCGTCAAACTCAGTATGATAAATCTGCACATTTCTCTCCGAAAGGATATTCCGGCTGAGAATTTTATCGGTGTATCTATTCCAAGCGTCCAAAGAATGGAATCGCCTGGTATCATACTAAGCTTGAGGTCTGGAAGCAGTGCTTTTCCTCTTCCTGGATGCCATCTACAATAAAAAGAACCCATCAGTTTATTAGACCAGAAGTTATCAAGATTAAAATAGAAAATAGAAACTAAAATTGGCAACATGCGCTTAGCGAGACACAGCTCGCTTAGCGCGCCTTAGGAAAAACAACACACTAGCTTAGCGCAATAGGGTTGCGCTTAGCCAGTCATGACAAAATTTTTCTCTGCATAATTGGCTTAGCGAGATAGGCACTCGCTTAGTGCCGAGCACTTTTATTTCAAACAATGGCTTAGCGAGCAGTGCTAGCTTAGCCTTATGCATGTCGCAACGAATAGCGCTTAGCCCATGGGGCGACACTTAGCGTGAGCAACACTTCCAAAAATTTGACTAAGTTATATGGGCTTAGGGACTAGGCTCGCTTAGCCCAACCTCTATCGCAATGAATAGCGCTTAGCTGGGCTAGGCGCGGCTTAGCGTGAGGCAGTCAACAAAAAAATCTGTCTAAGGTACCTGTGCTTAGCAAGACAGCACTCGCTTAGCCACAGGTTTGTCATAAATGATCTGTACAATGGCTTAGCGCACACGGCAGTCGCTTAGCCGCGATGTTCATAATGAAGATGAACATTAAACAACCTGGTTGAACTCGCTTAGCGCATGCATGCTAGATAAGCGAGCTAATCTGGAAATGTATATGTTCAAGGCTTAATTGATGAACTCGCTTAGTGCACCAGTCGCGCTTAGCGAGTTCGTCTCATTTTCCAGAAAAAACACAGATGAGGAAGTCTTTTGACTTCCTCTTTTAGGCCTCTAATAGGCCCCTATCAGACATGCAACACAATCAAAATTATCTACCCTTAACAAATCCTAAAAAAGTCCTAACTTTTATCTATTCTACTTACAATCTAAACCTAAAAATCAAATTGCTAACTTAATGTCTTCTATCCTAAGGTATTAACGAAAGAAGAAGCATAAATGAAGTTGGAAGCTTACTTGGATCGAAGATGCTTCGTGAAGATTCGGTGAAGGACGCAAAATGAGCACAAAAATGCAATGCGAAATTTTCAGAAGAAAGAGGTTGCAGGAAAAGCTTTTCAGATTTTTGGGGTAAGTGTGAGTGTAACTACTGTTGCACTTCACTTAACCATGTTTCGAGTAACTCGCTTAGCAAGATAATCCACTAAGCGAGAGAGGTGTTTGGCTTTCTGCCTCCTCTCTTGGCAAGCCAACATGGGCCCATTTAAAATTCAATTTTTTTGAACTGCGCTCAGCGCAAAGCACTGCGCTAAGCGAATTGTGCAGATAAGAAAACCTGCAACTCTCGATAAGTCACACTCATGGTCGGCTTAGCGAATATACTGCATTCTGCATACAGAGGGGCATGCGCTTTGCGAGTGGTTGCTAGCTTAGCGCTATCCAAGCCGCAAGGAATTTTGCTTAGCGCAAATGGGTTGCGCTTAGCTCAATTAAACCAGTGATTTGGCCGCAAAGAATAGGGCTTAGCACAAGTGCACCGTGCTTAGCAAGTAAACATGACGCACTTAGCGACTGTACTCTTGCTTAGCCCAATTCTTTTTGAATTGAAATGGGCTAAGCTCGCCCATTGCTAGCTTAGCGAGCCAATCACCTTGAGATGTAGTGGTTTGAGAGCTTAGTGCAGGCTAACCTCGCTTAGCGAAATAAGGAGATGCGCTCAGCGCATGATATGCGCTTAGCGAGTGGAATGTTTTCATGAAAATGTTTTTAAGTTATTTTCAGTCCATTTTCTCAAAACATTTAAAACAACCCCCCAATATCTATGACTCATTATAAGCTGATATCCTCCTTTTTCAATGATCACAAAGCAAACTCCAACTCATGCAATGCATGAAAAACAAAATGAAAGGAATAAGAGCTGGGTTGCCTCCTTGGAAGCGCTCTTTTAACGTTATTAGCTTGACGCATATGCCTCAATGAGTGATATCAAATTTGGCGCATATACATTTTGTTCTGACACAGGCTTGTCTTCTACAAATAAATCAAAATCAATTCTCTGATCTTCAAAGCCCATTTCCAGTTTCTTTCTTCCCATGTCAACTACATAGCTTGTAGTTAACATAAATGGCCTTCCCAAGATTATGGGAATGTCATTATCTTCATAGATATCCATTACAACAAAGTTTGCTGGGAAGATAAAATGTTTCACTCTGACCAAAACATCTTCAATTACTCCGTATGGTCTGGTAATGGAGCAATCAACCAACTGTAGAGTCATTCTAGTGGGCATGATTTCCAACTCTCCCAGTCTTCTGCACATGGAGAGTGACATTAGATTGATACTGGCTCCCAAGTCAATGAGAGCTTTTCCCACTGTGACTTCACCTATTGAGCAAGGAATGGTCACACTCCCAGGGTCTTTGTGCTTTGGTGGAAGAATTTTCTGAAACACAGCACTGCAATTACCCTCCACAACTATATTTTCCTGGTGAATGTACTTATGCTTCCTTGTCAACATGTCTTTTAAAAACTTTGAGTAGAGTGGCATTTGTTGCAAAGCTTCTCCAAATGGCATAGTCATTTCCAGTTTCTTGAAAATATCTAGGAATCTCGCCAGGTGGCGTTCCTTATCTTTCTTGGAAGGTACTGAAGGATATGGCACTTCCTTCCCCTCATCTGAAGCTATTTCTTTTTTTTTTCTCTTGCTTTTTCACTCTTACTCTTTTCTTCTTTATTTTTTTTCAACTTTTTCTTTTTCTTCTTTTTCTTTTTGTTTTCCTCCCCCTATTTTTTTTTTCATTGTCTTTTATTTCTTCCCTTCCAACAATTATTGATTTTTCTCTCCACTGACTCTTCTCATCTGTTACCCCATTCTTCTTTTTAACTGTAGTGTCCTTCAAAGCAACTTGCTCCTTCAAAGCAACAACATCCTCATCCTCAGCTGCCACAAGCTTCCTACTTCTTGTCAAAACAACTTTACACTCTTCTTTGGGATTTTTCTCGGTATTTGCTCCAAAGCTGTTGGATGACTTCTCAACAACTGCTTGGCCTGTTGACCCACCTAGATCTCAAGGTTTTTCAGGGTTGACTCAGTACTCTTATGGTTGGACATGGTCACTTGCATAAACTAAGCTACTGTCTCCTCCAGTTTGGTGGTCCTTTGAAAAATATTTGGCCCTTGTTGAGGTGGCCTGTTGGAAGGTCCACCCTGGTCCTTATTGAATTGATTGCCAAGGTGTTTCTGTTAAGATCTCAAGTTGCTTAGAAAGCAACTTATTTTGTGCCAACAAAGCATCTTGTGATGATAACTCCAACAAGCTTTTCTTGGTGGGTTGATGCACTCTATCTCGCAGAATGGCGTGATCACTTGCAGACATATTCTCAATCAATTCAGTTGCCTCTTCAGGGGTTTTCAACTTTATCTTCCCTCTTGTTGAAGCATCTAACAACTGCTTGGTTTGCGGTCTCAACCAATCTATAAACATATTTAATTGAATTGGCTCAGAGAATCCATGTGTGGGAGTCTTTCTTAACAAACCCCGAAACCTTTCCAATGCTTCACTCAAGGACTCATCAGGGAACTAGTGAAATGACGAAATAACGACTTTCCCTTCTGTAGTCTTTGACTCAGGGAAGTATTTCTTCAGAAATTTCTCAACAACTTCCTCCCACGTCTTCAAAGTGTTACCTTTGAATGAATGAAGCCACTTCTTGGCTTCTCCTGCCAAAGAAAATGAAAATAAACTGAGCCTAATGGCTTCATCTGGCACTCCTGCAAGCTTTACAGTGTTACAAATCTCTATGTATGTTGCTAAGTGTGCATAAGGGTCCTCATTTGGTAATCCATGAAATAGGTTCCCCTGTATCAGATGAATCAAAGAATGAGGGTAGTTTATATTATATGCTTGGACTTCTGGCCTCACAATACTTGTAAAGAATTGCGGTACTGAACTACTAGAATAATCCTCAAGGGTAATCCTGTGTTGATGTTCTTTAGCCATGACAAAGGCTTCCGGTAGATCTGTAGCGGATTCCCTTAATGACGGTGAATCAGATGATGTAGAGTCAGAAGATTGAGCTTCTTCTTCTAGAATGGAAGCTACTATCCTATCTTGCAACAATTTCCTTATCCTTTAGGCACTGTTCCTTCTTAAAGTAGCTTCAATTTCCAAGTCCAGAGGAACTAAATTACCTGTAGGAGATCTATGCATACAAAATACTGATAGAAACAACAGTTATCCAGTTCAAGAAGAAAACAAATATAGACAAAACAAGTATTCACAATTAATCAAAGAATAACAAATAGACACTTAAAGAACTGAACTAAACTTTCCAAATAGAAAGAAGTTCCCCAGCAACGGCGCCATAAACTTGTTCGATGGCTGGCAAGTGCATTGGATCGCGCAAGTAGTATGAAATGGTAAGTGAATACCGAGTATCGAACTCTCGGGGAACTTGTTTTACTTGGTAAAGCTGTGGTTAAGTAAATAAGTGCCTTTGGATGAAAGTTTGGTGCGTGGTATGGACAAATATATAACTAAACCATTCAAAAGTAAATCACGTGAGTAATGGTGTGTGAAGACAGATAAAGAACGTGTTGGTCTTCCTACTGGATGACTGATGTTATTAAAGATGTTCTCTACCTAACAATGTTTCTGTGTTCTATGATGTCTACTGGACTGCTAAACCCTAATGTCTCGTGCATGTTTAGCCTAATCCTAGGCAAGCATCATCCTCAGATCCCTCTTGTTGGACTAAACTTGACCAGAACCGCATTAAGACATACATACCAACAACTAGGTTACCATACCCTGATCCCTCGTGACAATACAATAAACTAGCCCTGTCCTATCAAGTTCTAAGGATCAAACCATTTCCTAATGTTGAGTGACCCTAACTCAGCATGCATCTACGTGATCAAGGCAAAAGCATACTAACATGAAGTACTGATAGTACAGAGAACACATAAAACATCATCAGATAGGTATAAAAGTATTTACATCAAGTACCCCATAGGAAGAACCAACTGAGGATTTAGCTCTCCATACCAGGGAGGCTTCTTTTACAACAAAGAGAAGAGAAAGTGAAAGATTGAAGAGTTACAGGTAGTGGGGATGTCTCCTCCACCTCTAGAAACCTCACAATCACTCAAAATCTCATCCAATGCTTCACAAGATAGCTTCCTCTTCAAACTCGGTTCTCTCCAGTCTCTCCACAGCCAGAAACTCTAAAAAAAACTCAACAACCTTCTTAGTTTCGAGATTCAGCTTTAAATAGGCAATTCTGTTGGGAGGCACGCGCTTAGCGGGAGATAGGCTTGCTTAGTGCGTGTAAGTGACTTCTGGCTTAACGCTAGTCATGCTCGCTCAGCCTGAAGGTTCGAGCGATGCGCTTAGCTAATTGACTCTCGCTGAGCGCATCTTGGACAACTTATATACTTCCAGGATCTTCTATGTGCTTAGCCACGAATTGCTGCGCTTAGCGGATGGCTCGCTAAGCCAGAGAATTGGCATAGCGAGCAGCTCAAAATCAGCACTTCCACCAAACTTGCCTAATTAGCCTGAAATTGAAAAGGAATGATCATTAAATACACAAAATGGGGATACTTAGTACTTCTTACCTATATTTAACAAAAAGTAATTACAACACTACAAAAATGACCATAAATGGGAGGAGTTGTATACAATTTACACAAGTTTCTTACACAAAAGTTAGTCGTATTATCCGACTAACACATACCCCTACCAAACACTTTGGGGGGGGGGGGGGACCTCAGTATCACCCACAACCACAATCCTTGCATTTTGCGTTGGAAAGACTGCCTCCTGCCATCGTGGAAAGGGAGAAATTTGATCATATAGAGGAAAGGCTGAGGGCCATTGAAGGAGGCAGAGATTATGCTTTCACTGACATGGCAGAGTTGTGCCTAGTGCCTGACGTCGTTATCCCTTCGAAGTTCAAGGTGTCGGACTTCAATAAGTACAAGGGGACTACCTTCCCCAAGAATCACCTGAAGATGTACTACAAGAAAATGGGAGCATGTGCAAAAGTTGAAAAATTATTGATGCATTTCTTCCAAGAAAGTCTTATTGGGGAAGCTGTCACCTGGTACACTAATCTGGAACCTTCCCGAGTCCATTCTTGGAAGGACCTAATGGTTGCCTTCATTCGGCAATATCAGTACAATTCTGATATGGCTCCGAATAGAATGCAACTACAGAACATGTGTAAGAAGGAGCATGAATCTTTCAAAGAATACGCCCAAAGGTGGAGGGACATGGCAGCTCAAGTAGTGCCCCCAATGATGGAGAGGGAGATGGTAACAATGATAGTAGACATGTTACCATTTTTCTACTATGAGAAGATGGTGGGTTACACCCCTTCAAGCTTTGCCGATTTAGTTTTCATCGGCGAAAGGATCGAAGTGGGTTTGAGAAGAGGAAAATTTGATTATCCTGCTTTGATGAATGGGAAGCCTAGGGCAAATGGAGAGAATAAGAATGAGGGAGGAACCCATGCTGTGACTATCGTTCCTATATGGCCAAATTTCCCACCAGCTCAACAATATCAATACTCAGCCAATATCAGCCCTTCTCATTACCCACCACCCTATCAGCCAAGAACACTCAATCATCCATAAAGGCCACCCCTAAATCAGCCACAAAGCCTGCCTGCTGCACATCCGATACCAAACACCACCCTTAACACAAATCAAAACACCAACTAGGGAAGGAATTTTCTAGAAAATAAGCCTACAGAATTCACCCCAATTCCAATGTCATATGCTGACTTACTCCCCTATTTACTCGATAATGCAATGGAAGTCATAGGCCCAACAAAGACACTTCAACCTCCATTTCCTAGACGATACAACCCCAACATGACATGTGCTTATCATAGGGGAGTTCCAGGGCATTCCATTGAGCATTGTATGACCCTAAAACATAAGGTGCAAAGTCTAATTGATGCGGGCTGGCTAAAATTTGAGGTGGATAATCGCTTGTGAGTTCTAACATTGGCAAGCGACACCATACATGGGGCAATTTGAAGGTTGTTGTTAGATGTCTCCAATGACTCATTAGGATTTTCAAGTTTATGCCATTAGTGTAAACAACAGTCACAATGCTAATAATATGGATGAATTTGATGTCCTTGTCTCTCATTCTCTCACAATTACATCTTTGCGTATTTATTTAACATTCACTAGAATATGAATGTACGTCATTGGTTTGTTTGCTCAAGTGACCCGCGCTCCTGAGTTGATCTCCAAGTCTGTTCAATCAGAAATCGCTCGTTCTACACGTTTGGTGGGGGTGCCGTAAACGACGAGTAAAGTAAAAAAAAAACGTTTTATTGACTGTTTCAAATAAAAAGTACAAACATTCATGTCACCTCATTTTATCATTCCTAAAAGTTGTATTTTTGAGAGAAAAGTGAGTTATCAAGAACAGGAGTCATTCGACTTAATTTGTCAACTGAAAATCCTTTAAATGTTTCTCGTCCTTGAAAATTCATTTTCAAGAACTTGCACAGTTTCTTTCATCTTTCCTTGCTACAAGGTCATGACAAAAGACAACAATAGATACCTCAGAGCCCTACACTGGGGCAATGAGAGGCACCGTGCATGAGCCTCAAGCGAACCTAGGGGCAAATCAAAATTTCTCACCTGGTAGGTCGTAAACCCAAAAGGGCGGCCTAAGCAAAAATTAGGGTTGATTTAAGATAAAAAGAAGAAACAATTATGGTCATGTTTCAACATCCCAAACACTAATTTATCCCTTGCTACCCCCTCCAAGCAAAAGCATATTTGTTTTCTAAAAAACAACACAAAAAAATAATAAACAAAAAAATAGGAATCTTGAGTAGGAACCACTGCTAAACCAGTGGGAAGAGCAATGCAAAAAAAATACATGCATGAAGTTGGGCAACAATGAAAAGAAAAAGAAAATAAAATTCACCAAAGGCTAGTGAAGAAAAGAGAGACAAAAGATCTCCAGATTTTACAAGGAAGACACAAAAAGTGCAATAAGGATTAATGTATAAGACAAAAGGAGTAGAGCCCAACCCAAAAGGTACAAGCAAGACTCTCAAGGTTCTTACTCAATTTAACCCTTAAACACTCTTTGAGCCTCTCTGATCTTTTCTTTCATAGCCCTTTTATCCCTGATCACATTACAAGCCCAATAAAGCCCATGTGGATCAAGGAATGATTGATTTTGCTTTTAAGTTGGGATTCTAGAATGAAACCCGCACACGCTTGGGATTGTTGAAATATATATATATATATATAAGAGAATCCTCGAGGTTTCACACTTACACATTTAAGAGGAAAACTCATTCGACCTGAAGCTCCTGGAAAGTGCCTAAAGACAAATGTGATAGTAGGGTACATATGATGCTAGTCACTCATGCAGGCTTCTTAGGATTCCTTTTGGATCCAATGGTGGCCTTTGTAGTATAAATTCTTTCGGGATCAACCCATGTCATCAAGTTTCAGCGAGATCAACAGACCAATGGCATCACTCTATGACCTTAAATCAAGAAAGTTTCACTTGGTCATATGCCAAAGTGTGACAATCCATTGCCATCCTTCAATGGTGCATGTGATTGGTCCCAAAGCCTTATATTTCTCTTGCTGTGCAGAATAATCGATGTTTTTAAACAAAAAAAGGCGACAAGCCCTAGGATCAATATTTCGATTGGTTGATTAAATGTCAAATGGCTCCATTGCCGTCACTCCAAATTGTCAAGTGACTAAATCAAACAAAACATACACTTTGAGGGAGCCCTCGAAGAGATTTGCAAGAAGATAGGATGAGGTCTCATGTGTTATCATGTCTTTCAGGAAGAGACAATCAATCTGTGTTTTCCAAAAAAAAAAAAGCAAAAAAATCAAATCAAAATCAAAATCACAAAAATAGGAAAGAATAACATGAGCATTACATTTTGTTTCATGATTCAAAAACCTTTTTGCATTACTAGCATTTCAAGATGAAGATAGCATGCATCGGCATCCCAAACATCATGTTCATATTAGGCTATAGATTTCTCTTTGTATACCAATTTCCCAAATCTAATGCCCTATCTTTTGAGTTTAGGATGAGAGGCCCTCTCAAAGATTCAACCTCTTGCTTTCTTATAAGGTCGAGCCCTTAGGTACCAGTACCTATTGGCTTGTTTCACATGACTCAAAGTCCTCGCTTTTATCATTCATAAGACTCAAAGTCCTCGCTTTTACCTTTCATAGGACTCAAAGTCCTTGCCTTTATCTTTCATAGGACTCAAAGTCCTTGCCTTTATCTTTCATAGGACTTAAAGTCCTCACTTTTACCTTTCATAGGACTCAAAGTCCTCGCTTTTATCTTTGATAGGACTCAAAGTCCTCACTATTATCTTTCATAGGACTCAAAGTCCTCGCTTTTATCTTTCACAGGACTCAAAGTCCTCTCATTTATCTTTCATAGGACTCAAAGTCCTTACTTTTATCTTTCATAGGACTCAAAGTCCTTGTCTTTATCTTTCATAGGACTTAAAGTCCTCTGTCATTTACATTTCAAAGACTTCAATGTCTTCAGTCATTTACGCTTTCAAAAGACTACAATGTCTTCATTTACATTTCAAAAGACTTCAATGTCTTCAGTCATTTACTCTTTCAAAAGAATACAATGTCTTCATTTACATTTCGAAGACTTCAACGTCTTTTGTCTTTTATAGGACTTAAAGTCCTTGTTTGTGCTTCATAGGACTCGACATCCTTTGTTTCAATGCTTTGAAAAAAAGAAAAAAAAAGAAAAACTTCAAATGTCTTTCGCTCTACAGAACTTCAATGTCCTCATGTTTTCTCGATTTCACATCCTTGGTTTTCGCCAATTGCCTGGTCAAATAGCAAGATCGCTCGAACGAAATTAGTGTCCTTATCTTTACTTCCCTTTTATTTCCAATAAAAGATAAGTAAAGAGGGGCAACTGTCATACCTTAATTTCGTCCGGGGACTATCGTTTGTTGATCTTTTGATCCTTGCTAGTCAATTTATGGTGTTGAAAGGCAGTTACGGTGCGAAACAGATGACCATTCAATGTTTCAATGTAGAATGTGGAAAATACCCAAAATGAAGGGCAAAAGGGTCATTTCAAGCCTTTTTCTGAACCCTGGCTCGCCCAGGCTAGCCTCTGGCTCGCCTGGGCCCCCAAATAGCTTAGGGGTGAAGTAACCAGCTCGCCTAGGTGAGCTCCCATGACCCCTAATGTCATCATTTGCTATAAATAGGCGTGAGGGAGGCTGAGTAAAGGTTCCATGGTCCAGCATTGAGAGAAATTGAGAGAAATTAAGAGAAATCAGATAGAAGAAGAAGAAAGAAGAGAAAAACGAGGCCGAGGCGCTACCGAATTGCGACCGCAATCAACTTTGACATCGTTCTTCGTTCGTTCTTCGTTCATCATCCGGTTAGTTTTTGTTTTAAGGATATGAATGCGATCTATGCACCCTTAGGGGTCCTCTTTCTTGTTTTGTGCATCTTTATCTCCTTCTTCTATCATCAATAATCTCATTTTCTTCTTGTAATGTAAGTTTTAACCGATCATTAGTTCCGCAAGTTATCTTTAAAAGAGATTCAAGGTTAATAAGCAAAACCAAAATAAAACCAACTCATAAACTTCTTCATTTCATCAAATATCGCTTGAGATCGTTTCAAGGTCCAACACCTTAACGATTTTCTCCGTTTTTCATCAAACATCACTTGAGGTCGTTTCAAGGTCCAACGCCTTAACGATTATCTCTGCTTTTTTTTTAAAGTTTAAAACATCGTTTCAAGGTCCAATGCCTTAAATGAATTTTTGTTCACAATTAAAATCAATCTTTCGAAAAACATAAAATCAATGTAAAACACAAACTTTCAGACTTAAAGAACTACGTAGGTCTGAATTCCTCATCGCACCTGAGGATACGTAGGAGCAAGGGCAACACCCTTGTCGACCCCAAAAAATAAAGAAACATAAAAAGGGAAAATAAATAATATTGAAGTCACGTTTTTGCACACTTGATTAAAGGTTGTCGTTCCTTGTGACTGACACATGGGGTGCTAATACCTTCCCTATGCATAAACAACTCCCGAACCCTTATTTTCAAAATCTACAGACCCTTTTTTGGTTTTTTCTAATGTTTTCCTCGAATAACTGTTGGTGGTGACTCCACGCGTTTTCTTCATGAGAAGATGCACTTTTTTATTTCGCCTTGCCTTCCCGCCGAAGGGTAGGTTGCGACACCAGTATTGGTGTATGACCTCATTATCACGACAACAAATCCAATGTCATGAGCCACTGATCGAGCCCAATGTAAAACTTCATCACAACTAGCAAACAACTATAAAAATATTCAAAAAACATCTAACATCAATAAACATGTATGTAATATAGTTACTATACCAACAAAAACAAATTACACAAATACCTGAGAAGTATAAGGTATGAGAGCAATCGACGTGTTCTACTTTCACACCAACATCTTCCTCATTTTCAACATTCATATCAACTTCTTCAGACATGATACTATCATACATCTATTGCTCTTCTTCCATCTTAGTAAAACATTTAACAAATTCAATGACCAAAAAACACAACTTTCAAAAATTATTCAATCACCTCATTTGTTATCGACACAAATATAGTTGTATAGAAAAATAAAATAAAAATGTATTGTACATCATATAACCATATACTACATTTTTAATACACATATTCATTAAAATGTCATATAAATCTAATAAATACATAATTATAATAAATATTAAAATACATAATTCAGTTAAACATGTAAATACATAACCATTGTCATATAAATTTGTTTAATTATTAATCATTAGTATACGAATTTATAAGCAATCTAATGTTAGTTTTAGCAACTTCTAAAAGTTTATATATATTATCATTTTTTTACCATTCTAATTACACAATACATTTTTCTATACAACTATTAAATAATATCACCAAATCAAAATTTCTAAAATTGCTAAAAATATTACAAAAAAAATTACGCTACAAAACAAATTAAATATATAATTTAGAATATTTATATTCAAATTGCAATTTAAATAAAAAATTAAATATTATTGAAATCTGTATGAACATACAGATCAACAATCCGTATGGTTCATACGGATCATCAATCCATACGGTCTATACGGATTGCCAATCCATATTGCCAATCCGTATGGTCATACGGATTGTTGATCTATATGAACCATACAGATTGCTGATCCGTATGTTCCTAAGTTTTTTCGCATACTTCTTCTTCTTCTCCGGTGACGAATAATGACCCAACTTCACCGTATACTCTTAATGACGCACGTACACCATCGGAGACCAAATACGCTTCGAAAATGACCCTAACGGAAGCACCTTAAACTAATGGAGTGAGATTTTGCAGAAACAAAAAAGCGTTGCAGAAATGAAAAATCAGTTCTGCTATTTATAACTGGGTATTTTCGGCATTTTTGATAGCTGCTGGGTGCCCCAGCAAAAATGCTGGGTGCCCCAAGCAACAGCCTAAAAAGGATGAAGGGTGTCTACAATGGGAAAGTAACACTGACCATTAGATTTGGGTATTGTTGAGATATACCATAAGCATGATACACTGAAATAATTTTTTTAAATAGTATGAATAAAAAGACACTAAGAAAAAACTAAACCACCAACTAACAATAGCATAGTTATAAAAATTGGACCCAATCGACCAAGAATTGGTGGTCTGACCGATTCAATTAAATGCAATTGAGGATTAATCCGGCTAGGTTTAGCCAAAATCGATGATCTAAATTGGATTGGCTCGGTTTGAGTTGGTTGATTTTTTTTTTTTTGCAATTACCATTTTTTTACTATTTTTTTACAATTCCCAAAAGATGTTATACTATTAATTAATAGCTAATTATTTAAACTAGCTAATTATTTTTTTACTATTTTTTTACTATTGTTTTAATATGTTCCTGTAATATTGTTTTAATCTTAGATATTCCCTAGATTCAATTGTTTCTTTAATTGTAAGTTACTCGAATAACAAATAAGGAAAAGTAAACTTAAAGAAATATAAACACAAGAGAAAGTAAAAGAGATTAAGGAAAGAGAGAATGCAAAACCGGATTTATACTGGTTCGACCACAACCCGTGCCTACGTCCAGTCTTCAAGCAACTCGCTTGAGATTTCCACTATCCTTGTAAAATCCTTTACAAGCAATGAACCACAAAGGACTTCCCTCCTTTGTGTTCAGTGATTACAACCAAGAAGTTATTCCCACTTCTTGCAATGAACCCCAAGGAACGTTGGTCCCTTGTGTCCAGTGATAACAACCAAGAAGTTATACCCACTTCTTGCAATGAACCCAAAAGACGTTGGTCTTTTGTGTCTAGTGATCAACCAAGAAGCAAATCCTGCTTCTTGCAATGAACCCAAGCAACGTTGGTCCCTTGTGTTCAGTGTTTGCAACCAAGAAGACCTTCTCTTGAAAACAGTCACCAAGAGTAGGTCTCTTGAAAAGCTTTTTGTAAGAATGGAGGAAAGGAAGAAAAATAGAATAGTACAAGTTTTTTCCCTATGAAATTTTCTTGACAAAGCAAGTGTTGAACAAAAACTCTTAGAAAGATGTTGAGAATTAGTGTTAATCAGTATTCTAAAATTCGTGTCATGGTCACATATTTATAGTCATTTGATGGCTCTTGAAGAACCATGTTAAAAGTTGCGACTCTTGGAAAAAACTAATCACTTTAAAAGTGCTCTTTGGCAATTTATTTTTCAAAACCAGTCACTTTAGAAGTTGTGACTCTTGACAATTTCTTCAAAACCAGTCACTTTAAAAGTTGTGACTCTTGACAATTTCTTCAAAACCAGTCACTTTAAAAGTTGTGACTCTTGGTAATTTCTTCAAAACCAGTCACTGGTAATCGATTACATGCCCATGGTAATCGATTACTACTTTGTAAAACAATTATAAAACTGTTTTGGGCTTCTGGTAATCGATTACTATAAGGCAGTAATCGATTACCAAAGAGTAAAAACTCTGGTAAAAGATTTTTTTTGAAAAATTCTTTTGGACAAATTGTGCTATTCAATCTTTTCTTTGAAAAATTCTTTTATACTTATCTTGATGCTTTTCTTGAGGTTCTTGCATATCTTGAGTCTTCTCTTGAATCTTCACTTGAATCTTCTTGATTTCTTTAATCTTGTTTGAATGTATCTTTTTAAAAATCTTTGGCATCATCAAAATAGTCTTGGAAGCTTTGCTTCTACAATGATAATTAATAATTATTATCTTAATCATGATATAATTTAATATTTATTTATTTTATACATATTCATCATATTTGTTCATGACCATTTGACAAATTTTATCCTTAGTCTTAAAAAAAAATCAAAAGTTTATGTAATAATTTAATGATAATAGCCAACAAGATAATTTATAATAATAAATAATTATATGATATTAAAATATAGTATATAAATTGATCATATTTTATCAGTTATATTATATATATTTTTATTTTTAATATAAATATCACATTAATAACTGACATATTGATTCGACATGATTCATTGATTCAATGTCTCTGAGATTTGTTTTCATAACTAACAATAGTCGAGGAGTCTTCCACCAACATGTCCATGATTTTTGCATGAGGCAAATACAAACAGTTCCCCAGTTATTTATGATGAATAACTTGAACCCATGAGGCCATGACTTCATTGTAGAGTGGAGTAAGTCCCAAACCAATTTACCAAGGAGAGAGATATTAACCATATGCGCATCCCATAAACCCAAGCCCCCTAAGGTTTTTGGTATAGAAATATCCTTCCAACACACTAGATTCCAACACTTATGACACACGCATATTTTTGAACCAAAGCATCAAACAACAACATTGATCTATAGTGTAGCAAACACTCTTGGGGGAACCCATAATGGTTGCATGCTATATATAAATAAGGATAGAGGAGATAACAGATTTTGCTAGACAAATAAAGTCTTCTAGCTTTGTTTAGCAACTTGTTCTTCCAAGACGCCTAACTGGGATTAGATTTTCTCTAGCACAAAATCAAAATCCTTTTTGGTGGCCCTTTTCGTGAACATTTTGAAACCCAAATAGGTGCCAATATCATTAGTACACCTAATGTTCAAGATAGTACTCGAGGACTCACAAGTAACATTGACAACTCTTGAAGCATACAAATCGAGATTTACCCTATCTCATTCATTTTTTTATTTAGTATGTTTTTCATCTTTTTATTATTTTCTCTTTTCTCTATTTCTTCTTCTATCATCCTTTTATCTTGTCTTCTTCTTGACTATCAACGTTGACCACCATCTGCTGTCGTCAGAAAGAATTTTCAGCGGCAACATTTTTTCTTCTTCCTTTGTCTTTTAATTTTAAAATGGAGGGATGTGATTTTCTCGTTTTCTTTTTATTTATTCATGATCTTTTTGAATTTATCTGAGTTTGTCCTTTCTCTCACCACTGAAATGTGTGACAACTTCCACCACGACTACGACGTAGACACCAAAATCGAAGCCCACCATGAGGGTGATAGCGGCGACTCTCGTCAGCGGACAGTCCTCCCTTCCAACCAACTAAACTCGCATTTACTGAAAAGAAGAAAGATTTTGCTGTAACAAATTGAGACTTCACTATAACGAAAAAAGAAACTTTTTTTGACTTTTTGAAATAATTTTTAGAGCGAAATTGAATTCAAAAGAAGAAAAACATTGTTAAGATGAAATCCATAAAATTCTTCATATGAAATCCGTTCCCAATTAACCTCTTAGTTCAAAGAAACCAAGATTCAAACTAAAATGATTAATCCTAATTCCTTAGTGATTAATCCTTGAGTTCTAATCCAATCTCTAATTCCTTAGGTGATTTGACCTAAAACTTAGAGCTTGATCAATGAATCTCTGCCATGCAAGCATGTGATCTCATTCCTAAAATCAAATCCTTACACAATTTCAATTCAAATATAAGATTTGAACTTGTTTCCAGAGAATCCAAATCCTTAAAAACTATATTGATCACTCCTAACATGCATCTAAACATAAAGTTGAAATATGATAACATTAACTAAGAGAATTGATAAGAAAACAAAGAATTACATACTTGAATTCTATTTTTCTCACTCAACAACTCAAAATTTAGCTCATTTGAATCATGAAGGATCCAAAGAAAACCTCATGAGAAGAATCTCAATTAAAAAAGAGAGAATAAAGAAGAGAGAGAGAAAGAAAGAGTTTTTGAGATTCTATTTCTGAATTTCACAAATGAACTAAAAGTTTCCTTTAGTGTGTTGCTAGGTGCACCCAGCATTATTGTTGGTGCACCCAGCACCCTTCGTGAAAAGGCAAAAATACACCTCGCATAGGTTTTTGTTGATCTGCAGAAGCTATATTTCATCCGTAGTTGACATAGATGATCCACAAGCTGGGTACGGATGAAGTTTATCTGTAAGCCAGTTGTGAATCAAGTTGATCTGCGACTGGCTTACGGATCAACTTCATCTGTAACCAGCTCGCAGATCAACTTGATCCGCAAGAAGCTTGTGTCTTTACTTTTTTGTTTTAGAAGGAGATTTTATTTTATTTTTGAATACAAATAACATAAAATTTTCACGAATTCAAACGTTAAATCATTCCAAACATAAAATAACATTACATTAACTTTAAACATTACATTAACTTTAAACATTACATTAACTTAAAACATTACATTAACTTAAACAGAGTCGAAAGAAATAAAATTTGCATCAAATACGACAATTAAGTCATGCTAATTTTGCGACAATGACATATTATCTTCCATTTCGATTACATGCTTACTAAAAACAGCTAAAATTTCTATTGGCCCGAATTTTTTCCAATAGTTAGAATGCACTAACACCTTCAACATGTCATCGTTGGTTTCCAGTTCAATAATTTCGAATTTGATAATTTTATCTGAATGCTCATAGTGACTTGGTCGTCAAAAAAACAATCGCTATACCGTTTGTGTTTCATGAATACCATAAGGGGGAATCCCATGAGGCACAACTTGCTTGATCAAATCCTTCAGTTCATCCATGGTACATCTGGAAGAAATGAGAAACTTTTTGGGATTTTTTCCTGTGAACGAGTAACCAACAAACTCATTTTGGCGTGGCATGTTCCACCTCCCATTGTAATATAGCAGGGCATCATGAGTAGGGGTCATAGTGGCTTCAAGGATGTTTAATATACCATCTGGTGTTCTACCAATGATGCATAATAACTCAATCGGACCAACACTTGAAAATTGATGATTACACATTAACATTGTGTTAACATCATCATCATTTTTCAGTTGCATACATTGAAAGCAAAGATGGTTACCTATATCTATGAATGGCTTCCAGTAGTAAATTTCATCCAAATATTGTTCGTCAGTTAGCGGATATTGTGTATTTTGGTTTTTAATGTTTGAAAATCACAAGCATTAGGTACTCGAAAAGGTACTGAAGTGGAGGTTTGAAAACAAACACCACTATCGTTGTGAACAATGGAACCATTTGGAAAAATAAAACCTAATGTGGAGTTCACAATTGTCTGACTGCTTGTTTCTCCTAAGAATGCCATACTTTGTTCAAAAAGTTGAGTTAGGAATGAATGTTTGATTTTTTACAGTGTTCGGCTGTGTGATATATATAAATGAGTTTCAGTATGATTGATTCAATTTTTTAAAATAAATACATACGTGTGCACATGGTTTCTGTCTGTGTTGTCAACCACACCAATGACGTGACATGTTAACACGCTTTATGTTAACACGTTTGCATTTCCCAATGTGTAGTCAAGTCTTACAGTGTCCTGTCATGCTTTATGTTAACACGCTTGCATTTCCCAATGTATTGTCAACTCAGACAATGATTTATCATACATGCATACTTTATTTTAGTTGCACCAATTATATTTTTTTTCCCGAAAAAACAACAATTAACAAATAATTTTTATGTTAGCATAAAAAATAAACAAAGGTACATTTTCAATCATCATTTAAGTCAACATAGTCTCTTTTGTACATCGTGAAACTTCTATAATGCTGCATTCTACTAATATATGGAGTTGGCCACTACTTCGCATGAGGATGACAATTGCTAGACCATAACAATGCTACCAGTGGTAAAGGACAACGGTCTTTTAAATAAATTTGTCGTACATGCAAAAAAATAAATATTAACTCAATTGTACACAACTGATTTCATAAATATAAAAAACTTGATATCTACAATGTACCTGAACAAAATAATTGCCATAGACTTGACCGATACAAATTATGCGATGCACCGAATAATCTCTCGGTGGTTGACTTCTAAGAGGAAAGAACGTCATGCTTTGTTGGTGAGACAAGGAAACAAGGATTACATTATACCTTGATGCAATCACATATCCCATGTCGATTATATCCATCCACTTATCCATAGTGATCTGAATGAAAAAAATATAGACGTCAAAGTTAATTTTTAAGTTAAGTCTTAAAAATAAAAAATATAAATTAAATACCTTGGTTAACCCATCAACATGCAGTGACATCCTTAAATCCTCAAATCTGTCTGTGCCATCAAAGAGCTTGATATAGTCTTCTGAGAATTTGCCAAGTTCTATAAGCAAATGGGTGCGGACCAAAGACCAAGAGTCTTCACCTATACCTAATAAATCAGCAACCGACCGATATCCATAATTTCCATCAGCTTCGACATCAACAATATTATCAATGAAGTCGTGAATAGATGGCTAAAATTGATCCAACATAGGCATCATCCTTATTGGATTGGGTTGGTCAGAAGATGATGAACTATGCCTCACTGACGAATTGCTATTTTGCTGAGAATGAAAAACATCTACATACTCCCAGTAAGATTGATCATGCTTTGTTGACCTTGGGTTTCTTTTCATCGATTTCTTCTGTGCATCTTTTGTGTTCAGAGTAAACTTACCACAAACATCAAGTTCTTCAAATCTTTTGGATATTGTTTCCATTACTTCCTTGATGCTCACCTCGGGCTCAGATAACCCTTGGTTTGAAAAACTGAGTCTCCTCCAAAACATATGGATTGAATCCAGTGGGATGCAACTAAAAACATATTTGGATAGCTCACAAGCATAAGGATGACCGTGCATGGTTCTCATCACACAACCACAAGTGGAAGGATTCTTGCCAGCATAGTGAACACGGTAAAATTCAGCAGCAATTTGATTTAAAGCATACCCTGAAACCATTCCAAGAAGCCTCTTGTATAATTTTTTTTTGAAGACATGTCCAACGACATGTGTACTTGTTTCAAATGATGCTCTAATTTCCGTGTGCTGTAGCGTCATCATGTTGTTCATCGCATCCCAGACATTGCATAAGTCTCCAAGGCTATTCTGTAACACTCTTTTTAAAGCCCAGTGAGCAGATTCTACCTTACATTTCAAATACACAAATAACAATAAACATATACAACAATAAAAATCCATCAATTCATCAACATTAATAGAAATAAGTGAACAATTTCATACCTGTTTGTTGTTGTGTTCCCTAAGTGCATCACCTTATTCGTCTATGTGGTAACAAATTTTTCCTTGTGTGGGATTATCCATGTATCCTTGACATAATCAACAAAACATTGGCCAAGTTGAACATGCCATTTCAAACCTCTTTAGGCACTCATCAAACTGCTGCTCCGAAGGACAATCAACAAGAGTTCCCCAGGCATCCATGACATATTCCCAAGCATTTCTTTGACCAATTAACGATTTACATTTGGCCTTCACATTCTTGTTTATGTGAAAGTTGTACAACAAATTTGTACACTCAGGAAATACAGTTTTCACTGCATTCATCAATGCTAGGTCTCTATCAGTGACAATAACACCAGGGAGGACATCACGTCTTAAAAATATACCTCGGAAGCATTCTAAAGCCCAAACCACATTATTAAGACGTTCACCCTCCAGATATGCAAAACCGGTAGAGAATGTCATCCCAGTTGGTGTCACCCCATCAAAATCGAGCAGTGGGAGTCTGTACCTATTTGTTTTGTAGGTACTGTCTATCAAAAACACCAAATTACATGCGTTGTCTAACTTCACTGCATCAGGGTGACACCAAAAGATATCACGAACCACGTCTTCATTCTTTAATCTATGCCAATGAATATACTGATCCCGTTCAAGAAGCTTCATTAGATGTTGCATTTCAGCATCACTTCCTCTTATGGAAGTACGGTATGCACTTCTTGTATTGTATATTTGTTTGATGGTCATACAACTATTGGCATTGTGCTCCTTCAGAGTCAGTAGAATGTTTCTTGGTTTCACCATTGACTTCGTCATATCAGCAATAAGTGTCTTTTCAGCTTTAGTCAATCGCTCGGCATATGGATGTCCAACTAATGACTTGGCCAATTCATTATTATGAATCTCAGAAATCAACTTCACCATCCAGCCTTGTCCTCCAACCACTGGCTTGCCAAGAAGCTTGAAGGGACACCTACATTTCCTAGTCCCAGTGTCTCTTCTAACAAATTCTTTCTTCCTACACCTATACTCGCCACTCCTTTCACGACCAATTAACACAAACGAAGTCCTTCCTCTACTACATGTGTTTGTGTCAGACCTTACAATCATTGCCACAAATCCATTTTCATAAGCAACGGATCGAGCCCACCGCAAAACATCCTCTCGGCTGTCAAACACCTACAAATCAATCCAGATAATTTTAGTTTCCTACAACATATTCATTTTATTAATCACTCACAATCATGAACCTTATTACCTAAGAAGTATTGAACAGATTCGAACAATCAACATGTGGTTCATTCACACCACATTCTTCTTCATTTTCATCCATATCAACTTCTTCAGGCATTATACCTTCATACATCCACTGATCTTCGTCCATCTTAATGATAAATCAAAAATTTCAACACAGACATACAACTCATAACCGAACTACACATAACATACAAAACTATACATAATAACTCATCATTAGTAAAAAGCCAAAACCCTATTTCATTCTACACGTATAAACACTTCAAATAAAAAATGACAATACAAACAAAGTAATAATTTAAAAACAAAATTAAACTTTAAAATTTCAAAAAATAGAGTTGGTTGATCAAGTTGATCCGCAAAAGACTTACGGATCAAGTTGATCCGCAAAAGACTTACGGATCAACTATAAATGACTTACGGATCAACTTGATCCGTAACTATCAACTTGATCCGAAGCAATGAAATCTACATGCGGATCAAGTTGATCAGTAAACCTCTTAGGGATCAACTTGATCCGCGTGATCTGCCGTACACCAGAATGCACCCAACATTGCGTACCTCATATGCCACCGTCGACCACCGCAACACCAAACACCGGTACCTTCACCTTCATGGAACCTAACCGTTCACCGTACCAAACCGATTGCAAGGAAACAAACAAAATACGGGGAAGCACTACTCACCGAAGAGAGAAAAGAAGGAGAGAATGCACAAATGGAAGCATTGTGTCGTTTGTAAAAGCTGGGTGCAGTAAATGGAAGAACTGTTAAGCACTGTTCATGGAAAAGGGAGAAAGAAGGAGCAATAGGGGCACTTTTGAGAATTTTAAAAGTTGGTGGGTGCACTAGCAATAATGCTGGGTGCACCTAGCAACTCCCTTTCCTTTATAAGGATGCTACATGCTCTTATATAGATGTCAAGAGTCATTTGAACTTAACACATTAAAATAAAATATAAAAATTCAAAGGAAAATAGAGAATGAACCCTAATTGGTTCTTTAGTCCAAAAGCTATGTGATTCATCCAAATAAACTCCAGGTGACAATTGCTTCTTGAGTATAAACTCTTGGGTTCATTGTGCTATTCAAATTACTATTTTTAAGTTTGTTGAATTTATATTCAAGTTCTGAAAATGAGACAAATCTTGGTTTGGGCACTTGCATCACTAAACTTTGATGGAAAACTTTGTTAAAAAGGAGGATCAACCAAGTTTTTTAGCAAAAATTATGAACAATATAATTGACGAATATCCCGTACTAATGTAATAGTGAAAAATAATCATATTATGAAATAAATTACATTAAACTAGTTAGTTAAATTTATAATTGGTCAAACTAAAATAAGTTTTTATATGTTATAAGTATAAATATTTTATTAATGTATTCCAACCCCCAAAAAAATACAATATAAAAGAAAACAAAACTTTAAATTTTTTACTTTAGAAGCCATATTTTTCATTTTCTTTTCACGTTTCTTCTAGTAAACGAAAACATAATGTCATTATGCTTATTTTTTTCTCTCTTTAATTTCTTTCCTTCTATTTAAACATTAAACATACAATAAATCATGGATTTGGAAAATTAGGGAGACCAAAAATTAAAATTTATCCTTATTACTTCTCTTTATCTATATTTTTTTTATCATATTCTATTATAAACAAGATATTTTTAATAACATTTAGTCAATAATTTAAAAATAAAACATGTTAATAAAAAGATAGGGCCTTGTAGTCGACAGTTGCAAGCTCAAACTCATATTCATCACTTTGGGATGAGATAAATATAAAAATTTCTATAAGTGTTCTTTGAGTTAGTGACTTTTCCTACCTTAGATTGGACACCATTCTCTCTGCTATTTTGTTTATATAAAAAGCATGTTAAAAATTATATTGAAAAAAATGTGTTGGCAACATTTATTTAATTATATTGTTCCCTCTTTTTTCTTTCTTTCTACTTTTATTGCATTCTTGTTCTTGACATTATATAAGATCAAACAAGAGAAGCTAAACCACATTCCATAACCATCCTACAACACAACATATCCCATATTCCACATACTCACACAAAATGGAGTCACTTCATACCCAAAAGCCTCATGTGTGTGTACCATTCCCAGCACAAGGCCATGTAAACCCCTTCATGCAGCTAGCCAAACTCCTTCATTGTGTGGGTTTCCATGTCACATATGTGAACACCAAGTTCAACCACAACCGTTTGGTTAGGTCCCATGGACCAGACTTTGTTAAGGGTCTCCCTAATTTTCAATTCGAGACCATACTCGATGGTTTGCCACCTTCAGACAAGGATGCAACTCAGGATGTTCCAACACTGTGTGATTCGACTAGGAAAACATGTTATGGTCCGTTCAAAGAGATGGCGATGAAGCTCAATGACTCTTCTCCTGAAGTGCCTCCAATTAGTTGCATCATTGCCGATGGGATTAATGGCTTTGCTGGAAGAGGTGCAAGGGATTTGGGCATACCAAAGGTTTAGTTTTGGACAGCCTCAACATGTGGTTTTGTGGGATATTTGCAATATGAGGAGCTGGCTAAAAAAGGCATTCTTCCATTCAAAGGTGCGTTTTATTTTTGTTGTCTTTTATAATTTAATTTGTAGAGAAAAAAAGTTATACACAAACACAATATAAAAAAATTTATATAGTCATTCAATTGTAATTCATCATATATGATATTTTTCTAACTTTTGAAATTATTATCGAAAGTAATTAAAATAGTGATTTGTAATTAAATGAAAATGTAAAACTGTTTTGAACTCTCAGTTGATAGACATTAGACTTATTTTTTTTATTATTTGTTATGTATTTTTTTTAATATGTAAGAAATGAACATGGTATCCTTGTATAGTTTTACTCATGTTTATAACACTCACATCTAACAAATGAGTTAGAACCTGATGTGAACCTGACTAGGAGCGGATCGTTTGATATAGGCTATGGAGTTTTGGATGACACCACTTCCAGTGAAGGAAGATAAGTCAGGATAGACGCCACAAGGATTACCTTGATAAGTCTGAGATTGGTTCAACAAGGAACCCAGAGAGAAGCTCTCACCAAATTTTATCAAATGCCAAAAGTTCCTTTATTTAAAACAAAAACCAATACTTATAGTGTATCTGAACAAAAAGATAAAAATAGACATGGGCCTTCTAAACAGTTTGGGCCAAAATTACAATAAATAAAAATTATAACTAAAAACATATTTAACTTGGGCCTTCAAATTAGTTTGGGCCTTCAGCAACAATTAATAGTCTTGGTAGTGCCTCTACCTCTGGGCCTTCATCTTTCTCCACTTGGGCCTTCAATCATCATCAATGGCAGCTATACAAATGACCAGCCTTGTCTCTATGACGTGTTGGGCCTGTTTAAGTCTGCCTTTGGTCATGGGCCTTTCAAGTGCTTCATGGTCCTTGCCCTTTGTTGTGTCCTAATAACTGTGTTGGGCCTGTTTAAGTCTGCCTCTGGTCATGGGCCCTTCAAGTGCTTCATGGTCCTTGCCCTTAGTAGTGTCCTCATCACTCCCTCCTTCTTGAAAAGGATTTGCCCTCAAACCTAAGGCTCCTCCATCTGCATCAAAAAGAGATAGATCAGACACATTGAAAGTGGCACTTACATTATACTCACTAGGCAAGTCAATCTTGTAGGCATTGCCATTGATTTTTTCCAACACTTGGAATGGTCCATCTCCTCTAGGTTGAAGCTTGGACTTCCTTTGTTTTGGGAACCTCTCCTTCATCAGGTGTACCCAAACCCAATCACCTGGTTCAAGCACGACTTTCTTTCTACTTTTGTTGGCTTGCCTTGCATAGCTCGCATTTTTCTTTTCAATTTGAGCCTTCACTTGCTCATGCAGCTTCTTCATATACTCAGCTTTAGCCTGTGCGTCCTTATGCTTAAACATAGCAATGTTAGGCATAGGCAACAAATCAAGAGGAGTCAAAGGATTAAATCCATACACTATCTCAAATGGTGAACAATTAGTTGTGCTATGGACAACCCGATTATAAGCAAACTCAACATGAGGCAAACATGCTTCCCAAGATTTAAGATTTTTCTTTAAAATAGTCCTAAGCAGTGTGCCTAAAGTCCTATTGACTACCTCAGTTTGACAATCAGTTTGTGGGTGACAAGTAGTAGAAAACAACAATTTAGTACCAATCTTACCCCACAAGGTCCTCCAAAAGTGACTAAGGAATTTTGCATCCCTATCACTGACATGCTCCTCGGTAATCCATGAAGCCGCACTATTTCTTTGAAAAACAAATCAGCCACATGACAAGCGTCATCCACTTTCTTGCAAGGGATGAAGTGTGCCATCTTAGAAAACCTGTCAACAACAACAAACACAGAATCCTTTCCATTCTTGGTTTTGGGCAGCCCCAAAACAAAGTCCATAGATATGTCAGTCCAAGGATATTTAGGAACAGGCAAAGGAGTATACAATCCATGAGGTTTAACCTTAGATTTAGCTTGTTTACACACAATGCAATGACCACAAAACTTATGCACATCACGCCTCATATGAGGCCAAAAGAAATGCTCTTGCAGAATTTCCAGGGTCTTTTGAATCCCAAAGTGTCCCATCAACCCCCCCTCATGTGATTCACTCACAAGCAACTCTCTAATGGAAAACTTAGGCACACACAATTTATTTGCTTTAAACAAGAATCCATTATGCCTATAGTAACCATTTTCAGAAAACATTTCACATGCAACAAAAATTTCAGCAAAGTCCACATCATGCACATACATGTCTTTCAAAGACTCGAGACCAAACACTTTAGTTTCAAGCATAGCAAGTAAAGCATGTCTCCTAGACAACGCACCAGCCACTACATTCCCTTTCCCCTTTTTATGTTTGATGTTATATGGAAATTGCTCTAAAAACTCTACCCACTTAGCATGTCTCTTATTAAGCTTTCCTTGGCCTTTTAAGTATTTTAAGGACTCGAGATCATTATGGATGACAAACTTTTGGGTAATAAGTAATGCTGCCAAGTTTGTAAAGCTCTAACCAAAGCATACAATTCTTTATCATAAGTTGAATAGTTAAGGGCAGCGGCTCCTAACTTTTCACTAAAATAAGCTATCGGATGTCCCTCTTGCAACAAAACAGCCCCAATACCCACATTTGACGCATCACACTCAATTTCAAATGATTTTGCAAAATTAGGCATAGCAAGAATGGGTGCATTATTTAACCTATGTTTGAGGGCAGCAAAGGCCTCTTCTTGTTTCTTACCCCATTTGAAACCCACATTCTTCTTAACAACTTCAGTTAGAGGTGCAGCCAATGTACTAAAATCCTTAACAAATCTCCTATAGAAACTTGCTAAACCATGAAATCCCCTCACCTCACCCACGGTCTTAGGTGTTGGCCATTCTTGGATGGCCTTAACCTTTTCCACATCCACCCGTACTCCCTCAGCACTAACAACAAAACCCAAAAACACCACATGATCAGTACAAAAGGAGCACTTTTCTAGGTTGGCATACAATTTTTTTCTTTCCTAAGCACACTTAAAACAGATTGCAAATGTTCAACATGCAAATCAAGACTAGTGCTATAGATAAGAATATCATCAAAGTACACCACCACAAATTTCCCAATAAATTACCTTAAAACATGGTTCATCAATCTCATGAAAGTACTAGGTGCATTAGTCAAACCAAATGGCATAACCATCCACTCATACAAACCATATTTTGTTTTAAAGGAAGTTTTCCATTCATCTCCCTCTCTGATTCTAATATGATTATAGCCACTTTTCAAATCCATTTTAGAAAACACACATGCACCATACAGTTCATCAAGAAGATCATCTAACCTGGGGATTGGATGCCTATACTTGATGGTGATGTTGTTTATGGCTCTACAATAAGAACACACCCTCCATGAGTCGTCCTTCTTGGGTACTAGAATGACAGGTACATCACACGAACTCATACTATCTCTCACCCAACCTTTACGCAGGAGTTCGGACACTTGCCTTTCGATATCCTTAGTTTCTTGTGGGTTGCTCCTATAAGCTGGCCAATTGGGCAAGGATGCTCCTGGAATGAGATCAATGTGATGCTCAATTCCCCTCAATGGTGGCAAACCATCCGGTACACTTGCTGGAAACACATCATCAAAATCCTGCAGAAGAGACTGAATACCAGAAGGCAATTTAAATTCATCAATTGGGTTAGCATGCAACATCTGACATTGAGAAAACAATAAATATAGGGGTTGTCTTGCATAAAGCACCCTCCTTACCTCCCTTTTTGTTGCTAAACAAAGCTGTTTGCCCTCAAGTGTTTCACTCTTTTTGTTTTCTCTCTTTTCCCTCTCAAGTGTTTCACTCTTTTTCTTTCTTCTCTTTTCCTTCTCAAGTGTTTCACTCTTTTTTCTCTCAAGTGTCTCACTCTTTTTTCTCTCAAGTGTCTCACCCTTTTTTCTCTCAAGTGTCTCACTCTTTTTCTTTTCGCTCATTTTTATCTGATCCTCACAAACCTCTCTAGGGGATAACGGTTTGAGAATAATTTTCTTGTCATCTTGCTTGAAAGAGATTTTGTTGGTGAAGCCATCATGCACTGCCTTGGTATCATACTGCCACGGTCTTCCTAACAGCACATGGGTCGCTTCCATTGGGACCACATCACACAGCACCCTATCATTATATCTCCCAATGGTGAGACACACCTTAACCTGTTGAGTCACTTTTACCTCTTCATCTTCACTAAGCCACTGAAGTTTGTATGGTCTAGGATGGGGCTTAGTTTCCAAATTCAGTTTGGTCACTAATCTGGAACTTGCAACATTGGTACAACTTCCTCCATCAACAATTAAAGAGCACAACTTACCATTAATTACACACCTGGTGTGGAAAATATTTTCTCTTTGATTGTCATCCAATGGCTGCATCTTATTTCCCAACAACCTTCTCACCATCAGCATATCACCCTACATAGCTTCCTCCTCATACTCTTCTTCTTCCACTTCTTCTTCACTGATTTCAGACTCACTAGTGATTTCTCCATCAGTCTTCATGATCATGGTCCTCCTGGTTGGACATTCAGAAGCAATATGTCCTCTGCCTAAGCACTTGAAGCATTTTATGTTTCTGGTTCCAATATTGGATGAGGAAGTGGAGGTGTTATGTTTGCTTCCACCTACACTAGACGCTGCTGACTTTCCATGCGGGGATGTGGCTGCAGGGCGAAACGAATTACCTCCCTCCTTCTTGGATCTGTTGGCCCAGTTATGGTTGTAAGTATTGGGTGAGTTCCTCCTTGTTGCACTTTTTCTTTTAATTTGCTGTTCAACTCGGAGTGCCCTATGTAACAAGTCATCCAACGCCACATACTCCTGTAATTCAACAACATCTCTGATTTCAGGGTTTAGACCATTCAGGAAACGAGCCATTGTGTCTTCGGATTCCTCTTCGATGTTGGCCCTCACTAACGCCATTTCCATCTCTTTATAATATTCTTCCACAGTTAAATTCCCTTGGGACAACCCTTGGAGTTTCTGTCGTATGGTTCTGCTATAGCTAGTGGGCACATACCTTTTTCTCATCACCCTTTTCATCTCAGTCCATGTATCTACCTCTCGACATTCCTCTCTCAGGATTTCTCTCTGGTATTATGCCACCAAACAAGGGCATAGTCAGAGAATTCAGCTGCTGCTAGCTTGACTTTCTGCTCTTCAGTGTAGTCATTGCAGGCAAATACATGCTCAATCTTCATTTCCCAGTCCAGGTAGGCATCTGGATCACTTCTGCTTTTGAAGGGAGGAACATTGAGCTTTACTCCCTCAACCCGGTTTTGCCTCGGTTCGTCATTACCGCCATTGTTACCTCTGTTCCCACCTATATTTCGTCTAGCATTCTGATTGGCTTGGTTCTCCAAAAATTCTAGTCGTCCAAAGACCTCCTCATTGTTACGGTCCAGCAAATGTTGCATCTGTGCATTCATCGCGTCCAGTAACAGACGCTGAGCTCCGTCCAACTGATGATAATCGTCACCACCACGACCTGCTCCAACCATAATTCAACAGAAAAAAAGTTTTCAATAAAAATTATTAAGGTTTGAGGACCTCACCACACTCTACTCACGTGTTTAACTCTTAGATGGTAATACACTCGTGTTTGATGCTCTCAATAGGATTTTGTGTAATGTATTCCCTCTTGCCTTTTACCACTCGTGTTCCCTCTTAAGTTTCTGGATGGACCAAATTAGACACACAAGGTAATATAAAATAAAAGGAAAGACAATATAATGATCACATACATATTTGATTTGGGATAACAACTTGGACTTGATTTGATAGCAGATTGGATTTGATTTGGATAAAAGACTAGATTTGATTTGGATATTATATTCGATTGGATTTGGATAACGGATTAGCTTTAATTTGGGTAACAAATATGATAACAAATAAGATATTAGGTAGGATAACAGATAAGATAACAGATATGACAAGCAAGCTTCAAATGCTCATAACTTTTGCAACGGTTGTCCGTTTGAGGCCCACTATAAGTCAAAACGCTCAGAATTCAGAGGAGAATCCCTAAACCAAATCCTGAAGGGGATTTGGCCCCACAATTTTCCCAAAAAACGCCTCTAACTGCCTTAATTTTGTGTACAAAGATCAAACACCCAAATCTCTTCCAAACTTTTTTTTGCAACTGTTTTCTGTTTCTTTTTTTTTTCGTTCTCTCTTTTTTTTTCTCTTTTTTTTTCAGACGTCCAGCGATTAGAATTCGTTCAATAGGCAATCATCATTAGGCAAATTTGACAATTTAGAAATTCAGCAATTAGGCAATTTTTACCCAAACAGAATTCGAATAGGCTGAAACAAAAGTTATGAACAGAAGACAAAATACAATACAACAGGCACAAACAGATTTTTTTTGGGGACACAAAGTCTGAAAGACACAAGAAACAAGAACAAGAACAAAAAACGTGACAACAACAAGAACAAGAACAAAACAAAGACACAAACAAGAACACAAACAAGAAAACAAATAACAGAACAAGGACAAAACACAAACCTGAAAAAATTACAAAGAAAAAAGAATAGGATAGGATAGAACCTGTATCAAGAGTCGAAGCTCTAATACTAGATGATGTGAACCAGACTAGGAGCGGATCGTTTGATATAGGCTATGGAGTTTTGGATGACGCCACTTCCAGTGAAGGAAGATAAGTCAGGATAGACGCCACAAGGATTACCTTGATAAGTCTGAGATTGGTTCAACAAGGAACTCAGAGAGAAGCTCTCACCAAATTTTATCAAATGCCAAAAGTTCCTTTATTAAAAACAAAAACCAATACTTATAGTGTATCTGAACAAAAAGATAAAAATAGACATGGGCCTTCTAAACAGTTTGGGCCAAAATTACAATAAATAAAAATTATAACTAAAAACATATTTAACTTGGGCCTTCAAATTAGTTTGGGCCTTCAATAGCAATTAATAGTCTTGGTAGTGCCTCTGCCTCTGGGCCTTCATCTTTCTCCACTTGGGCCTTCAATCATCATCAATGGCAGCTATACAAATGACCAGCCTTGTCTCTATGATGTGTTGGGCCTGTTTAAGTCTGTCTCTGGTCATGGGACCTTCAAGTGCTTCATGGTCCTTGCCCTTAGTAGTGTCCTCATTAGAACCCCTTGCTACTTCTTTGCTATGTTTTAATATATTTTTGATTTACCATTTCATAATTAATAATAGAAATATGGGGAATAATACACCACAACAACTACAATTTTGTAATGAGTTCAATGCTTAGATACATAAATCTAACGAGGGGAAGAAAAGATTACTTGTGGGGAATAATGACCTAGTATGATAGCTAGATTTTTAGTTTCATAGGACACTACTACAATTTATTGATTTAATATCGCAAGCTTAACATCGGTTTGAAAAATGTGGTGGCATTTTTGTAAATAAGTTAACTTAATTAACATTGGTTTTGAAAAAACCGATATTAACTAGTTGATGTTAACATTGGTTTTTCCAAAACTCGATGTTAACATTAATATCTTAACATCGGTTATTGAAAAACCGATGTTAACATCAACTAGTTAACATTGGTTTTTCCAAAACTCGATGTTAACATTAATATCTTAACATCGGTTATTGAAAAACCGATGTTAACATCAACTAGTTAACATCGGTTATTTAAAAACCGATGTTAACTTTAGAAAGTTAACATCTGCTTTTTAAAAAACCAATGTTGACATCAGCTAGTTAACATCAGTTATGTTTAAGAAACCGATGTTGTCTCATTCATAAGTTAAAACCCAAAAATCCATCTTCCCCCCACGCGATTGTAGATGCAATTGGCTTTGATGTTTTGATGATGATCATGATGATGTGTTGCAATTGATGCAAATGGGCTTTTCAAGATTAAAATTCAAGACAATACTTCAAGATTACAAGTCACAACATCAAGATGATCACTAGAATATTAGGAAGGGAATTCCTAATTGAATTAGCAAAGTTTTGGCCAAGTGATTTAAATTAAAAAGTGTTTCTCAAAGGTTTTACTCTCTGGTAATCGATTACCAGAGGATGTAATCGATTACCAGTGGCCAAATACGTTTTATAACAGCTACAAAAATTTGAATTCGAAATTTTAGACTGTGTAATCGATTACACAATTTTGGTAATCGATTACCAGCAGTTAGTAAACGTTTTAATTCAAATTTTAAAAGCTGTAATCGATTACACAATTACTGTAATCGATTACCAGACAGGATTTTCAGAAAAATAATTTCAAGAGTCACAACTTTTCAAAGGCTTTATTCATGACCACCAATGGTCTATATATATGTGACTTAAACACGAAATTGCTCAGAGATTTTCAGAACAACAAAGTGTTTATCCTCTCAAAGAGCAAATTCATTTTATCCTCTTAAGAATTCCTTGGCCAATTCAATTGCAATTCATTAAGGAATTATTTGAGTGCTCAATCTGTAAAATCCATCTCTTTCTAGAGAGATTTGTTCTTCTTCTTCTTCTTCTCATTCTCTAAGGGATTAAGAGACTGTGAGTCTCTTGTTGTAAAGGATCTCTAAACACAAAGGAAGGATTGCCCTTGTGTGTTTAGAACTTGTAAAAGGAATTTACAAGATAGTGGAACTCTCAAGCGGGTTGCTTGGGGACTGGACGTAGGCACAAGGGTGTGGCCGAACCAGTATAAAACTGAGTTTGCATTTTCTCTTCCCTTAATCTCCTTTATTTATTATTGCTTTATATTCATATTCAAATTGTTTCATTTGAATTAATATTTAAGAAGATTGTCATTAAGGGAATTCATAACTTGAGTAAAAAGTGAAATAGATTTTTAAATTAGGGGAAACAGTTTGGAATATCTTAATTCAACCCCCCTTCTTAAGATATCTGAGGCCACTTGTCTAACAGCGATCAGTTACCAAAACCCTTTCTTCATTTCTTCCTCATCACTCAGGCTTGAAAGACTTGTCTGTCCTCCTCACTCAAGTGGCGATTGAGGTTCATGTTCGAGTTCGCACAGGCTCCACGAGTTCCCGTTCGTGACTGCCGCGATTTAGGTACATGGACAAACCTTCATGTTGCTTTAACCTTTATCCCTATAAAATGTTAACTTTGGGTTGGTGAGTTTGTTGTTTCATAGGTTTTAGACATAGTTTTGGCTCCTAGTTGGTGGGTTCGTGAGTTGGTGGGTTCGCGGGCTAGTGAGTTCGTTGTTTCGTAGGTTGCTCTCTTTGGCACTTTTGATTCTATAATTTTTCTCTTCAACTTTTGATAGCTGTAATGATAAGGGCAGAGGGCACTTAAACACCTTGTTTCAAGGATAAGGTTCCTCCTAAGATAAGAACTTGGATTAAACTTCTCTGTATTTCTCATTCCATGCAACCTTCTTATATAATAGTTTCAATACAGCTTGTAACAAACTTTGTAACAAACTATAACAGCTTATAATTTGCTAATTATTTAATGGTTGCAATAGATTTCTGTTGGTGCTTCCTTGGCTCTGAATATTGGCGCGCTACCTTGGTGCTGCTTCAAGTCTCGTAATCTTGCAGGTAACTTGGGCGTATGGTCTTTCTTTTGAGCCTCTCTATAGTATTGGGTTCTTGTTCTGGTATTTTGCTAACATGTAACAATTCTCATATTTGACTTCAAAGGGGTAGCATTTGATAGCTGTTACAATTACATCAATTCCATAGCCTTTACCCCTTCTCTTATCAATTATGCTATTAAGGGTAATCCTTAGAGCCTTTCTTAAAACATCATAAAACCCAATTTTAGTATGATTAAGGCCAGGACAGTAGTGACACCCTAAAACTGAACCACCCTCATAGTACACTGCATGATGCAAAAACCAGTGCCCATTTGATAGCACAATAATGTTGTCGTCGTTGTTCCGGTAGACAAGATTCGGGGTTGAACCAATGGATAACATGCAAAGAAGGGACTCTAATTGGTTCCTAGGCATTGAGTCCCCAACAAAAGCTATATGCTTGTTGCTAATGAGTTGGAGAAAAGTTTGAGGCTCAAACCTTGGAAGACTGCATTGACTTGGTTTCCATCTCCAGTATAGATAGCCAGAGTCAGGCCTTCCACGTGTTATGCAATTCTAGCCTTCTTTCATTGTACCAGAGGTTGTACTATTGTACAAAGGGCCTCTCCTATCCAGAATCCATTTGCCATCAAAGTAGTCAATGGGGTCTCATAAGTTTTTTCCTTTTTTGCCAATAAGGAACATGTAAGTCTAGTGAACCAACAAATCCTACATCCGAAATTGCTAATTAGTAATTACAATTCGACAAAACTTAGATATATATAGTTCCTTTGATGCTTTTATGCTGTTGTCAAACAAACCAGAATTCGAATTTTATCTATGTTGCCAACAAAGAAACATGTAAGTCTAGTGAAGCAACAAATCCTACATCCCCAAGTTGCTAATTAATTGCAATTTGACAAAACTTAGATACAGTTCCATTGATGCTTTTGTGTTGTTGTCTAATCAAAATTGGAATTTTACCACAAATAATCTATGTGGACATTTAATGCAACCCTTTATTATTATTACAGATTAATAAAACTCCAGTTCTGAATTTAAAAATAATACTAAAACTGCATGTAAGTTTTGTCAACTATAACTCAAGACAAAAAACTAGCAACAATATAGTTTTGACTAAATGAAATTATCAATTTAAGCATACTTTATACATTGCTGAAAACACACTTTATATTAATTTGTCCCAACCAGGAACTACTTAGATAAGCTTTGTCCTTAAATACCTAGTGATATTGATACCATAACATAGAACATGATGTTTACTTGCTTCTAGCTACACTAGTTTTATTTTACATTGGTAAAATGCATAAATAGTCAAAAGAAGCTACAAATCATGCAAAGTTATCCTCCACCACTAAGTTCTTAGATGCAAGTCAAGAGCTTATAGAGCTAGAATTTGTCCTCCCATCAGCCACTGCTCCATAACGAGTTAGATCGAAATATTCTAATAGCGTTGAATATAACTCAATGTATTCAGCTGAGCCATCAGAAGGGCTATTATCTAGTGAAGGTTGTTTAGCTGAATCAACAGGAGGAATTTCATATGGGGTAGGATAATCAGCTAGAGGTTCTGGAGCTAAAACGGTTTTATCCCTGACAAATGCTATGTCAATTTCAGAACTAACTATATAAACAACTGCTATACTCAAAGCTTGATGCTAGTATATTCTTCATTTTTGGCACAGATCCTGAAAGTATGCTTTGCTAACTCCTAGTCTCCTACTACTATTATTAGCACTTTTGCATGGGACTGACCGTTTTTAATATGTTTAGTTTATAATCTTAAGTTGCTTGAATTATGCTAAACTTAATCTTGTTATATGCTAAACGTAGAGTTTTTCTTTAAAATTGTAACTGTTTGACACATTCATAAGCTTTTATGTTGTCATAAATTTCATTTAGTACTATGCAAGGTATAATACCACAAAAATAATATTGGATACACCAATAGTTTTCTATTGGTCTGCTGGATACATCAATAGTAACAACGAATGCTCTAATGTAACCACTTTGAAAAAAAGACAAAGTTGTAACTTGGTTGATCATCTTTTTCTTCATACTTTATAACACAAAATAATTGAAATGGAAAACTACTTCATAATTAGAATTGGTAAAAATTAGCAGCAAGTTACAACATCAAGTCTTCATTCTCTGGTATTTTGTGATAAACTTAATAACCAAGAATGACATACTGTGAAATTTACTCCTCTCAGCCAGTTAATATACATGAATTCCTTACCCAACTGTTTGAAACAACACACAACCTCTCTAGATTCACTCTAAGAAGATCTGGTGGCAGTTGAATGGCTGGTATGAAGGGAAATGCTTATATTTACATTTTGAGTACATACTACATAAGGCTAGAAAAAGTACTTAGTTCACTTATTTTATATATAATTTCTGGTTAATAATTCCCAGTACTATTTAGGACATCTTTCTCCACTTCAAAAAGTGTCTTATTTGTGTTTCTTTTGCATCAATATAGTGTGATGGTTGTCATTCCTTCGGAAATAAATGTAAAATTGATGATTTTGATTTGGTATTAATCGGAGAGTTTACAAGAAGCAGCAAACCCATAAAATGGCCTATAATGTTTGACTAGCAAGGCTACATTAATCCATCAAAGCCAATCCAACATTAAGTTAATTATCCTTATCGAAAGAGACTTATCGTTAATTTTGAAATATTTAAATTTTGCTATTTCCCCTTTTTAAGCCATCTCATGTGTTGGTGTTATTATGTAATTTCTTTTCAAGTGTTAACTCGATGAGTTCCATTTCTCAAAAAAGTTGTTACAAGTTGGAAATTAAGTAGCTGAAGAATCCAAAAGAGAATCGAAGAAATGGAAATTCTTGAAATTGCTAAGGATTAGATCAAGTGTCTAGTGTAAGATTTAAATAGAAGATTTTTTTGGTTGTCAAGATATCCTATAAGCAACATTATCATAATAAAGGAACAAAGTTGGCAACACTATCCCTAGTGTCTGTCATTTCTTTTTCATTTTTGCTATTTTCTGTTTCTGCTCTTGTTGCTTTGTGGGTAGGATACCCCTTTAATGAGTTTTTTATTTGGCTGATAAAGAAAAGTTGCTGACAAACAATAATTTGATTATCTATTTAGAGAATTTGGCATTTAAGTTCCTATGGTATGACATGTTCAATTTTTATTTCCAAGTCATTGTTCTCTTCTTTGTTCTTTCTTGGTAAAATTGTAATGCATATGCTTTGCCTTACTCCTATTCAGGTGAAAATCCTTTGCTTGCAGTAGCTGTTATCTACATTGCCAATACAAGAGAGGTAACTGTTATCTATAGGCTTAATTGTTTAACTGATTTATGGTCCCAGTTTATCATTTTTGGATTGATAATTGATTTTCTTGCAGTTTATCATGTTCGGATAATTGGTTTGGTCAGCTTCTACTAAGTTATGATGTTTGGATTGATAATACTAGGCTACATTCTTTCCCTTGCTTATACTGTTTATGTTAATAGTGATGTTTATGTGGCAGAAATAGATAAATGTTCTAATAATAATGGAGCAGGCTGTAAAGGTGCAAGAATGGTCTTTTTGTGTATCTAGTGGACTAGTGGTTAATTTGTTTGAGTTTAATTTCTAATAACCCTGAACATGACAACACCCAAGTCCATCATAGAAATCATCAGAACCATTCCCTGCAGCAGCAACAACTTCTTGTTTTTTCTTGTCTAGTCCATGATCCCTTGCACTTGTCAAATCACTAGGCATGTTGGTGGAGTTGTGCTTCTTACCATTAGATTTATGGTTATTAGAATGTCCATCTGATTTAGCAAACACCTTGTCACCTTTCACAGACTTTGAACAAAGACCCCCCATATGTAAAACTCAATCTTTGTACAGAAAAAACAAAAAAAACTCCTCCTGTAGCAGCTCAGGTCATCCAAATCAGGAACTGATATAAATTATATTAGAGCATACTTTTTTCAAAATGTTGTGGTGAAGTGTTGACATCTTGTATATATACGTATGCTTTGGTGAAGATGGAAACTTGCAGTTATAACAAATGAGTTCAATTGTTGGTGCCTATGGCTACAATGAGTTCAATTGTTGTCATCTACCTAAAATTCTGAGTCATATTAAAAAGGAGAAAGTTTTTATTTATTTTTCTTAGTAGGATTCAATTAATAGCATAGACAGATTTGCAATATGTGAAAACATGTAACAACTTGCCTAATTCTAAAGCTCATGTTGTGCCATATTCTTTGACCAAACTAAGCATCATAATTTCATTTGGAAACATACCTTTATTCAAATTATTGCAATGAATATAGGCTGCAATCATAGCACTCCAAGAAATGATACTAGCCTTAGACAAGCCATCAAAAACCCTTCTCGCATAAGCTAAATTTTCACATTTAACATACATATTAATCAAAGCAGTACATAGAGGAACTCCTGATTTTCCACACTTCCCATTTCTCATTACATAAGCAAGCATGGCTTTCCCCAATTTCAAATAAGCAAGTTCTGCCAATACATGTGTGATGCTTATAATTCCAATTTCACTAGGCTTGACTCTCATAACATGCGTATCTCTCAAAAGGTCCAATGCTTCATGAAGCAATCCACTTCTATCATAGCTCCTAATCATACTGCTCCAAGAAACAACATCCTTGTTCTCAATCTTATCAAATAATAAGCGTGCCATTAGTGGCAATAAGCAGTAGCTTAATTTAAACAAAAGCAAGGCACCTGATGGGTCAAAACACCTTAGTTTTGTGTAATTTGAGTTTGATCTTCTGCTCAAGGTCATAATTGTTTTGTACTTGCTGTCTATATTTATTGAATAAAATTAGAGAGAGCGGTAGGCAAGCTTCCACTCAAGGCATTGTTAGAAAATCTGGTGTAGTTGACTACCATTAGCAAATGCAATTTAAGATTGTACTAATTACACAAAATGAGCAAAATGCATCTAAGCCTGTATCATTACCTGCATTTTCCTCTATAGTTTCATATCCCCATCAGGCACTACACATCCAATTTAAGCAATTGATTCATCAATAACTCAATCGGATTAAGCAAATCTGTTTATCTTTATATTAAATGAACCATTAAGCTTTTAAGAACTGCACAGTGACAAGTTTATATGAACTTCACAATTCTGTAGGCTAAGTTATTACATGGTTGTTAGTCCATGCAGTCTAGTCATATGAGCATTAGTAATGTTACATAATTTGGTTGAGCATAAGCCGAATTACTTTGGTGTAGTTCAACTAGGTTTGGCTCTGAGTTCTTCTAATGCCATTACTTATTAGTTCTCAAAGGTTATTTTCTGCAAAATGTGATACATATCGTTGTTGTGGCAGTATGGCCCATGGCTAATTGGCATATGCTTTTTATTTTTAGGTTATCATTTACTACTGCTAATTGGCCTTGTTGTGGAAGCTGTTTGATTATAGCAACTCCAAATAAAGCACATTGATACTACTGCTTATATATACATGTATATGTGTAAAGCAGATTGTTACGTCGTTTTTAATTGTAATTCCTAGCTAGTAGCGGCTGTAGTTTATGTACATTGTGCTGTTTTGTGCTCACTTGAAATCTGCACTCACATCATTTTAAGCAGAGATAAATGTCAACTTTTTAGAATGATTTGATTTTTCACAAGTGTTTACTATCCCCTCAATCAATTCTGGCCTTAAGTGGCATGATGGTAAAAAACAGTGGTTAGAAATTCATCAGCCTTTGTTCCATTCATAGGATTAATAGTTGGTGATGGGTGTCCACTAATTATTTGTTAGGATAAGTAAAGCTTAAAGTGGAATAATCCAACATCCATGAAGTTTGTAAGCTGTATACCTGAAACACTATATTTAGTAGATTAGAGGATAGTAACACTTGGTTTTTTCATTCCTTTGCCTGATGGCAAGCATTGCATAGGTTGCAAATGGGTAAAATATATTTTGTAAGTTGTATACCTCTAAAGTTCCATAACTGATTTTGGTTCTTCAAATCCAAATCGAGGCACTTCATGTTACTGCACTGGGGACAGGAATATGGTGCACCCAACTTGGACCACCATAAACCTACTATCTCTGAAATTGATAGCATTAAGGCACTGTGAAAGTATTTGGTGTGCAAATAGAACACAATGGAATAATGTGTCTAGCTTCATTCTCCTCGGTTCCACCCTTTAACCAAAATGTACCACTTTTATTACCTTGTGTCCAGTTTAATTCTCTTTGTAAAATGAACCAAAATATAATAAAACACATATTATGTTCCACCCCATATAACAACCCCCTCCCCTAGTATGCATGTTCTTTTTTCCTTATTAAAAGTTAGTAATTCCAATAACATGGACATGAAGTGTGTTGTGTGCAGCTTGTTAGACCAAAATCACTCGTTTCACCAATAGGATATGTCTCAACAATCTGGACTAGTTTTGAAAATAGTCTGCATAAACTAGAATTCCTTTGATTCATCACAGGCCAAACTAGAATACCTTTGATTCATCAGAGGCCATACTATAATCCCTTTGTCTAAATATTCTAGACAACAGAGGAGAGGATGAAGTAAGTGGTTAATTGCTACAAATCTGAACCCTTAATAACTAGTCTAAGATATATAGATCATAATCAGAAAAAACATGCAATCATGCCTAATTGTCCTCACTACTGTGTATGGTAGTTAGAGTTATGATTTTTGACACATTGACGACGTGAATTGATAAATTCAAAATATAGTGCAGCTAGCATGCACTACAAGATCCCATCTAAGCCATTAATTAATAGTCTTGTGATACTTTAAGCCTACTCATTGTCACATATTGATATCTGTTTTTTGGAATGATGATTGATGTAGGTGGTCATTGAGTTATTTATTGGATTGTTGCTTTCATTTTGGACCGTGCTGCTCATCATCATAGGTACAAATGTTTGTTACCAATTAATGTTTTTATTACACGTTCATTGCCATTAATGAAAACTGATATATGCTATACAAATTGTGTTCATGATGAGTGAACCTTAGATTTCCGTTTAAGACTGAATGCAATGATTCTTCTGGACAGTTTGCATTAGTCATTGCATTCAATCTTGAATTGTCCGTTTGGACAGTTTGGGGAGACTGATATTTTTATGGTAGATTCATGCGTTAAGGTTAACATTATTTTGTTTAATTTGATGAAATTTCGATACAATGCATTTCTAGTTGTTCTCTGAGTGCATACTTGATTATCGGGAAATTAATTTCACTGATTTCATGTCGTGTACTTGGAGACTAATGCGAAATGCTGCCAAAATTTTGTCAAATTTAACAAAATAGAATTAACCTTTTCATGCATCAAATAACTTTGTGAGTATCACCGAGTTATTATTTAGATGGATCAAAGTTGGATGAATGAAAGTCGCATGAGCCCTGCATATGAGGAAGGCATCGAAGAGTTCTTGCAATTTGCCTCCGAAAGAAGTCGACCGGATGAGGATGGAAAATAATATTGTCCTTGCATCAATTGTTTGAACAGAATAAGACAAATACTGGACGACATACAGGAGCATCTATTGTGTGATGGGATTAAGAAGAATTACACCACGTGGATATGGCATGGTGAATTGACAGAATGCAGAGTGGGTCCCAATTTGAACCGTTTGATGTAGAAATGGGAGATTGGTTAGAGGATATGGTTCATGACCTTGGACAAGAGTCTTTTTAGCAAGCACATGCCCCTATATATGATACATTGCAAAGTGATTCAAAGAAGCCTTTGTATCTAGGGTGCAAGAATTCCTTGACGCTGTTGTCGGTGGTGTTAAGTCTGGTTAATGTGAAGGCCTGATATGGGTGGAGTGACAAAAACTTTAGTTCACTACTTCAAGTAGTGCACGATATGCTTCCAGAGGAAAACACGTTGCCTAAAAGTTACTATCAGGCGAAGAAGATACTGAGTTCGATGGGTATGCAGTATAAGAAGATTCATGCTTGCCCGAATGATTGCATATTGTATAGACATGAATTTGAAGAAATGTCCAATTGCCCTAGGTGTGGGGTATCACGATACAAAGTCAAGGATGATGAGGAGTGTAGTATTGATGAAAACTCAAAGAAGGCCCCCCCAGCGAAAGTGTTGTGGTATCTGCCGATTGTTCCAAGGTTTAAGCGTCTTTTTGCTAATGGAGACGATGCTAAAGACCTTACATGGCATGCAAATGGGAGAAACTGCGATGGAATGGTCCGTCATCCGATTGATTGCTCCCAGTGGAAGAAGATAGATCGTTTGTTTCTGGATTTCGGCAAAGAGGCAAGAAATCTTAGGCTTGGACTAGCCAGTGATGGAATGAATCCATATGGAAATTTAAGCACTCAACACAGTTCATGGCTAGTTCTACTAGTAATTTACAATTTTCCTCCTCGGTTGTGCATGAAGCAAAAATACATGATGTTGTCTATGATGATATCGGGCCCAAGACAGCCAGGAAATGACATTGATGTTTATCTAAGTCCGTTGATTGAAGACCTGACAAAGTTGTGAGACGAGGGTGTTTTAGTGTTTGATGGGTTTCAGAATAAGACTTTTCAAATGCGTGCAATATTTTTTTGTACAATTAATGACTTTCCAGCATATGGGAATTTGAGCGGTTACAATGTTAAGGGTCATCATGCATGCCCCATCTGTGAAGAAGATACAAGCTATATACAACTAAAACATGGTAGAAAAATAGTGTACACTAGGCATCAATGTTTTCTAAAACCTCATCACCCTTATAGGCGATTGAAAAAAGCATTTAATGGAAGTCAAGACCATGAAACTGTGCCGATACTGTTCACTGGTGTGCAGGTCTTCCAGCGGGTTCAACACCTGAATACTGTGTTTGGAAAGACCCAAAAGAAGGAAAAAAGTAAGACTTGCATATGGAAGAAGAGGTCGATTTTCTTTGATCTTCCATACAGGTTTGATCTAGATATTAGACATTATATTGATGTAATGCATATGGAGAAAAATGTATGTGATAGTGTCATTGGGACGCTCCTTAACATTCAAGGCAAGACGAAAGATGGTCTGAATACTCGTCAAGATCTAGCTGAGATGGGTATACGATCGTAGTTGCATCCAAGGTTTGATGGTAAAAAAATATACTTGCCTCCAGCTTGTCATACTTTGTCCAGAAAGAAGAAAATCAGTTTTTGTCAGTGTCTGCACCAGGTCAAAGTCCCACAAGGATACTCTTCAAATATTAAGAGCCTTGTGCAGTAGAAGGATCTTAAGTTGGTAGGGTTAAAGTCTCACGATTGTCACGTGTTGATGCAACAATTATTAGCCGTGGCCATACGAGACATTTTGCCTAACAAAGTCAGGTTAGCCATAACTCGCCTGTGCTTTTTCTTCAATGCCATATGTAGCAACGTCGTTGATCCTGTGAAGTTAGATGAGCTGGAAAACGAGGCTGCTATTATACTATGCCAATTGGAGATGTATTTTCCTCCTGCTTTCTTTGACATCATGGTTCACTTAATTGTTCATCTGGTCAGAGAAATCAAATGTTGTGGTCTTGCTTTTTTTGCGTTGGATGTACCCGGTTGAGCGATACATGAAGATCTTAGAAGGGTATACGAAGAATTTACATCGTCCAGAAGCATCTATTGTTGAAAGGTACATTGCAGAAGAAGACATTGAATTTTGTTTAGAGTACATTGAAAAGGCTAAACCTGTTGGGCTTCCCGAGTCTCGGCATGACGACAGAGTGGGCGGTAAGGGTTCAAGAGGACTGCATGTTATCACTCCAAGTGTAGAAGATTTGTTACAAGCTCACTTGTATGTGTTGAATAATAGTAATGAAGTTTTGACATACATACTTCAGCATGAAGGTTTAGTGAAACAAAGTAATCCAAAAATGTCGAAGAACTGGGTCTTGAAAAAGCATAACAAGACTTTCCTTGATTGGTTTAAAGAACTGGGTCTTGAATAATAGTAATGAAGTTTTGACATACATACTTCAGCATGAAGGTTTAGTGAAACAAAGTAATCCAAAAATGTCGAAGAACTGGGTCTTGAAAAAGCATAACAAGACTTTCCTTGATTGGTTTAAAGATACAATCTTTGCTAAAGAAAATACTTCTGAAACATTAAGAAAGCTAGTAGATGGGCCTAAAAGAAATGTTATAACTTGGCAAGGATACGACATAAACAAGTATTCCTTTTATACAAAAGCACAAGGCGAGAAAAGTACAATGCAAAACAGTAGGGTCACCCTAAGGGCTGAATCTCAACACTTCGCCAGTGTACATGATGACAATCCCTGTGTAGCTTCCATCCCTTACTTTGGGTTAATTGAACAAATTTGGGAGCTAAACTATGTCAAATTTACTGTTTGTGTTTTCAAATGTAAATGGGTTGACAACAACACTGGCGTGTGGATCGATGATGTAGGATTTACGTTGGTAGATCTAAAGAAACTAGCTTACCAGAATGACCCTTTCATCATGGCAAAACAAGCTAAACAGGTATTTTATGTTCAAGACCCTTGTGATGAAAGGTGGTCAGTGGTTCTACACGGGAAAACAATTGGTGTTAATGTAGAAGATGATGATTCATACATTAATACTTATGTTAGTCCTTTGTCCATACAAATGTCGCCTAACGTCGTCAGAGAAGAAGAAGCTGACGACATTCATGCTAATCGTAATGATCATGATGAAGGATAATTAATTAACATCGTCTAATGTAATTTTCTTATTATGTATTTCATTTAAGTACATTCATTTACATAACTGAATCAGTTTTTTGATAATGTTAATTAACTAAAGTTTGTTTCTTTACAGGCCGATGGCTACTCCACCCAGCTCTCCTGCTCCTCCTCCTCCTTCTCCTCCTACTAAAGCAACATCACAGTCGCCATCTACCTTGAAGCGGACAGGAAAAGCCACACGGCTAAGATCATTGGCAACTAGACCAGCTGGAGCAGATAGACCAGTGGTCCACGTCGATCCTCCGACTGGGAAGGCCGAAGGTCCCCACAAGAAAAAACTAAGAGCATATTTGGGAATTGTCGCTCGTGATAAGGTTGACGTGACATACAAGAATTGGAAGCAAGTCCCTGCTACTCAGAAGGATTTGATATGGGAGGATATTCAGGTATTTTAGTTTTCATCTTGCATTTTGTTTATTAGGCAAAATTTATAATTTACTAACAATAAAACCTAATTTGTTGTTTGTCAAGCTGAATTTGATATCCCTGAAGCATCTGATGTTAGGACAAAGAAGAAAATACTTTAGACTGTGGGGGAGCGGTGGAGACAGTTTAAGTCTGATTTGACGTCAAAATGGGCACTTGCAGCCGATAAGGACAGTGTGGATGACACTGTTTGTGAAAAATATGACATTAGCAAGGAGAAATGGGCCCAGTTTTGTCAGAGCCATAGAGACCCCTTGTGGGATGTATGTACTTTGTCATTTTCATTGTTTTCAAGTTAAAATTCACTTATTATAATACATTGTAATCATGAGTTTCATTAATGTCCAATTTTTACAGGATGTGCGGAAAAAGGCATAGGCCATCCAGAAGCAAAACATTGCCCCCCATGTATTGTCTCGTGGGGGTTATGAATATTTAGAATAGAAGATGATGGCTGAGAAGACAAAGAAAAAATTGGAGGAAGCTACTCAATCCGGAAGCACTGAGGCCGTGATTGACCCTTCATCTCCCATTAGACGCCACATGAAGTGGAAGATGGCCCGCACCAAGAAAACTGGGCAAATGATGTCTGAGGCAGCAAAGGAAATTGTTGAGAAGATTGTAAGTCACTTTCAATTAATAATTGTAATTATTTATGTTTATTCTCTAATTGACTAAACAAATAAATGTGTTATGTACAAGACTCATTGGAGGAGCAGGCGTCACAAGGTTCCTTTGTCCCTCATGGACATCAGGATGTCCTGACGGCTACCATTGGGCGACCAGAACACCCTGATCGTGTGCATGCTGTTAGAGCCGGTGCGACCATCAAGCAATACTTTGGATAGACTCCACGGGCCTCCTGCACTTGGCTCCCAAAGAACTAGAGTAGCTGACTCAACAAATCAGGGACCAGCTAGAGGAGTCAATCACAGAAAAAGTGACTCGGTAGCTGATGTTATCCTTCAGCCAGATGCAATCCCAGTTTCAGTCACAGATGCAATCACATGGACTTGCACTAAGGTTGGTCCCTCAGCTGCTTGTGTCAGCACAAAGGAAAGTTGTGTTTATCCCTCAGGGAACGATCCAGACATAGGTGACTCAAACAAATGTAGGTTGTACATCGAAGAAAATCCTCCCCGCCTAGTTGCCCTAGGAAGAGTTTATGAGGGATCCACAATCGTTCACAACATCCCTTTATTGCATGATCAAGTGAAGGTCGGTGTTGAGGAGGTTAAAGATGCAGATGCTCCCGTTCCTGTACCCACTGACGAGGTTAACTTAGTGGGGCAGACACTTAACACCTTTCTTGCTTGGCCGACACATCTCGTAAAGCGTTTATCAGAACAGGTATTTTACTATCATCAAATGCTTCTTATTTCAATTGAATTGTTCACTGTAATTGAATTATGTTAATTAACTATATTGGATAAACAGGGAGCTATGGGACCAGCAAAACATGTAGATAGGCTAGATAATGAGGTCGATGATCCCCTATATCTGATGACATTGACCATCCCACAACTTTTTTTGAAGTCGTTGCAGGTTATGTGGGATGCTACCGTGTTCGGGGTGTTTAATAAAGACTTCCCCTTGTACATAAAGCATGAAGATCTATCTGAAATAGCACACGGTGGTCAATGTCTCAGCATCTTTGTTATACAGTTGTGGATTCTGTAAGTCAATTTAGATTATTGTTAATTACCTAAGTTATTGTTTTAAATTCATACATAATTTACTGTGTTAACAACAATAGGCATCTAACTGAGACAAGTATGCGAGTGGGGAATTTCGATGTGTATGGATTCCTCGAGCCACAGTCCATCCAGAGATCTAGGCAATCACAATTTGAATCAGAAAGTTACATGAAGAACTAGATGTAGAATTCAAAACAGGATGTCTACCTAGGAGCCTACCTAAATGGGTAAGTATAACTGAACAAATGAATTTAAATAATGTATAATACTACAATAACCTATATTTGTCTCCACTGCAGTGCACACTGGCAAATGGTCGTCATTTTGCCTAAGGAAAATCTTGTTGTCTGGTTTTGTTCCTTGCATAACAGGCCGGATAACTACCTTAAAGAAATAATTAACAGGTCAGTGTTGTTTTCCAATACATTTGCATTAGCATTACTCAGCAACATCAATATTTTAATGTTCCTTCTATTCAACAGTGCTTTGAAAGGACTTAACGATACTCCACAACCTAAATCCAAGGCTGGTGCTAGGTGGATTGTTGCACTAAGTGTGCTTAGGTGTCATGAGGCATGTAAAGCATGAAGGACATGCACAAAGTGTGACTATATGATGTGGCAATAGGGTGTAGTAAGCAAATGCTCACCTCCCCCTCTAAAATTTAATTGGATTGGGCTTCTACCAATTCAATTAAATTTATTTTCCAACACACACATCAAATATTCACTTAGTGCATGTAAAATTACACAACTACCCCTAATACAAAAACTAGTCTAGGTGCCCTAAAATACAAGGGCTGAAAAATCCTATATTTCTAGGGTACCCTACCTACATTATGGAGCCCTAAATACAAGGACCAAATATAATGACATCCTAGTCTAATATGTTCAAAGATAATTGGACTCAACCTTGGCCCATGGGCTTAGAAATCTACCCTGAGGTTCATGAGAACCCTAGGGCCTTCTTCAGCAGCTTTAGCCCAATCCTCTTGGAGCCTCTTGCTCATGGCTCTAGTGACTAGTCCCTTCCTAAGGAGGATTGCATCAATACATGCATTTTTCTATCCATATTTCAAAGCCAGAACAAAGAAAAACTACACATACATGATACATATACATATACATAATACATCTTATTATTGAATTACATGTAGCCTCAGTTTGTTGAGCTCGGGCTTTTGGATAGTCCAATCTAATCCAACTTCATTGAACAGCTTGAGTGCTTGATAGATATAAATCTCTTATTGATACAGTGATACCAGTCTCAAGTGGCATGGGGTTTTTATGTGTCATATATGGTATGTACTATGTACTTGTAAATCAGTTTCTACTTTCTACTGCTTAATTGTGGCTAGTCAAATTAATATAACATCATACATAATGCACATGAAGGTAGCAATTGAGAAAAAACCTTATTCTTGATTTCCATTCTCTAATTAAGGAGCCTAAGAATTGAAGCTCGGCTCAACTTATCTGTGCAAGTAATTGAACCCAAAGTGCAAAGATGCATAATGAATAAAAGTCAACCTAAGGCTTATTTTCTCTACTAACCTAAAGACAGAAAATATCGAACTCAACTACAGAGGACAGATGCTTGGTATTTCCATCATTGTATTGCACACAAAAGTATTCGGCATTTCTAAAACGCCACAAAAAGTGTACATAGAGTTTTGTTGGTTCAAATTAATTTATTTACTTGATATATTTTATAAGAACTAATCTCAAATTCCACTATCCTCTCACTGACACTAATGCTGACATATGGTAACACATAATTACCAATGGTAACCATGTGTGTAGGAGGCAATAAATTCTGAAGCCACAGGAATCAAATTCGACAAGGTCACTTCATTTTTTCCCTCTCTGGCTTTTCCTAGTGGCAATTTGTTACTTAAAACTTCACTTGGAACCATATGTTTGTTCAGATTAACATGTCCTTTAGTTTGTGGCTTTGTGCTATTTCAAATTTCTTACCCACGACCACAAGTACAAAGAAAAATTTCTTACCCAACTAACCCAAGCAAAGCCACTAAACTAAAACAAATGCATCACAAGTTCACAACAAGTCAACAACAGAAAGGAGACTTAGAGCACTAAGCTAACAACCTAACACCATGAAATTTATGAAATTCTCACCCACCCGAACTCTTGGCTTCTCTCTAGCTCGTCGTGGACCTCGTGGGTTGTGGCTCATGGCTTCTCTCTAGCTCGTCGAGGACCACATGCCGCTGTGTCATGTGTTATCTGGTGTCGCATGTCGCATGTCGCGACTCACACTCTCGTGTCGTTTGAGGCTCTGAGCACTAAGTAGCTCCAACTCTCCTATCGTCTGAGGCTCTGAGGGAGAAACACAAAATGCACGAGCACAAAGCAAATCCCTAAACCAGAGTGGCATAGTGGGCACAACACAATCACATAAAACGATGTCGTTTTATGGAAATTTTTTTCCAACTTAACTCGTGTGACTCAGTCCAGACTCGCGAGTTTACACGAGTCTACCCGAGTCCACCGAGTCTGCCCAAAAACGAGTTTGCTTCCGAGTCGAATCGTAGGGACCAAGTAAACTCTTAAACTCGTAAGAGTCTATGAGTTGACTCTAGAGTTTGACAACCTTGGTCACATGACAAGGACCGTCGTAGAATGCATTGCATTCTAAGACGGTCTGTCACAACGTGCCCTTCGTGGGCGAGTGAGGGCGAGGCTTACGGGTGCGCTTTCCAAAGGAGGAAAGATGCGCAGAGTCACCACCAACGTTTATTTGTGGGAAACGTTGGAAAAACCGAAGGAAACCGGTCAAAATGAAAATTCTAAGTTCGGGAGTTGTATTTATGCTTGAGGAAGGTATTAGCACCTCTCACGTTTGTCTTAAAGGACAACAGTCTATTTTTTAGAATTGTGGAATTGTGTTATCTTAACTTTTATTTCTTTTTATTTTTTTGAGGTCGACAAAAGCGGGGCTTTTGCTCCTACGTACCCTCCTTTGGAGAGGAAATCAAACCTACGTAGTTCTTTCTTATGCATGAATCAAGTGATTCTTTTTACTTGAAGGGTGATCATTTTAAGGCGTTGGACCTAAAAAATGATCCATTTTACTTAGTAAGAAACTGAAATGTTAAACTTTCAAAAAACCTATTTTTGCGGACGAGCTTGACTAGGCGAGTTTGATTTTAGCCTTAGTTTCACTTTAGTCATTAGTCAATTCAAATAAGAATGAGAAATCCCAAAGAGAAAACGTCCGATTGATTTTTCGCTTTTATTTTACTAAAAGGTATTTTTTTATTATTATATTATTATTTTACCTCTTTTTTGATTTCCAACGTGGTTACGACACGACCGAACGGTCGGAATTCATTTTAACCAAAATTAACAGATGATACAATTCAAATGATCGGTGGAAATTTATTTTATTTTTAGATAGGCGAGAAATGACTTAAATAAATGACAAAATGTGGACCACCACGGGTACATAGAATGAATTGAAAAGTTCGATTTGAGGTACTTACCCGTTGAAGACTGAAGAAAACGAAGAATCTTGAAGAACGGTCGAGAATCATCGCGTAATTTCTCACGGAAACGTTGCGGAAGCGCCTCGGCTTGGATTTTCTTCACGGAACTAATTTTCCTCAGTAATTTCGAGAGAAAGAGAAGTGCCTAAGGGACTGAACCCTATTCTTCTGGAGGAATCTTCTGGAGGGCCCAAGTGGGCCTGGTTGCTATTTGCACCCCCTTTTTTACTAAATGCACCCCCTTCTATTTTTTTGGTAATTCTTTTTCCGTAATGTTACGAAACTTTACGAATTTCGTAACAATACTTATTTTTCTTCCGCAAGGTTACGAATCCTTACGGATTCTGTATTTACTCTTTTTTAGCTTTCGAAGAAGTTACGGAAACTTACGGATTGCGCAAAACACCTCTTTTCGATTTCCGTCACATTATGGAATTTCACGGATTGTGCAAGCCTGCTTCCTTTTGATTTCTGACACGTCTCGGGACTTCATTCATTGTGCAACCAAGGACGCCAAGTGTCCCGAAGCGACCAATCAAAGGTTGTATATCATCAAATAATAATCCCCGGATGAAATTAGGGTATGACAGTTGCCCCTCTTTACTTACCTCTCATCGGAGATAAGAGGAAAGCAAAGATAGGACACTGATTTCGTCCGTCCTGCCCTTTCCATGATGACGATTCTTGTCTCTACTCCTTCTCTTTTTCTTTTGCACAAAACAAAATACAAACAACAACCAGAACAACGAATATAACATACATATACACATATATGGCGAAGGAACCGATCCGGAAAAACAACAGAATAACGTGTTTCCCAGTCACCAGAGGCTTCACGCTTGACAATGGAGGACACATGAACAGCGCTAGGTAATAACATTCATGGGGCTCCGAAAAAGGGTGAGAATGGAGGATTGCCTTGAGGGTCCTCACTTAGGCAATCATGGAACACAGCTCCAAACTCGAAAATGGAGGACACATGAACAGCCCTAAGCAATAACATTCATGCGGCTCCGAAAAAGGGTGAGAATGGAGGATTGCCTTGAGGGTCCTCACTTAGGCAATCATGGAACACAGCTCCAAACTCGAAAATGGAGGACACATGAACAGCCCTAAGCAATAACATTCATGTGGCTCCGAAAAAGGGTGAGAATGGAGGATTGCCTTGAGGGTCCTCACTTAGGCAATCATGAAACACAGCTCCAAACTCGAAAATGGAGGACACATGAACAGCCCTAAGCAATAACATTCATGTGGCTCCGAAAAAGGGTGAGAATGGAGGATTGCCTTGAGGGTCCTCACTTAGGCAATCATGAAACACAACTCCAAACTCGAAAATGGAGGACACATGAACAGTCCTAAGCAATAACATTCATGTGGCTCTGAAAAAGGGTGAGAATGGAGGATTTCCTTGAGGGTCCTCACTTAGGCAATCATGAAACACAGCTCCAAACTCGAAAATGGAGGACACATGAACAGCCCTAAGCAATAACATTCATGTGGCTCCGAAAAAGTGTGAGAATGGAGGATTTCCTTGAGGGTCCTCACTTAGGCAATCATGAAACACAGCTCCAAACTCGAAAGTGGAGGACACATGAACAACCCTAAGCAATAACATTCATGTGGCTCCGAAAAAGGGTGAGAATGGAGGATTGCCTTGAGGGTCCTCACTTAGGCAATCATGAAACACAGCTCCAAACTTGAAAATGGAGGACACATGAACAACCCTAAGCAATAACATTCATGTGGCTCCGAAAAAGGGTGGCGGGACCGAACGGTCCACCGGGTTTTCCCACCTAAAAGGCAAACATGCTTTTTGCAGAGAAAAATAAATCATTCGTGAGAGCACCAAATCTTAGAGAAACAATATACTTGTGCTACGGGTAATTTTCCTTGTAACCGAGAATGAAGGGCAGGATGTCAACTTTTAGCTTTTAAATGAACACGCGGAGGAAACATCGGGCTAAGCTGAAAATAAATCACTCATAGTGTATAAAACTCACAAGCAAGTGTTTTTATCATATTCCCAAATCATAACTGCTCCAGGACTTCATTTTGCACACGATTTCCTATCGAATCAGAGATCACACGCACGATCACGGATCAATAGGATTTTCTCGAGGGTAGTGTGTTTGTTTTTTTTTTTTTGGAGAGGAAACTGGGTGTTTCGGTCTTTTCCTCTTTGTTCATGTGGGGTGGGATATTGCCAGTCAAGAATGATTCTGAGTGGCAATCTGGCTTTGAAGAATTTCTGTCCTCTTTTTTCATTGATCGAAAATTGCTTCTTTTCCCTTTTCACTTCATTTCGATCTTTGATTGGGCATCCTTCTTTCCTTTCTTCTGTTCTTTTCTTTATTTTCTTTTTTCTTTTTTCTTTCTTTCCATTTCTTCCTTTTCTTTCTTTTCACTTTTCCTTCCCCATCCCTTTCTTTGGGAAATCGGGTTTTAGCATTCTATTCGCTCTCCCTTGAGGAGATTCCGCTGTCCTTTGCTTCGGGGGAAAGGATAAGGATTCCTTTTTTATAGGCCAAGGTTCAAAGAGGTCTAAGGTTGTGTCTCAATGGGATCTTTTATCGTGGGAACCCCAATCTTGATATCTGGGGCGAAACAAATTTGGGTGTCAAGGTGTCGATCTCGGGCCGAAACCCTATCACTCCATAAGGCACGCGTGACAATGATGATTTGAAAACAACGTGCAAAATTAGTCATGGCTACAGTCAGGTGGGCACTCAAGCATCCTATTTATGGCATTGTGATACTACGGTTGGGAATTTACACAGACAGACCCAACATTTCCAAGTTATGTTCTTTCATCAGTTCAATGAATTCATCCATCCTTATCTCGGTTCATTCCGAAAAATAAACTCTTAGCATCAGTCCCTTGTTTCCAGAAGATGCATTTCCTCTTTACGAATGATTTATACTTCTTAACTATAACATGTCGACCTTCGCGGTCTTTCTTTCTCTTTACTTTTTTGTTTTATTTTTATATACGTTCACTACAACTATACACCTGTGGTCCTTTATGAAGAAAATCTTTCTTTGTACATCTATATTTTTATACATGACAAACTTTTTCTGTACACGCATTAGAAATCTTCTTTTTACGTCACACGGTCTATATACAAACCCTATTTACATTCAAAGATTTTTTTTATTTTTCCCAACACGCACTTATGGTTCCCACAACAGTTCCTTCATATACACTTGTTACTTACACACATAAGAATTCCTTTCCACGCATCATTTACACAAAAACCTTCTATACACATTTTCCTTTTACACACATGTATAAAAAACCTTTTTCTTTTCTTTATGAACATGACTTTTATTCACAACGCTTCTTTCTTTTTATTAGGATTTTTGGTTCATTTTATTTTTAGGACGACGTTCCTAAATGAAAAACTCTACACGGTTCCGGAATTCCAACAAACACTATTGATAACAATGAAATAGGTACCGACGTAACAACTCGAACGATATGTATGTACAAAACAAAAGTCAAAACATGAAACAAACGTTAGTCCCTTAGTCAAACAAAAATAAGATGATATGTAACAGAAAAAACAAATGGAAACAAAAAGAAATATGGATCAAGGAATCTCCCAATCATGTGGCCCCGCTTCCTCCTAAGAAATCAAGTAAATCGGTCATCTCCTCGTCCTCGCGGGCCTCATCTGCCTCGTCGGGAGCCTCTGCTGGTGCCTCTCCTGCCTGGGCCTCAGGCCAATCTCCAAGCCACGCGACCTCTGCCCTGAACTGGTCCGGAGTAGGGCACGGAAAAGAAATAAAGCCCTGGCTCTGCAGGCTGAGACTCATCTGATAAAGACAATCATGAGTCTGTACATGCGCCCGGTGGTTGGCCGCCTGCTGGCGAACCAAATGCCGCAAATACTGCTCCGTATCAAACGATCCGGCTGGACCAGCCTGATGAGGTGGCGGCGCGTCCGCGGCCTGTGGTGCATCACCCTGGACCTGTCTCTGTGTGCAGTACTTCTCAATAAAAGCTCGGGTGATGGGCGGCCGAATCACCTTGCTAGGTGCGACGGGGACGCCGAACGAGGCAGAGTCCTGTGATCAAGGCGGGAAATCCCAGGGCCCTGTTGGACTTATCCGGGTCCAGAGGGTGCCTGGTAGGCGCCATACCTGCAAATATATAAATGGCATCAGCGATTAACTGAGCCACATGAATGCTCATCCGCGTCAGGATGGCGTACACCAGCTGACACTTCGGCAGGGGGAGGTCGGAATTATGGTCGCTGGGCAGGACGTTGCTGAGAAGCAAAGTCATCCATATCTGAGTCAGGGTGGTCATGTTGGTGCGCATGATCCGCACCCGTCTCCCGGCAGCAGTCCGGGCAAAATCTTGCCCCGGTATACATAGCAACTGGGCGATGGCCTCCTCATCGAACCCATCGGACCGGTTCCTCCTCTGGCCATACTCGCACTCCTGGCCCTCTTCCAGCACTAAAGGATATCCCAGGAGCTGGCTGATAGCATCTGCATCAAACGGGATCCACTGACCCCTCACCTAGGACCTCATATCACGCACGCCCTCCTCTGTTGGCCAAGCATTGGCATAAAATTCGAGGACTATGTCTGGATCGAACTTGGCCATGGGGGTGACCAGCGATGCCCACCACCGGCGAACTATCTCCTCCTGGAAATCGGTGTACTGGTCGTCCCTGAGCTGGACGCGTCGCTCCCAGAGAAATGACCATCCCTTGATGGCCTCAAAGCGCTGCTGGTGTTCAGCGCTCCTAAAGCGGTGGCTGTCATATTCGGGAGCGGAACTGGTTCCTTCAGCCGCTTTATCCTTCCTAGACCTCTTTGAGGCGAGCTTCCTCGGGGCCATTTCCTACAAGAACAAACATTTAGAAGTTAGTTTTACCAGATAATGCTTGTCTTAACACAAAAAATGTCATGCTAACCCCTCCGGTTTAGAACGAAATCATGTGCCCGTTTAAAGTAACACATTTATGCACATTCGTATGTGTAGAATATCCTACTATTTATATCAACATGGAGGCCATCCAACACATTCTAATTGTCATACATATATATGCATTTTGAAAAGAACACACATTCTCACGCTTCAGGCATTGCGTCAAAATTTACACTTAACTATGTCCTAAACATTTACTATCACAAACTACCTACACACACTCGAAATATATATACCATACAAACTTTCATTGTTTCACTCACACTTATGAATATTGGCAAGATATTTACATTATGCACATACTTGCATTCAAAAGGGAATCCCGTGCTATCATACGTTCATTTAGGAAGGGACCTCAATATTCCTTCACCCTTTGCAAAGAATTTCATGCCCTTTATATTTACCTATGTATACACACTATTGAAAAGCATTTCCCACGTTACTTAGGTGCAAAGTACCAATCATGGGGCAGCCCAAATTCTTACAAGCAAATCCTAATTTTCATGTTTTTTCTAACTTTAAAAACGACCAAATTTTGGGTCCCTAGTCATGAGTATATTTTCTTGCATTGAAGCTTTAAAAAGTTTGGGTTCCTAAGCTTGGGATTGCGTTTGGGCATCTATTTTGACTTTCCTATGCCGCCTCTACATACATAAACAGCCCCACCATCCCAATTTTGCAAAAAACATATTCATATATCATTGGGGCATTTCACCGAGCACTTGGTGGGCGCACGTTTGGACACAAATTGCAAGAGAATGGGCACAATGTGGCATGCCCCATTGCTTCAGAATACAACATAGGCTTAAGGCCTTTTCATACAAATCCTCAATTCAAGAAAACAAGCACCAAAGCAAATCAAAACTGCCTCACAAATATAAGCATGTTCTCACAATTTAAGGCACCAAAAGATGAAGAAAACACATCAATGGGAAGCAAAAACATCAAGGATGGAATACTTACTTGTTGGAGTGAATTGAAACACCAAAAAAGAAAGCAAAATGCGATAAAAAATGGCTTAGGGGAGCAAGAAACCGCAAGCCTTCGTGTTCTGTATCTTTTGAATGAGGGGGGGCGGGGGAAGTTTTTGGATGCCAAAACGTTCCCCTCCCTCGTTTTTTATAATTTGGGTGCAGGGGTTGCTCGCCCACGCGAGCTTAGCTCGCCTTGGCGAGCTAACCTGCCACTTTTTTTTTTTTGAGGGGAACATTAACCATGTCCCCTCCTCCCTTACGGGCTAGCGTTTGCCTACTTGAATCTACTTAAACTAGAATTAGGTGTCGATTACTTATTTAAAACAAACAATAGTAAAAGAAACTGCGAATGCAAAGGATACTGGGCTGCCTTGCAGCGATGCTCTCCGCTTTTTTAGCGCCGGGAAGGGGCAACGATCGGTCGGTCGTCACCCTATCCCCACTTGCATCCATCCCCATGTACCTGCAAGTAGGAAACAAAATTCGTGGCCAATCGTGTCCGGTCATCGTCTTACCTTGGTTGATTTCCGCAGTCAACTTGTCTTGACTTCTAATTGTGACCTGGGTCGATTCTGCTCCTTGCTATCACAAGATATACACGTGCATGTGCATGTATGAATGTTTCTAATGCAATGATTTTATTTTAGTGAAGGCTGGTTAGGTTCAATTTTAAATAAGCGTTTGGGGCACCCCATACACCGAGCAAAGAGGGCTCATGCTTATAACAAATCTAAAACACAAAGTTTGAAACCAAAGGGAGGACTAAAACCTCGCCTATCTTTTCCTCTTTTTAAAAGAACAAGACAAATACAGAGGAAGGGAATCCCTGGAGGAAACCAGGAAGAACAAAAACTCAGAATTAAAAGAACATGAAACGGTCCTCTCGATTGCCCCAGATTTCAAGCGTAATACCGTTTAACTACATCGGAGTTCACGGGCGAGGGCAACTCCTCGCCATCCATGTGGGTGAGTATCAGAGCACCCCCAGAAAAAGTTCTTTTCACCACGAAAGGTCCTTCATAATTCGGGGCCCACTTGCCTCGATTATCTTTAACAGCGTGGGACATCTTCTTCAGCACGAGGTCCCCCTCGTTGAACTTGCACGGGCGTACCTTCTTGTCGAATGCGTTCTTTATCCTTCGTTGATACAAACGCCCATGGCTCATGGCAGCCAAACGCTTACCTTCAATAAGGTTAAGTTGGTCGTAGCGTGCTTGAGCCCATTCTGACTCTTCTAGGCCTGACTCCGCCATTATCCTCTGAGAAGGAACCTCTACCTCAAATGGGAGCACTGCTTCCATCCCATAAACCAAGGAATACGGCGTTGCCCTAGTCGAAGTTCGCACCGAGGTTCTGTATCCGTGTAGGGCGAAAGGCAACATCTCATGCCAATCTTTGTATGACACTGTCATCTTTTGAACAATCTTCTTAATATTCTTATTCGCAGCCTCTACAGCCCCATTCATCTTTGGCCGATAAGGGGTAGAGTTATGATGCTGGATCTTGAAGTCTTCGCACATCTCCTGCATCATCTTATTGTTCAGATTGGTGCCATTTTCAGTAATGATCTTCCTGGGGAGTCCGTATCGACAAATCAACTCCTTCTTTATGAATCTAACTACCACATTCCTTGTGACATTAGTATAAGAAGCTGCTTCGACCCATTTGGTGAAGTAATCTATCGCCACAAGAATGAAGCGGTGACCATTCGACGCTTTGGGTTCGATGGCCCCAATGACATCTATTCCCCACATAGAAAAAGGCCAAGGGGCGGACATAACGTTCAGAGGATGTGGCGGAACATTGATATTGTCTGCGTATGCCTGACATTTATGACATTTCCTGACATGAGCGCAACAATCACTTTCCATGGTGAGCCAATAATAACCGGCCCTAAGGATTTTTCTGGCCATAGCATGCCCATTGGCATGTGTCCCAAAGGAACCCTCGTGGATCTCCTCAATCATGAAGTTCGCCTCTTTGGTATCCACGCATCGTAGGAGGGCCATGTCGTGGTTTCGTTTGTACAGGATGGTACCACTTACAAAGAAACCAGTAGCCAATCTCCTCAACGTCCTTTTGTCATTGTCAGAAATCCCCGGTGGGTATTCCTTGTTCTCGACATACTGCTTGATGTCGAAATACCACGATTTCCCATCCCGCTCTTCCTCTATTGCATAACAATATGCCGGCCTGCCTTGAGATTTGAATTCGATGTATGGCAGATCCCCGTGTGGGGCAAGTTGAAACATGGATGCCAGGGTGGCTAGTGCATCAGCCATTTGATTTTCTTCCCGAGGTATGTGGTGGAAGGAAATGTCGTCAAAGTACTTGGCTAATCTCAAGATGTGAGTTTGATAGGGTATCAACTTCGGATCCCTAGTTTCCCATTCTCTTCTCAACTGGCGTATCACCAAAGTTGAGTCTCCATACACCTTGAGTAATTTTACATCAAAATCAATGGCCGCCTGAACCCCGAGGACGCATGCTTCGTACTCGGCCATATTGTTGGTACAATCAAAACCTAGCCTAGCCGTGAAAGGAATACACTGATCATCCGGGGATACGAGGACTGCCCCTACTCCGTGGCCCAAAGCATTAGATGCCCCATCGAAGCAAACAATCCATTTGTCTATGTCCTCGTGCGTCCGCTTCTCTTCAAACAGGGCCATGATATCTTCATCTGGGAACTCGGGGTGCATCGGCCGATAATCCTGGAGGGGTTGTTGGGCCAGATAATCCGCTAAGGCACTTCCCTTTACCGCCTTTTGGGTGACGTAAACGATATCGAATTCCGATAATAGTACCTGCCACCTAGCGATTCGTCCCGTAAGGGCCGGTTTTTCAAAGATGTATTTCACAGGATCCATTTTGGAAATAAGCCACGTGGTATGGCTGAGCATGTACTGCCTAAGTCGATGTGATGCCCATACCAGAGCACAACATGTCCTTTCCAGCATTGAGTAATTCATCTCACATGTGGTAAACTTCTTGCTCAGATAGTAGATGGCTTGCTCCTTTTTCCCAGACTCATCATGCTGACCCAGCACGCACCCCATAGACTCGTCCAACACGGTCATGTACAGGAAAAGAGGTCTTCCTGTTACAGGTGGCATGAGCACCGGGGGATTCGCGAGACTCTGTTTGATCTTCTCGAAGGCCTCTTGGCAGTCACTGTTGTCGCAACCTACCCTTCGGCGGGAGGGCGACGCGTGACTCGCGGGATGCGTGTTCCACGAAAGGAATACGCGCGGAGTCGCCACCAACGTTTATTTGAGGAAAACGTCGGAAAAACCGGAAAAGACGCGATCTACGAACTTTTTAGTGAAAGGTTCGGGAGTTGTATTTACGCACGGGGAAGGTATTAGCACCCCACACGTCCGTCCCAAGGGACGGCAACCTTCAATCGAATGTGCAAACACGACTTTGATTTTTACGTTCCCTTTTTATGTCCTTATATCCTTTATACCCTTTTTATATTTTTCTTTTTGTGGTCGACAAGGGTGTTTCCCTTTGCTCCTACGTATTCCTCAATTTGGGATGAGAAAATCAGACCTACGTAGTTCTTTTTTATCAAGTGATTCTTTTTTACTTAAGTGGTGATCATTTTAAGGCGTTGGACCTTAAAAATGATCCATTTTACTTAGTGAGAAATTGAGATGACAAACTTCAAAAGCCTATTTTTGTGGACGAGCTTGACTAGGCGAATTGATTTTAACCTTTAGTTTCACTTTAGTTATTAATCAATTCGATTAAGAATGAGAAATCCCAAAGAGAAAACGTCCGATTGATTTTCCGCTTTATTTTACTAAAAGATGTCTTTTTGACTATTATATTATTTTTTTACCTCTTTTTGATTTCCAACGTGGTTACGGCACGACCGAACGGTCGGAATTTATTTTAACTGAAGTTAATGGATAATACAATTCAAACGTTCGGTGGAAATTTATTTTGTTTTTAAGTTAAGCGAGAAATGACTTAAGTAAAATGGCTTAAGCACGTCAACAGGGGTATAAAAAGTAAACAAAACGAGAATAAAAATGCACGAAACACAATGTGGACCACTACGGGTACATAGAATGAATCGAAAAGCTTGGTTCGAGGTACTTACCCGTTGAAGATCGAAGAACGATGAAGAACGAATGAAGAACGTCGAAGAACGGTTGAAACCTTTGCGAGATTCCTCACGGAAAACGTTACGGAAACGTTTCGGAAGCGCCTCGGCTTAGATTTTCTTCACGGAAACAATTTTTCCAAGCAAATTCGAAAGAGAGAGAAGTGCCTAAGGGGCTGAACCCCTTCCTTCTTCACTTCCTCCCCTATTTATAGCAAAATAGGGGAGGTGGTTGCCGCCCAGCTCGCCCAGGCGAGCTCAGCTCGCCCAGGCGAGCAGGGTTGCTTCCTCCAGAAGCAACCGCCTTCTGGAGGAATATTCCGGAGGGCCCAAGTGGGCCCGGGTGCTATTTGCACCCCCATTTTTACTAAGTACACCCCCTCTGCTGTTTTTTGGTGATTCTTTTTTCGTAAAGTTACGGAAACTTACGAATTTCATAACGATACTTGTTTTCTTTCCGTAATGTTACGGAACCTTGCGGATTACATAATCATCCCCTTTTTGACTTACGGAATGTTACGGAACCTCACTTAATTATGCAACGATGCTTCCATTTGATTTCCGGTGTGTCACGGAAACTTACGGATTGTGCATCAATATTTTTTTTGGTTTTTCGGCATGTCCTGGAATTTCACAAATTGCCTAATGATGGGTGCCAAGCACCTCACGAGGACCAAAGAATGGTCGCACGTCATCGAGCAAAGGTCCCCGGACGAAATTAGGGTATGACAGTTGCCCCTCTTTACTTGTCTTTTATTGGAGATAAAAGGAAAGTAAAGATAAGACACTAATTTCGTTCCTCTCGATTTGGCGAGAGTCGCGGGTGACCATAAAATCTCCACATGCAAATGACTTGTTGTTCCCAAAATTTCACAAATTGCCTAATGATGGGTGCCAAGCACCTCACAAGGACCAAAGAATGGTCGCATGTCATCAAGCAAAGGTCCCCGAAAATTAGTGTATGACACTAATTTGGCTCCTCTCGGTTGACGAGATTCGCGGGCGACCATGAAATTTCCGCATGTAAATGACTTGTTGTTCCCGGAGGAACAAAAGGTGCAGAAGACTATGTCAGTCTCTGCATGCTATCAAGCGTTCTGTCTTACAGATAGCAAAAGAATGTTTATACGGATAACCACTCGGGTATTTCCGCGTATCATCGGGCCCGCCGCCTCTGGATGATACAAGGGTGCAGAATGACCAAACTTGGTCTCTGCTTGTCATCGGGCCCGCCGCCTCTGGATGACAAAAGGGTGCGGATAACCGTAAGGTATCTCCGCGTATCATCGGGCTCGCCGCCTCTGGATGATACAACGGTGCAGAATGACCAAACTTGGTCTCTGCTTGTCATCGGGCCCGCCGCCTCTGGATGACAAAAGGGTGCGGATAACCGTAAGGTATCTCCGCGTATCATCGGGCCCGCCGCCTCTGGATGATACAAGGGTGCAGAATGACCAAACTTGGTCTCTGCTTGTCATCGGGCCCGCCGCCTCTGGATGACAAAAGGGTGCGAATAACCGTAAGGTATCTCCGCGTATCATCGGGCCCGCCGCCTCTGGATGATACAAGGGTGCACGTCACATGACCTCAGGGTCAGTATGACAAAGATTATGGGGCGGCCGACAAAAGCAAAGCTCTTGCTCCTACGTATCCTCCAATGAGGAACTCAGACCTACGTAGTTCTGGGTAACTTGTGAGACTTGAAAAAGTCTCGGTGTTTTCTCCACTAAAATGCAAACATGCTTTAGCAAAGAGACAAATATTCCAACTGATTTAGAGCAGCATATGCTTTTTTGAGTGAAAAACAATGCGTCTACCGGGGAAGGAGAGTCTGCTGATGAAATCTCCCATAACCATAAATGAGATTTTAGATGTTAGCATTTCGTTTCTAAATGACCATTTAGAGGAAACACTGGGTTCGACAAAAATAGAAGAAATCCACTCAAAGTGTATCAATCTCGCACAGGTAAGTGTTTCATCCTAATTCCGAACCATAGATATGTCATGACTTGACTTTGCAAATTATTTCCTATCAAATCAAAAATTACATGCGTGATCATGGATCAATAGGGCTTCCCTTGGGAATGGGTTCTTTTGGTGGTTTCTTCTTTCGGCTTTTGTGTGTTTTTGGCTTTTGATTTTCCTGGCTTTTTCTTTTTCTGTTTTTTTTGTTTAGTGCGGGGCGAGAAAAAAAGGTCGCTAGCGCATGGGATTTTGGTTGGTAATTAAAGGGAGAAGACCATTTTAGGTCGTGGTTTCCTTTCCTTCCTTTTTTGTTCATTTGGTGACAATTCTGTATTGTTCAGATATTGTCCGGTTAAAAGACCTTTCTGCACATCTCTTCTAGTTTCTTTGATCAAGAACTTTCTTTCCTTCCTTTTTTACTTTCTCCCATTCTTTGGTTGGGAATTTTCTTTCTTTTCCTTTTGCTTTCTCCCACTCTTTGATTGGGAATTTCCTTTCTTTTCTTTTTGACTTTCTCTTTGATTGGAAATTTTCCTTCTTTTCTTTTTTTGCTTCCGAGGGTAAGGATTATGGTGAGTCAGGATTTTGGCTCAAGGCTTGTAGAATGGCTAGACATGATACATGTCGGGGTTTGGTTTGGTTCAAGGATAAAAGGGATGCCTCACATTATTTCCATGACACAAATGCAAAAATGATGATTTGGAAACTTTATGCAAAACTGGTCATGCATGCACCTATGCGGACACTCAAGTGTCAAATTTTTATGGTCATGTGATGCTAGGGCTCAGGATTCATTTCCTCTATTTTAATCAACCCAATGTTTCCAAAATATGTTCTTTTATCAATTTGTGCATTCATCTGAGTCCATTTCGGGCGTCCGGGGAAATTTCACAGCATTCACCCTTCAGGTGTAGACACATTTTCCAAAAATTGGTTATGATCAATGAATTTTTTCAAAGAAAAGTTGGAAATCGTCTCTTTTCAAAAGCATGTCGTTTTTTTAGCTAGACAACTTATTTTCTCTTTTTCCACCTTTTTCCTTACTTGCCTTCTTCTTTTTTCTTATTTGCTCTCTTTTTCTTTACTTGCCCTCTTCTTTCCCTTTTGTTCTCTTTTCCATTTCATTTTCTTTTCTTTTCTATTTTTATTTTTATCATGATTTTTTTTTTGTTTATTTTACATATATACTTTTGGACGATGTTCCTAAACGAAGAACTCTACACGGTTCCAGAATTTCAAACATCATCGATAGTAATGATATATAAATACTAACGCACCAATCTAAACAAAAATGTATGCGCTGTACAAATGACAATCGAAACAACAAAAACAAACATTAGTCTCTCAAGTCAAAACAATAACATAGAATAAAAATGACAAAAGAAATATGAAAGAAAACATGAATCTGGGGATCTCCCAGTCACGTGTCTCCACTCCCTCCCAAGAAGTCAAGCAAATCGGCCATCTCCTCATCCTCGTGGGCTTCTTCTCCATCGCCGGGAGCTTCTGGGGGTGCCTCTCCTGCTTGGGCCTCGGGCCAATCTCCGGGCCATGCTACCTCTGCCCTGAACTGGTCTGGAGTAGGGCATGAAAAAGAAGCGAAGCCCTGGCTCTGCATGCTAAGGCTCATTTGGTACAGACAGTCATGGGTCCGTACATGTGCTCGGTGGTTGGCCGCCTGCTGGCGAACCAAATGCCGTAAATACTGCTCTATGTCAAATGCCCCAGCCTGGCCAGCCTGATGAGGTGGTGGTGGCGCGCCTGCGGCCTGTGGAGCATCACCCTGAGCCTGTCTCTGGTACAGTACTTCTCAATAAAAGCCCGGGTGATGGGCGGCCGAATCACCTTGGTAGGTGCAACGGGGACTCCGAACGACTGGCAGAGTCCTGTGATCAGTGCGGGGAATCCCAGGGCCCTGTTGGACTTATCTGGGTCCAAAGGGTGCCTAGTGGGCGCCATACCTGCAAAAATATATATGGCATCAGCGATCAACTGAGCCACATGGATGCTCATCCGTGTCAGGATGGCGTACACTAGCTGGCACTTAGGCATGGGGAGGTCGGAATTATGATCGGTGGGCAGGATGTTGCTGAGGAGCAACGTCATCCATATCTGGGTCAGGGTGGTCATATTGGTGCGCATGATTCGCACTCGCCTCCCTGCAGCAGTCCGGGCAAAATCCTGCCCCGGTACACATAGCAGCTGGGCGATGGCCTCCTCATCGAACCCATCAGACCGGTTCCTCCTCTGGCCATACTCGCATTCCTGGCCCTCTTCCAATACCATCGGATATCCCAGGAGCTGGCTGATAGCGTCGGCATCGAACGGGATCCACTGACCCCTAACCCAGGATCTCATGTCACGCACGCCCTCCTCTGTTGGCCAAGCATTGGCATAAAACTCAAGGACTATTTCTGGATCAAACTTGGCCATGGGAGTAACCAGTGGTGCCCACCGCCGGCGCCCTATTTCCTCCTGGAAATCAGTATACTCGTCGTCCCTGAGCTGGACGCGTCGCTCCCGGAGAAACGACCATCCCTTGATGGCTTCGAAGCGCTGCTGGTGTACAACGCTCCTAAAGCGGTGACTGTCGTACTCCGGGGCGGAACTAGTTCCTTCGGCCGCCTTGTCCTTCCTGGACCTCTTTGAGGCAAGCTTCCTCGGGGCCATTCCTGCGAAGGCAAACATTTGGAAAGTTAGTTTTACCAGTGGGACGTTACTCTTAAAGCAAAAATGGCATATAACCTCCTCCCATAAATACAAACATCAATGTAAATTTAGAGCAAGCTTATGCGCATATTTCCTTACAAACGTTCTCTTGCACAAGACATTCTATTAACCGAAAAAAAATGCACCCATATACAATCAAGGCAGCTTCGTTACCTAGATTATTTACACGTACTTCCAAGGTGTATTTGTTACTTACATCACACACATCTCCTTGGCTAAATTCACATACATGCATACTCAAAGCCTATACATACACAAACTTCATGATGAATCTTGACTATCTACACAATAAGGTGCTACATTTCATGCTCTTTTCAAGTTTTTGCTACCTAAAGCCGCATGCAAATTCAAGTATATTTTCCTTTGCTGACTAAAATTGTATTCAAATTAAAAGGTATACATTTTTTGGTAATGTATCTTCTTTACATAACATGCAACATATTTATGTATATTTTTTTGTGAGACATTTTGACTACCAAAAATTATATGTACATACATCCAAGTATTTTGCTATCATACCCAAAGTGTAAATTGCCAAAGGTATTTTGCTACCTATTCTAAACCTACACATTTATGATGAGCAAAATTCCTAACCATCTAGGCATAGGGAAAATATTGTAGCGTGGCCCACAGCTGATTGCTGGCCAAAAAGGGTAACTTTACCCAATATGCACCTCCTTTTGTGCTCTTTTTGCATAAAATTTCAGTTTCTAGGACTAGGATATATGTGGGGCAATTACTCTAGCCTTTTTCGGGAATGAATACATATTCCAAAAAAATAGAAAATATGCACAAACCAAAATACCCCATGGGTTGTCTCCTTACAAAAGTCACGCGCTAATGCCATTGAGGCATTTCACCGAACACTTGGTGGGCGCGCGTTTAGGCATCAATAGCAAGAGAACGGGGACAATGTGGCATGTCCTATTGTTTCAAAATGCATTATAGGCCTAGGGCCATCTCATACCAACCCCTAATTCAACCTAATCAAGCAAGAAAACAAATCAAAATTGCCCCATATATTTGAGCACACTCCCACAATTTAGAGCACAAAAAGGAGATCAAAATACACCAATGAAAAGCTAGAAAGCTTAGGGATGGAATACTTACTTGTTGGTGATGAACAAAAGCGCAAAACGGAATCAAAAAATGCGAGAAAGGATGACCCTAGGGCTGCAAATTCGTCAATCCCGTGGGTATGGCTTTTGAAAGGGGGGAAAAGAAGTTTTTGAATGTAAAAAACGCCCCCCCTTTCGTCATTTTTATAATTTGGTGCAGGGGTGGCTCGCCCAGGCGAGCCCAGCTCGCCCAGGCGAGCTAACCTGCACTTTTTTTTTTTTTTTTTTTTTTTTTGAGGGGAACATTAACCATGTCCCCTCCCTTCTCATGGATTAGCATTTTGCCTAACTTGAACTTACTTAGGTTAGAATTAGGCGTTGATTACTTATCTTATTATTACTCTTTTCCTTTTTAAAAAAAACAAATAGTAAAAGAAAGCTGCAAAATAGAAAGGATACGGGGCTGCCTCGCAGCGACATTCCCTGCTTGTTTCGCACAGAGAAGGGCAACGATCGGTCGGTCGTGACCCCATCCCCGCTTGCGTTCATCCTTAAGTACCTGCAATTAATAAACAACCAGGTATGGCCAATCTTGACCGCATCATTACCCTACCTTGATTGGTTTCTGCCGTTCATGTTTTGTCTCCACTCCAGAAGGTAGCCCAAGGTGATCCTGCCCCTGTTTTACCACAACAATATACATGCGTATGCGTATGCGTATGCATGAATGTTTTCAAACGCAGAAAATTTAGGGAAAGTTGGTTCAGGTTCAATTCTAATTAAGCGCTTGGGGGATCCCATGAACTGAGCGGAAGGGCTCAGGCGATCACAAATTAACGCAAGGTGTGAAACTAACGTGAGGACTAAAAGCCTCAAATCCATGTTCATTTCTTTGAAAGATTGTAACGAGAGATACAACAGACAGGAAATCCCTGGGGGAAATCCAGAAAACGCATAAAGATAAAGAACATGCAGCGACATCCTTAATTGCCCCAGCTTCTAAGCATAATATTGTTTGACGACATCAGAGTTCACGGGTGAAGATAGCTCTTCGCCATCCATGTTGGTAAGCACCAGGGCTCCTCCGGAAAAAGCCCTCTTCACAACAAAAGGCCCTTCGTAGTTCGGGGCCCATTTCCCTCGATGGTCCTTGACAGCATGGGACATTTTCTTTAGCACAAGGTCTCCCTCATGGAACTTGCGTAAGCGTACTTTCTTGTCGAATGCACTCTTCATTCTTTGCTGGTATAAGCGCCCATGACTCATGGCCGTTAAGCGCTTACCCTCAATGAGGTTGAGCTGATCGTAGCGTGTTTGAGCCCACTCTGATTCCTTTAATCCGGATTCTGCCAAGATCCTCAATGACGGGACTTCTACCTCGAACGGTAACACCGCCTCCATCCCATATACTAATGAGAACGGCGTTGCCCCAGTTGACGTTCGCACTGAAGTCCGGTAACCGTGTAACGCGAATGGGAGCATCTCGTGCCAATCCTTGTATGACACGGTCATCTTTTGGATAATCTTTTTGATATTCTTATTGGCTGCTTCCACGGCTCCATTCATCTTTGGCCGGTAGGGTGTGGAATTGTGATGCTGGATTTTAAACTCCTCGCACATTTCCCCCATCATCTTGTTATTCAGGTTGGTGCCGTTGTCCGTGATAATCTTCCTTGGCAAACCATATCGGCAGATGATCTCCTTCTTAATGAACCTGACCACCACATTCCTCGTGACATTGGTATATGAAGCCGCCTCGACCCACTTGGTGAAATAATCTATTGCTACGAGGATGAAGCGATGACCATTCGAGGCCTTGGGCTCAATGGCCCCGATGACATCTATTCCCCACATGGAGAAAGGCCAAGGGGCGGACATGACATTCAGAGGATGCGGTGGGGCATTGACATTATCCGCGAATGCTTGACATTTGTGGCACTTCCTCACATGGACACAACAATCACTTTCCATGGTAAGCCAGTAATAACCTGCTCTTAAGATCTTCCTGGCCATAGCATGCCCGTTGGCGTGTGTTCCAAACGAGCCCTCATGGACTTCCTCGATCATGTGATTTGCCTCCTTGGCATCCACACATCGCAGGAGTGTCATGTCGTGATTTCTCTTATACAGTGTGCCTCCGCTCATGAAGAAACTGGCTGCCAACCTCCTCAATGTCCTTTTATCGTTGTCGGCAATCTCTGGCGGGTATTCTTTGCTTACGACATATTGCTTGATGTCGTAATACCAAGGCTTTCCGTCCCGTTCCTCTTCCACTTGGCAACAATGTGCGGGTTTGCCACGACACTGAAATTCAATGTAGGGTAGGTCCCCGTGCGGTGTTAGCTGGAACATAGATGCCAACGTAGCAAGTGCATCCGCCATTTGATTTTCCTCGCGGGGAACATGATGGAAGGAGATCTCATCGAAAGTTTTAGCCAATTCCTTGATGTAGGCTTTGTAGGGTATCAGCTTGGGATCTCTAGTTTCCCATTCCCCTCTCAGCTGATGGATTACCAACGCTGAGTCGCCGTACACCTTGAGTAGTTTGACATTGGAGTCAATTGCTGCCTGGACGGCTAGGGCACATGCTTCATATTCGGCCATGTTGTTGGTGCAGTCGAATCCTAGCCTGGCTGTGAAAGGTACACATTGATTGTCCGGAGAGATCAACACTGCCCCAACGCCATGACCTAGAATGTTTGACGCTCCGTCAAACCATACAGTCCATTTGTCCCGATCTTCGTCCAACTTTTCCTCGAACAAGGCCATGATGTCCTCATCCGGGAATTCCGGATGCATGGGCTGGTAGTCGTTAAGAGGCTGTTGAGCCAAATAATCTACCAAAGCGCTTCCTTTTATCGCCTTTTGGGTGACGTAGACTATATCAAACTCAGATAGCAAGACTTGCCACCGGGCGATTCGTCCTGTGAGAGCTGGCTTTTCAAAGATGTACTTGACCGGGTCCATTTTGGATATCAACCAGGTAGTATGGCTCAGCATGTACTGCCTTAAGCGATGGGACGCCCATACTAAAGCACAACACGTTCTTTCGAGCAAGGAGTAATTCATCTCACAGGTCGTGAACTTCTTACTTAGGTAGTAAACAGCGCGCTCTTTCTTCCCGGATTCGTCATGTTGCCCCAGCATACACCCCATTGATTCGTCCAAGATTGTCATGTACAAAATGAGAGGCCTTCCCGGTACTGGTGGCATAAGCACGGGAGGACTCATTAAGCACTTTTTGATCCTTCCAAAAGCCTCTTGGCAATCCTCATTCCACCGATCAGTTTGGTTTTTGCGCAAGAGTTTAAACAACGGCTCACAAATGGCGGTGAGCTGCGATATGAATCTGGCAATATAATTCAGGCGCCCCAGGAACCCTCGGACTTGCCTCTCTGTACGGGGTTCCGACATCTCAAGGATAGCCTTCACTTTTTCGGGGTCTACCTCTATCCCTTTCTGGCTTACAACGAAACCAAGCAATTTCCCTGATTTGACCCCAAAGGTACACTTAGCGGGGTTCAACCTTAATTGATATTTCTTAAGCCTTTCGAACAATTTCCGCAGGTTGACAAGGTGTTCTTCCTCGGATTTAGATTTAGCAATTATGTCGTCCACGTAGACCTCGATTTCTTGATGCATCATATCATGGAACAAAGCTACCATGGCCTGTTGATAAGTTGCCCCGGCATTCTTGAGTCCAAAGGACATCACCTTGTAACAGAACGTTCCCCACAGGGTGACGAAAGTAGTCTTTTCCATATCCTCGGGCGCCATCTTTATCTGATTGTAACCAGAGAAACCGTCCATGAAGGAAAATAAAGCGAAATTGGCCGTGTTATCTACGAGGATATCGATGTGTGGTAAAGGAAAATTGTCCTTGGGACTGGCCCGATTCAGGTCCCGATAATCTACACACATTCGTACTTTCCCATCTTTTTTAGGAACTGGTACGATGTTGGCCACCCATTCTGGATACCGAGCGACGGCCAGAAATCCAGCGTCAAATTGCTTCTTCACTTCTTCTTTTATCTTCAAGGATGTTTCGGGCTTCATCCTCCTTAGTTTCTGTTTTACCGGGGAACACCCGGGGTTTAGAGGTAATCGGTGCTGCACAATGTCAGAACTCAAACCGGGCATATCTTGGTATGACCAAGCAAAGATGTCTTGGTAGTCTTTTAGCAAGATTATTAATTCTTCACGGATAGGTGCGGTAATACCTGTACCTATCTTTACTTCCCTCTTTCCACTGCCAATTCCTAAGTCTACTAGCTCTGTTTCTTCTTGATGAGGCCCCATTTCTTGGTCCTCATGGGCGACCATTCTTTCTAGTTCCGAAGGAAGTCCCACATCCTCATCTCCTTCATCTTCCGTTTGATTCATCTCTTGCTCGAAGTCGATAGACGGGTCCCAGGTATTAGTACCTTCGGGGGACTCGTCATCGGATCTGCCGTTTCAGAAAAAGAAGTAAACATGCAAATGAATGAGAATGGGTAGAGACCAGGAACAGATGAAGCAAGATCCTTGTATTATAAATTCAAAAACAAAAGACACAAAGCCTTAACAAAAGGAAAAACTCTAAAGCCTAGGCCCAACTATAGAGCTTTTAAAACCGTAAAGGTTTACATTATGCTTGTTGCGCAAATGCCGGGGCGTTCCTCCACTCGCCAATTCCCCAGCTGGAAATCAGGAGGGCATGGTCGTACCAAATCCAAAGTACTCGGAATATCATCTTCGCATATCGCGAACGCTTGACCTTTGTCTCCCGAACCCGCGCTTATAAAGCTTCTACTTATGTGGCAGGGCGGGCTTCCTTCACTTTCTTGTCTCCAACGCGAACTTTGACCATTGTTCTTCCTTCCCGCGATGCTCCTTTTCATGTCTGCCTGAGTGGGCTTATAGCCTAAACCATACTTCCCACGATTACCTTGGGTATTTATCAGTCTAGTTATGCCGCCGTTGTTTTTTCCTAAACCCATCCCGGGCTCATAACCGTTCCCCAACATAACTCGGGCCATCATTACCGCTGCATCGGACAGACTAGGCTGCCCAAAGAGGGAGTCCACGGAGGAAATGCTGACCACCTCAAAAGACTGGAAAGCAGTTTCTAACGATTCTTCTGCGGCTTCCACATAAGGCATGGAGGATGGGCAGCTTACCAAGATATCTTCCTCGCCTGACACGATGACCAAGTGCCCCTCTACTACGAATTTCAGCTTTTGGTGGAGCGTAGAAGGCACGACTCCCACTGAGTGGATCCACGGACGCCCCAACAGGCAGCTGTAGGGGGGATTAATATCCATTATTTGGAAAGTGACTTGACAGGTGTGAGGGCCTATTTGTACTGGGAGATCGATCTCTCCCCTAACCTCTCGGCGAGTGCCGTCGAAGGCCCGAACCACCATTGAACTTGGTTTTAAGTGGGAAACATTGAATGGTAACTTCTCCAAAGTGCTCTTAGGCATCACGTTTAAACTGGAACCATTATCGATGAGCACCTTGGCTACGATATGGTCCATACACTTGACTGATACGTGTAAAGCCTTATTATGCCCTCTCCCCTCGGCGGGGATTTCTTCTTCGGCGAAGGCAAGATAGTTGTTGGCAGTGATATTGTTGACCAGCCCTCCGAAACCTTCTACCGAGATATCTTGGGCCACATGAGCCTCGTTCAGCACTTTTACTAGCAGAGCCCGATGAGGCTCGGAGCTCATAAGTAACTCCAGCAGCGAGACCCTAGCCGGGGTTTTGTTGAGCTGTTCGATAACCTTGAATTCGCTCTGCTGAATTATGCGAAGGAACTCGCTGGCTTCCTCTAGCGACACCTCCTTTCTACCATCCTTTTTCTCTGGGGGCCCCTTTGCTGGAATATCTTTATTCGAAGCGTGGGGTGCTTCGCCATCTTGTTCCTCCACCACTTTTCCTTTTCCTTTGACGTCGGCGGGTTGGACTGGTAGGTCCGGAGGTGCGAACACACGACCACTACGGGTCACACCACTCAGCCCCGTGATATTTGTTACTTTAGCTGACAGCGAGCTGACGTCAGTGACTTCTTCTTCCTTCTTCCCCGGAGGTGTATATCTCCACGGGACCGCGTGACTATTTTGGTACGGGAAAGGAACAGGTTTGGCCATTAAGGGGTGCCCGGGCTTTTGCGAGGCTGCACTTTTATTGAAGTATATCACCAAGGGTTTGGGCTTCGCAACACCGCTCCCCTCCGTAGATTGCATGCATATATGCTGCTCTTCTTTTCCTTCAATGCCGACTTCTAGTCGACCTTGGTCTATCATTTGCTGTAACAATTCCTCTACTTCCAAACACGTCTCCATGTCATGCATCTCGCCGGAATGTAGCAAACAGGAATCCTCCTTACACCCACTATGGGGAATTACACCTCCCTTTTGTAGGGCCTCAAAGATAAACCTCCTAGGGGTTGCCACATCCCTTAAAGGTTTAGACCTGTGCGGCCTATCGGATTCAACTGCATTAACTGCTCCCCCTCCATGATTGGCGAGCGGGTTGGTCCTCACATTGGGCCGATCCTCTTGGAAAGTCAGCCATCCGGCATCCATTAAATGTTGGACCTTGTATTTAAGGGCCAAGCATTTTTCGACGGAATGCCCTGGGACACCCCCATGGTACTTGCAAGTTGCATTAGGGTCATACCACTTCGGGAAAGGGGGTTCGAGGACCCTTCCGGGAGTTACCACGGCCAAATGATTGGCGATGAGGGATGGTAGAAGATCTTCGTACGTCATTGGGAGCGGGGTGAATTCCGGCAATGGCCTCGGAGGGAAGTTCCTTGTCGTGTTGGAATTACCGGCCGGTCGAGTCGTGTTCGGAGTTGGAACTTGGGGAGCTTCCCTCTGGGTGGGTGCCTTAGGCTGCACGGGTGTTGAACTAGAGGCGTTCCCAGCATGAGCCGAGAAGCTTGGGTGATGTTGCGCGTACTGATGGGTACCATGAGGTGTTTGCTGGGGTTTGACCCACGCGGGTGTTGAAGAGACGGCATGGGCATCTCCTTCCTTCCTTTTTGCCCCTGTTGCCCCGATTCTTTTGGCGTTCACGTTTGTGGAGGAAACGTAATCAAACTTTCCTCTCTTCAATCCAACCTCGATTCTTTCCCCGGCAAACACCAGATCCGCGAAGCTGGACGGCATGTAACCCACTAGCTTCTCATAGTAGAACACTGGCAGAGTGTCTACCATCATGGTGATCATCTCTCTCTCAACCATGGGAGGAGCTACTTGTGCCGCCAAATCCCTCCATCGCTGCGCATATTCTTTAAAGGTTTCACCCTCTTTCTTAAACATATTCTGCAGTTGAGTACGGTCAGGAGCCATATCAGAATTGTACTGATACTGCCTTAGGAAGGCGGTAATCAGATCCTTCCAAGTACGGATACGGGAAGCTTCCAAATTAGTGTACCACACTACCGCAGCTCCGGCCAAGCTATCCTGAAAGAAGTGTATCAACAGCTTTTCATCTTTAGAATGAGCGCCCATCTTACGGCAGTACATTTTGAGATGGTTTTTGGGACAAGTCGTCCCTTTATACTTGTCGAAGTCCGGCACTTTGAACTTCGGGGGAATAACAACATCGGGTACTAAGCAAAGATCCGTCATGTCTGCTCACACATTTATGGTTCATACAAAAGTTTCTTCATATACACTCGTTGCTCACACACAAGAATTCCTTTCCACGCATCATTTACACACAAGAATCCTTTTATACACACTTTCCTTTTACACATATATATAAATAAAAACCTTTTTCTTTTCTTTACGAACATGACTTTTATTCACAATGCTTCTTTCTTTTTATTAGGATTTTTTGGTTCATTTTATTTTTTAGGACGACGTTCCTAAATGAAAAACTCTACACGGTTCCGGAATTTCAACAAACATTATTGACAACAACGAAACAAGTACCAACGTAACAACTCAAACGATATGTATGTACAAAACAAAAGTCAATCAACACGAAACAAACGTTAGTCCCTTAGTCAAACAAAAATAAGATGATATATAACAAGAAAAATGGAAACAAAAAGAAATATGGATCAAGGGATCTCCCAATCATGTGGCCCCACTCCCTCCTAAGAAATCAAGTAAATCGGTCATCTCCTCGTCCTCGCGGGTCTCATCTTCCTCGTTGGGAGCCTCTGTTGGTGCCTCTGCTGGCGCCTCTCCTGCCCGTGCCTCAGCCAATCTCCAAGCCATGCGATCCCTGCCCTGAACTGGTCCGGAGTAGGGCACGGAAAAGAAGTAAAACCCTGGCTCTGCAGGCTGAGGCTCAACTGGTAAAGACAATCATGGGTCTGTACATGCGCCTGGTGGTTGGCCGCCTGTTGGCGAACCAAATGCCGCAAATACTGCTCCGTGTCAAACGATCCAGCTGGGCTAGCCTGATGAGGTGGCGGCGCGTCTGCGGCTTGCGGAGCATCCCCCTGGGCCTGTCTTTGTGTGCAATACTTCTCAATGAAAGCTCGGGTGATGGGCGGCCGAATCACCTTGTTAGGTGCGACGGGGACTCTGAATGACTAGCAGAGTCCTGTGATCAAAGCGGGAAATCCCAGGGTCCTGTTGGACTTATCTGGGTCCAGAGGGTGCCTGGTAGGCGCCATACCTGCAAATAGATAGATGGCATCAACGATTAACTGAGCCACGTGAATGCTCATCCGTGTCAGGATGGCGTACACCAGCTGACACTTTGGCAGGGGGAGGTCGGAATTATGATCGCTGGGCTGGATGTTGCTGAGCAGCAAATCATCCAGATCTGAGTCAGGGTGGTCATGTTGGTGCGCATGATCCGCACCCATCTTCCAGCAGCAGTCCAGGCAAAATCCTGCCCCAGTATACATAGCAACTGGGCGATGGCCTCCTCATCGAACCCATCGGACCGGTTCCTCCTCTGGCCATACTCGCATTCCTGGCCCTCTTCCAGCACTAAAGGGTATCCCAAGAACTGGCTGAGAGCATCCGCATCGAACGGGATCCACTGACCCCTCACCCAGGATCGCATATCTCGCACGCCCTCCTCTGTAGGCCAAGCATTAGCATAAAATTAGAGGACTATGTCTGGGTCGAACTTGGCCATGGGGGTAACTAGTGATGCCCACCGCCGGCGAACTATCTCCTCCTGGAAGTCGGTATACTCGTCGTCCCTGAGCTGGACGCGTCGCTCCCGGAGGAATGATCATCCCTTGATGGCCTCGTAGCGCTGCTGGTGCTCAGCACTCCTAAAACGGTGGCTGTCATATTCGGGAGCGGAACTGGTTCCTTCAGCCGCTTTATCCTTCCTAGATCTCTTTGAGGCAAGCTTCCTCGAGGCCATTTCCTGCGAGAACAAACATTTAGAAGTTAGTTTTACAAGATAATGCTTATCTTAACGCAAAAAAAAATGTCATGCTAATCCCTCCGGTTTAGAACGAACTCATGCGCACGTTTAAAGTAACACATTTATCCACATGCGTATGTGTAGAATATCCTACTATTTATATCAACATAGAGGCCATCCAACACATTCTAGTTGTCATACATATATATGCATTTGAAAAGAACACACATTCTCACGCTCAAGGCATCGCGTCAAAATTTACACTTAACTATGTCCTAAACATTTGCTATCACAAACTACCTACACACACTCGAAATATATATACCATACAAACTTTCATTGTTTCACTCACACTTACGCATATTGGCAAGCTATTTACATTATGCACATACTTGCATTCAAAAGGGAATCCTGTGCTATCATACATTCATTTAGGAAGCGACCTCAATATTCATTCACCCTTTGCAAAGAATTTCATGCCCCTTATATTTATCTATGTATACACACTATTGCAAGGTGTTTTCCACGCTACCTCTATGCAAAGTATCAAACATGGGGCAGCCCAAATTCGAGCAAAAACTTTCACAAGCAAGTCCCAATTTTCATGCTTTTCTAATTCTAAAACCAAATTTTGGATTCCTAGCCATAAGCATGTTTCCTTGCATTGAAGCTACAAGTTTGGGTTCCTAAGCTTGGAATTGCATTTGGGCACCTATTTTGAATCTCCTATGTTGTACCTACATATAAGAAACAGTCCCACTCTCCCAATTTTACAAAATCATATTCATATATCATTGGGGCATTTCACCGAGCACTTGGTGGGCGCATGTTTGGACATAAATTCCAAGAGGATGGGAGCAATGTGGCATGCCCCATTGCTTCAGAATACAGCATAGGCCTAAGGCCTTCTCATTCAAATCCTCAACTCAAGAAATCAAGCATAAAAACAAACCAAAACTGCCCCACAAATATAAGCACGTTCTCACAATTTAGAGTACCAAAAGATGAAGAAAACACACCAATGGGAAGCTAAAAACTCAAGGATTGAATACTTACTTGTTGGAGTGAGTAATAACACCAAAAATGAAAGCAAAATGCAACCAAAAGTGACTTGGGGGAGCAAAAACCGCAAGCCTTCGTGAATCCTCTCTTTTGAATGAGGGGGGGGGAGTTTTTGGGTATAAAAACGTTCCCCTCCCTCGTTTTTATATTTTGAAGTGCAGGGGTTGCTCGCCCAAGCGAGCTCAGCTCGCCCAAGCGAGCTCAGCTCGCCCAAGCGAGCTAACCTGCCATTTTTTTTTTTTAAAAAAAAAGGGGAAACATTAACCATGCCTCCCCATCCCCTTAAGGGTTAGCGTTTGCCTACTTGAACCCACTTAAATTAGAATTAGGCGTCGATTATTTATTTAAAACAAAAAGAAACTGTGAATTCAAAGGATACTGGGCTGCCTTGCAGCGACGTCCTCTGCTTGTCTAGTGCCGGGAAGAGACGACGGTCGGTCGTGACCCTATCCCCCATTTGCCCCCATCCCTAAGTACCTGCAAGTAGGAGACAAAAAATGTGTGGCCAATCGTGACCGGTCATCGTCTTACCTTGGTTGACTTCCGCTGTCAACTTGTCTCGACATCTGACCGTGGCCTAAGATGATTCTGCCCCTGTTACCACAAGATATGCATGTGTATGTGCATGTATGAATGTTCCTAATGCGATGATTTTCTTAGTGAAGGCCGGTTAGGTTCAATTTTAATTAAACATTTGGGGCACCCCATGAACCAAAGCGAAGAGGGCTCAGGTGATTATAAACTAACACAAGGTTTAAAACCATAGGGAGGATTGAAACCTAACCCATCTCCTCTTCTTTTGAATAAACGAGACAAATACAGAGGAAGGGAATCCCTGGAGGAAACCAAGAAGAACAAAAAATCATAAGTAAAAGAACACGCAACGGTTCTCTCAATTGCCCTAGACTTCAAGCGTAATATCGTTTAACTACATTGAAGTTCACGGGCGAGGGTAGCTCCTCGCCATCCATGTGGGTGAGTGTCAGAGCACCCCCAGAAAAAGCTCTTTTTCACCACGAAAGGTCCTTCATAATTCGGGGCCCACTTGCCTCGATTATCCTTAACAGCGTGGGACATCTTCTTCAGCACGAGGTCCCCCTCGTTGAACTTGCGCGGGCATACCTTTTTGTCGAATGCGTTCTTTATCCTTCGTTGATATAGACGCCCATGGCTCATGGCTGCCAAACGCATACCTTCAATAAGATTGAGTTGGTCGTAGCGTGCTTGGGCCCACTCTGATTCTTCTAGGCCTGACTCCGCTATTATCCTCTGAGAAGGAACCTCCACCTCAAATGGGAGTACTGCTTCCATCCCATAAACCAAGGAATACGGCGTTGCCCCAGTAGAAGTTCATACCGAGGTTCTATATCCGTGCAGGGCAAAAGGCAACATCTCATGCCAATCTTTGTATGACACTGTCATCTTCTGAACAATCTTCTTAATATTTTTATTCGTAGCCTCTACGGCCCCATTCATCTTTGGCCGATAAGGGGTGGAGTTATGATGCTGGATCTTGAAATCCTCGCACATTTCCTGCATCATCTTGTTGTTCAGATTGGTCCCATTGTCAGTGATGATCTTCCTGGGGAGTCCGTATCGACAAATTAGCTCCCTTTTGATGAATCTAACTACCACACTCCTCGTGACATTAGTATAAGAAGCCGCTTCGACCCATTTGGTGAAGTAATCTATCACCACAAGAATGAAGCGGTGACCGTTCGACGCTTTGGGTTCGATGGCCCCAATGACATCTATTCCCCACATGGAAAAAGGCCAAGGGGCGGACATAACATTCAGAGGATGTGGTGGAACATTGACATTGTCCGCGTATGCCTGACATTTATGACATTTCCTTACATGAGCGCAGCAATCGCTTTCCATAGTGAGCCAGTAATAACCGGCCCTAAGGATTTTTCTGGCCATAGCATGCCCATTGGCGTGTGTTCCAAATGAACCCTCGTGGATTTCCTCGATCATGAAATTCGCCTCCTTGGCATCTACGCATTGTAGGAGGGTCATGTCGTGGTTTCGTTTGTACAGGATGGTACCACTTACAAAGAAACCAGTAGCCAATCTCCTCAACGTCCTTTTGTCATTGTCAGAAATCCCTGGTGGGTATTCTTTGTTCTCGACATATTGTTTGATGTCGAAATACCACGGTTTCCCATCTCGCTCTTCCTCTATTGCATAACAATATGTCGGCCTGCCCTGAGATTTGAATTCGATGTACGGCAGATCCCCGTGTGGGGCAAGTTGAAACATGGACGCCAGGGTGGCTAATGCATCAGCCATTTGATTCTCTTCCCGAGGTATGTGGTGGAAAGAAATGTTGTCAAAGTACTTGGCTAACCTCAAGATGTGAGTTTGATAGGGTATCAACTTCGGATCCTAGTTTCCCATTCTCCTTTCAACTGGCGTATCACCAAAGCTGAGTCTCCATACACCTTGAGTAGTTTTACATCAAAATCAATGGCCGCCTGAACCCCGAGGGCGCATGCTTCGTACTCGGCCATATTGTTGGTACAATCAAAACCTAACCGAGCCGTGAAAGGAATACACTGATCATCCGGGGATACCAGGACTGCCCCTACTCCGTGGCCCAAAGCATTAGTTGCCCCATCGAAGCAAACAATCCATTTGTCTATGTCCTCGTGTGTCCGTTTCTCTTCGAACAGGGCCATGATATCATCATCTGGGAACTCGGGGTGCATCGGTCGATAATCCTGGAGGGGTTGCTGGGCCAAATAATCCGCCAAGGCGCTTCCCTTTACCGCCTTTTGGGTGACGTAAACGATATCGAATTCAGATAATAGCACCTGCCACCTAGCGATTCGTCCTGTGAGGGCCGGTTTCTCAAAGATGTATTTCACGGGATCCATTTTGGAAATAAGCCACGTGGTATGGCTGAGCATGTACTGCCTAAGCCGATGTGATGCCCATACCAGAGCACAACACGTCCTTTCTAGCATTGAGTAATTCATCTCACATGCAGTAAACTTCTTGCTCAGATAGTAGATGGCTTGCTCCTTTTTCCCAGTATCATCATGCTGACCCAACACGCACCCCATAGACTCGTCCAACACGGTCATGTACAGGAAAAGAGGTCTTCCTGTTATAGGTGGCATGAGCACCGGGGGGTTTGCGAGACTCTGGTTGATCTTCTCGAAGGCCTCTTAGCAGTCACTGTTCCACAGGATCGCCTGGTTCTTACGTAACAGCTTAAAAATGGGCTCACAGGTAGGGGTGAGTTGCGAGATAAATCTCGCGATATAATTCAACCTGCCTAAAAACCCCCGAACCTGCTTCTCCGTGCGTGGTTCTAGCATTTCAAGGATGGCCTTCACTTTCTCGGGATCTATCTCTATCCCTTTCTGACTTACGATAAATCCTAGCAACTTCCCCGACTTTATCCTGAAGGTGCATTTGGTTGGGTTTAGTTTTAATTGGTATTTCCGCAACCTTCCAAACAGCTTACACAGATTGACAAGGTGTTCGTCCTCAGTCCGAGACTTGGCAATCATGTCATCTACGTAGACCTATATTTCCTTATGCATCATGTCATGGAACAACGCCACCATGGCACGCTGATAGGTTGCCCCAGCATTTTTCAGCCCGAAGGTCATCACTTTATAGCAGAATGTCCCCCATAGGGTGACGAAAGTGGTCTTCTCTACATCTTCGGGTGCCATCTTTATTTGATTATACCCCGAGAAACCATCCATAAATGAGAAAAAGGCGAATTTGGCTGTATTATCTACCAATATATCAATGTGTGGCAGGGGAAAATTGTCTTTAGGACTGGCTCGGTTCAAGTCCCGGCAGTCTACACATATTCGAACCTTGCCGTCCTTTTTCGGGACCGGGACAATGTTGGCCACCCACTCCGGGTACCGCACCACAGCTAAGAAACCTGCATCAAACTGCTTCCTTACTTCTTCTTTAATTTTTAAAGACATCTCGGGTCTCATTCTTCGTAACTTTTGCTTAACCGGGGAAGACCCAGGATTCAAAGGCAACTTATGCTGCACAATGTCGGAATCCAGACCGGGCATGTCTTGATATGACCACGCAAAGACATCTTGATACTCTTCAAGAAGGGTTATCAAGCCTTGGCGGATAGGCGCGGTCATACCGGTTCCTACCTTTACTTCTTTCTTTTCCTCCGTGGTCCCCAAGTTTACCAATTCGGTTTCTTCTTGGTGAGGCTTCATTTCACGTTCTTCCTGAGCGACCAACCTCTCCAACTCTGGTGAAAGGACGTCCTCTTCCTCTTCCTCGTTTATCGTTTGGCTTATATCCCGATCGAAATCGATTGTCAAACCCTCGTTGTTAGGATCCTCAAAGAATCGACCCTCATATCTATACCAAACAAGACAAAAGAAACAAAAACATGCAAAATGATATGAGAAAAGGTGGAACTGCAAGAACAGATGAAACAAGATCTCTTTGTTTATTTAATAAGGTAGGTTTCACAAAACAAAAGAGAAAGGAAATCTATAGACTCTAATTACATTGAATCAGCGGTATAGACTTCTGACTGGCTTATCACGCGCCAGTTCCCCACTTAGGAATCGGGGTGGCATGGTTGCACAAAACTTGGTGGGTCTTGAGGGAACTCCTCTTCTATCGCAGCCACCTCCTCCTCGGACACCGTTCCGGCACTGGTGAAACACTGGCTAATACGGTCGGGCCATAACCTATCCGCCCGAAGTCTTGACGGCACATTCCTCCTCCCCGGCATCTCGGGTTCATACCTTAATCCATATTTGTATGGATTTCCCTTGATATCGACCACGTCGGCATTTCCGAGGTCGTCCTTGCCTAGACCCATTCCGGGCTCAAATCCGTTCCTGAGCATAACACGCGCCACCATTATGGTCGCGTTGGAGAGAGAAGGTAGCAACGGACTTGGTTCCACAGAGGCGCAGCTCACCACCTCGAAGGATTGGAAAGCCGTTTCCAATGATTCTTCTGCCACTTCTACGTATGGGGCGGAGGAGGGGCAGCTCACTAACATATCCTCTTCACCTGACACTATCACTAAAAGTCCACCCACTGCGAACTTCAATTTCTGGTGAAGCGTTGAAGGGACCACTCCTAGCGCATGAATCCAAGGTCTCCCCAAGAGACAGCTATAGGCGGGATTTATGTCCATTACTTGAAACACCACATTGCAAGTGTGGGGGCCTATCTGAATGGGAATGTCGATTTCCCCCATCACTTCCCGCCGAGTACCATCAAAGGCTCGCACCACCATCGAGCTCGGTTTTAAACGTGACGCACTAAAAGGAAGCTTTTCCAAAGTGGTCTTCGGCATCACATTCAAACTTGATCCATTGTCAATAAGTACCTTTGCGACAACATGGTCCATACATCTCACTGACACATGTAGAGCCTTGTTGTATCCTCTCCCCTCAACGGGAATCTCTTCTTCCGCAAACGCGATATAATTGTTGGTGGTTATATGATTAACGATGCCTTCGAAACCCTCCACTGAGATATCATGTGCTACATGGGCATCGTTAAGGACCTTTATCAACAGCGCGCGATGAGGCTCAGAATTTATGAGCAGTTCAAGCAAAGAGATCCTTGCTGGAGTTTTATTCAGTTGCTCGACTACCTTAAACTCGCTTTGTTGGATGAGGCGAAGGAACTCATGGGCCTCTTCCAAAGTCACTGTTTTTCCTTGAAGACCCTCTTTCTTTTCAGCCCCTCTTACTACTGGAGGATCCACTTCTTTCGAGGGGGTGGCTACGTCTGTGGGCTCTTGGATCATGGGCGCTTTTCCCTTGGAGGGAAACTCCGCCGGGTGAGGGGAAGCGAACACCCGACCACTGCGGGTTATGCCACTGAGGCCGGTGATGTTGGTCACCTTAGCTGACAGGGGGTCAACTTCGGTCGCAACTCTTTCACTGAACGCGGGAGGGGTATATTTCCACGGAACGGCCTTATTACTTTAATATGCAAATGGCGTTGGCTTGGGCGCTGTCCGGGGATACATGGGTGTGGAGCCGGTCCCTTTCCTAGTAAAACATATCACTAGGGCCTTGGGGGTTAGAGGAACCTTCTTCTCTTCCGACTGCATGCAAATTTGTGGTTCTTCCCTCCCTCCTATGGACACTTCAAGCTGCCCGCAATCCATGAACCGTTGAAGCAATTCTTCTACCGCGGGATAGGTTTCCATGTCGTGCGACTCCCCGAGGTGAAACAAACACTCGCCACGAGAGACCATACACGCCGCTTGCAGCGATTCATAGATGAAGCGTCTGGAAGTAGCTACCTCTCCTAAACTCTTTGCCCGCGATGGCCCATCCTCTTCGGTGGCGTTCACGCTAGCCTCTCCATGACTAGCTAGCGGATTAGTTTTAACATTTGGGCCTTCCTCTTGAAACGATAGCCAACCGGCACTGATTAGGTGTTGTACCTTATATTTGAACAGGTGGCATAAGTCAATGTTGTGTCTGGGAACTCCACTATGGTACGCACACTTGGCACCCGGGTCATACCACTTGGGGTAGGGTGGCTGGAGGACCTTCCCGGGTATGGCCACCACCAAATGATTCTCCAATAATGAAGTCCATAACTCGGAGTATGCCATGGGAATAGGAGAGAAGTTATCTTTCGGGGGCGGGTGCTGTGCATATTTATAGCTCGCGCCGGGGGCTGTATTATTAACTGGCCGGGGAGCGGCTGGAACTGTGCGTTGGGTCGGCGCTCTTTCTGCTGCGGGTGGTCCTTTTACTTGAGTCGGGAGGGAATTCCCGGCTCGGATTAAAAAATTTGGGGGATTGGGCTGGTATGAGCTTTGGATATTTTGGGGTGCTTTCATCCACGTCGGGGCGGTGGTGACTGCGTGGGCGTCTCCTTCCTTTTTCCTCGCGCCCACTACTGGGGCTCTTCTGTTGTTGTTGGGGGCCACATTGGAAGCATATTCGAACTTGCCTTTTCGTAGTCCGGATTCAATCCTTTCTCCGGCGAAGACGAGATCCGCAAAGTTAGCTGGCATGTAGCCTATCAGCTTTTCATAGTAGAACGTGGGTAACGTATCTACCATAATTGTGATCATCTCCCTTTCCGTCATGGGCGGTACGACTTGGGCTGCGAGATCTCTCCATCTTTGGGCATATTCCTTAATGGACTCATGCTCTCGCTTAGTCATACTCTAAAGCTGGTTCCGATCGGGAGCCATATCCGTATTGTACTCGTACTGCCTAATGAAGGAAGTTGCCAAGTCCTTCCATGATCGGATCTGGGAAGCTTCCAGATTGGTATACCATGCTACAGTTGCTCCGGCCAAGCTGTCTTGAAAGAAATGGACCAACAACTTTTCGTCCGCAGAATACGCCCCCATTTTTCGGCAATACATCTGAAGATGCCCTTTCGGACATATCGTCCCTTTGTATTTATCAAAGTCCGGTACTTTGAACTTGGGAGGAATGACGATATTGGATACGAGACATAAGTCCGCTAGATCCAAGAATGGGTAATTGTCGAGGCCCTCGACTACTCTCAACCTCTCTTCAAGCGCCTCAATCTTTCCCTTATCTTCCACAAAGGGAACATATTCTTTTATGGGTGTGGGTGAAATCGGGATATGGCGGACTATGTTTGGTTGGGGTAGTTCATGGGGGGACGGATCTTTGGGGTGGAGCAGGGGACCGAGATGGGTATCTCCTTCCTCATCGTCTTGCCCGGGATAGTCGTCATAAGGTGGGAGCTGCCCCTCGAAAGTAGGGTCTTGGCTTAAATCTTCCGGGGTGGCACGGGGAGTGAAGTCCGGAGGCAAGCCATAAGGATAAGCTTGCGGGCTATACCTTCGACCAAACACTGTCGTGTTTCTGTCTCGGCCCGGATTTAAGGCGGGTTGCAGCACCGGCTCCGCTTCCCTAACTGTACTGGAGGCGGTTGCCGTGGCTTTATCCTCTATAGTTTTCTGGAGTTTTAACATGACCTCCGAGATGGAAGCCATTTGATCTTTTAAAGCCGATAGATCGGCCTTCATCTGTTCCTGCACGCCCTCTTCATTATCCATTTTTCTGGATCGAGTGTTATAGGGGTGCCTTGGTGTTTTCTTAGTTATGATGAAATTCCTAAAGAAATAAACAACGGTGAGTATGCCACCAAAACATGAATATGCAAATGAATGATCAGAGCACTTGGATCCACCCCAAGGTTTTTTAGATAACATGATGAGTTCAGAACTTCTCATTTTATAAAAAGAACAAAGCTTTCATCTAGCCAAGATTATACAAAGGTGTTACAAGAGAACCTAACAGTTTCTAATTATGTGGGCCATCAAATCTATCATGTGTTGACAGTAATTGATTAGCCCATGAATCTCCTCGGGGGCCATACACACTTCGGCCATGGCTTTTTCTTTGGCTAATAGACGCGGGAGGTCTTGACTTCCATTCAAGGTCAAGGAGAACCTATCCATCCACATAGTCGCTTCTTGATGCAATGCATCAATCACTCTCCCTCTTGCTTCTTTTTCGGCGTACACTTGTGCAAAATCCTCCACTAGCTTTTGTTCATGGGCCACAGACTGGTTCAACTCTTCCTTGTATTGCCCTATGATAGCTATCATGCTTTGCTCCGTGGCTTCCAAGTGTTGAGCCAAACTCCTCTTGGATCTTGCGCACGCAGCTAACTCTTCTTTTAAGATCATGCCATGCACCCGTGACCGGTCTCTTTCCTCTCTTCGGAGCTTGAGCTCATTGTTGCTACCCCACAGTTCTCCTCGGAATTTTTCTCGGCCATATTCCTCCTTTCGGGCCCTTTTAGTTTCTTGTTCAAGGGCTCTTGCAGTGGCCGCATTTTCCTCTTGTAACTCGGTGCACTCTTTCCGGATGTGTGTAGCGGTTGATTTGAACTTCTCCTTGGCGAGTCTCGCCTTCCCTAGCTCTAATTTTAGAGCTTGGACTTCTTCATCTTCCTCCGGAGCTTCGAAGTTCTCCTCATTGATAACTTTCAATTTGGAGAGTCAATCTAACCCTCGCGTGTGAACTCTTAGCCATCCATGATAACCACCGATGACGCCATTTCGGATGCCTCTAAGCTCCTTGTCTTTCTTCAACGGACTTCTCCACGCCTTGTGGACTCTTTGTATCACCTTGAGTCTTTGCGCGCCTAGATCCCTCACAAGGAAAGGCGAGAGACTTTCTTCGGTTGGCGCTCCCCTCATGGGGTATCCTAGCTGTCTTATGGCGAGTGTGGGATTATAGTTAATACAACCCCTAGTCCCTATCAATGGAACATTAGGGTAGTCCCCACACGAGAAGAGAACTCCTTCCTTGCCTTCCTTCCAACGAGGAAACCAATTGATTGCGTTGTCTCTTATTCCAGCCAAATGTTGGTCCCAATCGACTCTTCCTTTTTCGGTGCATGAGCGATAGCTTTGAAGCGGACACGGGTGTCTTGTGTCTTGTTGGAATAGGTGTGAAACTAACCACACACAAAGAGCGGGTAAACAACAGACAATCCGTGCACTGTTTTTCTCACATCTCCGGTCAAAGGTATCAAACAAATCTGCCAAGATAGCCACCACTGGACTCTCCTTGCTATGGTGATATTCGAGGAAAGCGTCAATGGCGGCTAAGTCCACCAAACCGTCCACGTTCAGAAAGAGGACAACCCCAAAAACCAACAAAGCTAGTATATCCGCAAACGAGCCCCACTTCTCTTGGCTCGCCATATCCCTTGCCTTGCCTACCAAGTATTTCCGTGGCAGGCCCACTACGCCGTTGCGAGTTTGCTTCATGCGATCCAACTCTCTTGCCGAATCCCCGACCACAGCTGCAATCTTGCTCAAGGAGGGAAGAAACCCGGAGAAAAGATACGATCTTCTCCCCCCAAGAGGGCATCCTAGTATCTCCTCAAACTCTTCAATAGTCGGTACCATTTGGAAGTCCCCAAACGTGAAACACCTCAACGACTGGTCATAGTATTGGGCGAGGGATACGACAACTTCCATAAATACCTCCGTTGCAGTCAAATCTAGAATCTTCCCGTACACTTTGCGGAAGGCTTGCCTTTGGAGAGGTCCCATCAATCGTCCCAATTCCTTGAGGCTAGTGACATCTAGACTTGATAAAACCTTTTGCCGTTTTGATTTGTCCCCATCATTTACCTAAAAAAGGGGTGGATCAAGACTCCGGCATGAATGATGCAATGCGTATGCATGAAACGGAAAGAAAACAACACAAAGGGGTAATTCACACATACGAGACCGCAGAGATCCAATTTTAATGCTACGTTTTGGGCATGATGGCGCCTCAACGTAGCATTAAAAAGGTTACGTATTACTCTAAAGAAACCAAACACCACTAGCAAAAACTATAAACTAGTGTTATTTACCCAAAAATGCATGAGAACGAATGGCACGGAGCGTGTTTGCTCTTTGCCCCTATTTGGGAACCTATAGGACAATATCTAGGGGTTTCTAATAACTACTTCCCCAACAATTCATAACTCACACGGCTGTTTTCTAGAGGTATCATCACTCAAGATAATAATATTGTGGCGGTATGGAATACCAGGGACAACACATTATAAAGAGAGAAAGCTCTAGACGAGGTTTCACTATTATCAAGCAAGTCGGAGACTTAGCATGATGATAGATTCACCTCCACTCCTTAATTTCCCATGAACCCAGGTATAGGGCCCCTTTTTTACTCAAACCCGTGGGTGCTTAGAATGCAGTGTAAAGAATGCGAAATAGACAACAGTTATTTACATTTTACACAGTTCAACAAATGCACACACGAAGTTTCACAAATCCACAATTCCTTAAAATAGGCCTAACTCACAAAAAGGTCCCCAGCGGAGTCGCCAACTGTCGCAACGTGCCCTTTTGCGGGCGAGCGAAGGCGAGGCTCACGGGTGCGCTTTCCAAAGGAGGAAAGATGTGCGGAGTCGCCACCAATGTTTATTTGTGGAAAACGTCGGGAAAACCGAAGGAAACCGGTCAAAATGAAAATTCTAAGTTCGGGAGTTGTATTTACGCTTGAGGAAGGTATTAGCACCTCTCACGTTTGTCTCAAAGGACAACAGCCTATTTTTAAGAATTGTGGAATTGTGTTACCTTAACTTTTATTTCTTTTTTTTACTTTTTGATGTCGACAAAAGCTGGGCTTTTGCTCCTACATACCCTCCATCGAAGAGGAAATCAGACCTACGTAGTTCTTTCTTATGCGTGAATCAAGTGATTCTTTTTACTTGAAAAGTGATCATTTTAAGGCGTTGGACCTTAAAAATGGTCCATTTTACTTGGTAAGAAACTGAAATGATAAACTTTCAAAACCCTATTTTTGTGGACGAGCTTGACTAGGCGAGTTGATTTTAGCCTTAGTTTCACTTTAGTTATTAGTCAATTCAATTAAGAATGATAAATCCCAAAGAGAAAACGTCCGATTGATTTTTCGCTTTATTCTACTAAAAGGTATTTTTTTCCGATTATTATATTATTATTTTACCTCTTTTTTGATTTCCGACGTGGTTACGGCACGATCGAACGGTCGGAATTCATTTTAACAGAAATTAACGAATGATACAATTCAAATGATCGGTGAAAATTTATTTTATTTTTAGATTAGGCGAGAAACAACTTAAATAAATGACTGAAGAACGTCAAAAGGGGGTATAGAAAGCGAATGAAAACGAGAATAAAAATACACAAAACAAATGGGGACCACCACGGGTACATAGAATGAATTGAAAAGCTCGGTTTGGGGTACTTACCCGTTGATGACTGAAGAAAACGAAGAACGAACGATGAATGTTGAAGAACGGTCGAGAATCTTCGCGTAATTACTCACGGAAACGTTAAGGAAACGTTACGGAAGCGCCTTGGCTTGGATTTTCTTCATGGAAATAATTTTCCTCAGCAATTTCGAGAGAATAAGAAGTGCCAAGAAGGCTGAACCCCTTCTCCCTTCACTCTTCCCCCTATTTATAGCAAAATAGGGGAGGAGCTTGCCACCCAGCTCGCCCAGGCGAGCAAGGTTGCTTCCTCCAGAAGCAACAACCTTCTGGAGGAAGAATCTGGAAGGTCCAAGTGGGCCTGATTGCTATTTGTACCCCCTTTTTTACTAAATGCACCTCCCCTTTACCTTTTTTGGTAATTCTTTTTCCGTAACGTTACGAAACTTTACGAATTTCGTAACGATACTTATTTTCCTTTCGCAAGGTTACGAATCTTCACAGATTATGTATTTACTCTTTTTTAGCTTTCGAAGAAGTTACAAAAACTCACGGATTGCGAAAAACACCTCCTTTCGATTTCCGTCACATTATGGAATTTCAACGGATCGCGTAAGCCTGCTTCCTTTTGATTTTTCGGAACGTCTCAGGACTTCACATATTGTGCAACAAAGGGTGCCCAGTATCTCGAAGCGGCCAATCAAAAGTTGTATATCATCAAATAATAATCCCCGGACAAAATTAGGGTATGACAATCACCAAAGGTTTAGGCCTTCCAAAACTTCTCTCATCCACGGACTGCATACATATATGCTGCTCTTCCCTCCCCTCATCACCGACTTCTAGTCGGCCTTGATCTATCATTCGCTGCAACAATTCCTCTACTGCCAAACATGTTTCCATGCTATGTAGCTCGCCGGGATGCAACAAACAAGAATCCTCTTTATGCCCACCGTGGGGAATCACACCTCCCTTTTGTAGGGCCTCAAAGATAAACCTCCTAGGGGTTGCCACGTCCTTCAAAGGTTTAGACCTGCGCGGCCTATCTGACTCAATGGCATTAACCGCTCCCCCTCCATGATTGGCTAGCGGGTTGGTTTTCACGTTGGGCCGATCCTCTTGAAATGTCAGCCATCCAGCATCTATCAAATGTTGGACCTTGTATTTAAGGGCCAAGCATTTTTAGATGGAATGCCCCGGGGTATTCACATGGTACGTGCAAGTTGCGTTAGGATCATACCACTTTGGGAAAGGGGGTTGGAAGATCTTCCCGGGAGTTATTACGGCCAGTTGGTTGGCGATGAGGGACGGCAAGAGGTCTTCATACGTCATTGGGAGTGGGGTGAATTCTTGAATTGGCCTCGGGGGAAAGTTCCTCATTGCGTTGGAATTTCCGGCCGAGTGAGTCGTGGTTGGAGTTGGAACTTGAGGGGCCTCCCTCTGGACGGGTGCCTTAGGCTGCACGGGTGCTGAATTAGAGGAGTTTCCGGCATGAGCTGAGAAGCTCGGATGATGTTGCGCGTACTAGTGTGTACCATGAGATGTCTGCGGGGGTTTGACCCATGCGGGCGCCGAAGTGACGGCGTGGGCATCTCCCTCCTTCCTTTTTGCCCAAGTTGCTCCGATTCTTTTAGCATTGGCACTTGTGGAGGAAACATAATCGAACTTCCCTCTTTTCAACCCTAATTCGATTCTCTCCCCGACGAATACTAGGTCCGCGAAGCTGGACAGCATGTAGCCTACCAACTTCTCATAGTAAAACACTGGTAAGGTGTCTACCATCATGGTGATCATCTCCCTTTCGACCATGGGAGGGGCCACTTGTGCTGCTAGGTCTCTCCACCGCTGTGTGTATTCTTTAAAGGTCTCACCTTCCTTTTTGAACATATTCTGTAGCTGAGTGCGATCGGGAGCCATATCGGAATTATACTGATATTGGCTTAGGAAAGCAGTAATCAGGTCCTTCCAAGTACGGATGCGGGAAGCTTCCAGATTAGTGTACCAAACAACCGCGGCCCCGGCCAAGCTATCTTGGAAAAAGTGTATTAATAGCTTCTCATCCCTAGAGTGTGCGCCCATCTTGCGACAATACATCTTGAGATGGTTCTTGGGACAAGTCGTCCCTTTATACTTGTCGAAGTCTGGCACTCTGAATTTTGGGGGGATAACAACATCTGGTACCAAGCAAAGATCTGTCATGTCCGCGAATGGATAGTCACCAAAGCCTTCAACAGCCCTTAATCTCTCCTCGAGGAGATCGAGTTTCCTTCTTTCTTCGATTGCCGGGGGTGATCCTTTTGTGGACAAGATTATTGGCTGTGCTGTGAGGTTGAGCTGAGGCAAAGTGTTGGGAGCTGGCCCCTCGACGAGGATCGGGGGGTAGAACTCGACATCCCTTTGGGCATACTCTTGATGATCTTCGTGGACCTCGTCGGGTTGTCGAGGAGGCTCCCCTTCAAGGATGGGGGAAGAGACATGACCCGCGTCATCTTGCATGACTGGCGGCGTGTAATTAGGTGGCAATCCATAAGGGTAAGCCACCCGGTTGTATCCCAAATGGGGCTTACTACTGTGCCCCAGTGTGCTCCTTCCTCGTCCTACCGTATTTGGGGGAGGATGGTGCGCGGTAGCTAGGAGAGTTGGGTCTGCTTCGACAGCCGAACTAACAGCGGCAGCGGTGGCCACGTTTTTCTCCATGAGTTGCCTCATTCCTAGCATGGCCTCCATCATAGAAGCCATTTTCTCTTTCAAAGCCGACATGTCGGCTTTCATCTGTTCCTGTGTCTCCTCTTGGTCACCCATCGTTCTAGATTTGGATCTGGTGCGATAGGGATGCCTTGTGGCGCGTTTAGTTATGGTGTTTTTCCTAGAAAAACCAAACGTGAGGAGTAGGTAAAAATTATGAATGCATGCTAGGGATAGAATGCAGGAGTGATTTGATTCGCACTGACTTTTGGCGTAAAAATATGGGATAAACTTATTTTATTCAAAAAGTTTATAACTAGTCAAGATCTGGGTGACAATACAAGTTCCCTAGCGGTTCCTAATTATATGGGCCATTAAATTTATCATATGCTGACAATAGTCGAGAAGTCCGTGGATCTCTTCGGGGGCGGAGTAGGTGTCTGCCATTGCTTTGGCCTTGGCTAGCAATCGGGGAAGTTCTTGACTCCCATTTAAGGTAAGAGCAAATCGGTCCATCCACATGGTTGCCTCTTGGTGTAACGAGTCGATCACCCTTCCTCTAGCCTCCTTTTTCGCGTACATTTGGGCATACTCGTCCGCCACCCTATGCTCGTGGGCCGTGGCTAGACTTAGTTCTTCTTGGTACTTGGTGATGATAGCTAACATGTTGGTCTCTGTCTCGCATAAACGCTGAGACAAGTTTCTTTTGGACCTTGAGCAAACGGCTAACTCTTCTTTTAAAACCATGCTATGAGCTCGTGATCGGTCTCTCTCTTCCCTTCGAAGCTTGAGCTCACTATTGCTGCCCCACAACGCTCCACGGAATTAGTCACGGCCATGCTCTTCCTTGCAAGCCCTCTTGGTTTCTTGTTCAAGGGCTTTCGCGGTAGCTGCATTTTCTTCTCGTAACCTGGCACACTCTTTCCGGACGTCTGTAGCGACCAACTTGAATTTTTCTTTGGCAAGTCTTGCTTTTCCTAGTTCGTTTTTCAGAGCTCGGACTTCTTCATCCTCTTCCGGAGCTTCGAAGTCCTCTTCGTTGATAATCTTTAACTTGGTGAGCCAATCTAAGCCTCGTGTACGAACTTTCAGCCATTCATGATAACCACCAATGATGCCATTACGAATGCCCCTAAGTTCTTTATCTTTCCTTAACGGGCTTTCCCACGCCTTATGGACTCTTTGTATAACCTTGAAATTTTGCGCGCCAAAATCTCTCACAAGGAAAGGAGACAGGCTTTCTTCCGTCGGTGCTCCCCTCATGGGGTACCCTAACTGTCTTATAGCAAGTGCGGGATTGTAGTTAATGCAATCCCTCTTTCCTATCAACGGGATGTTTGGGTACCCCCCACATGAGAAGAAAACTCCCTCCTTTCCTTCTTTCCATCGTGGAAACCAGTTGACTATTCTGCCTCCTATCCCAACCAAGTGTTGGTCCCAATCTACTCTTCTTTTTTCGATACACGAGCAATGGCTTCGGAGCGGACATGGATGCCTTATGTCTTGTTGGAATAAGTGTGAAACCAACCATACACAAAGAGCGGGTAAACAACAGATGATTCGTGTACTACTCCTTTCGCACCTTCGGTCAAATGTGTCAAATAAGTCCGCCAAGACAGCTACCACCGGGCTCTCTTTGCTATGGTGACATGCAAGGAAAGCATCAATCGCGGCTAGGTCCACCAAACCATCCACGTTTGGAAAGAGGACAACCCCAAAGATTAGCAATGCTAATACATCCATAAACGGGACCCACTCCTCTTGATTCGCCATATCCCTCGCCTTGCCTTCTATGTACTTCCGTGGTAGGCCTACTATGCCGTTTCGAGTTTTCTTTACGCGGTCCAATCCTCTCGCCGAATCCCTGACCACAATTGCAATTTTGCTCAAGGAGGGAACAAACCCGGAGAAAAGATACGGTTTCCTTCCCCCAAGAGGACATCCTAGAATCTCCTCAAATTCTTCAACGGTTGGTACTAATTGGAAGTCTCCAAACGTGAAGCATCTCAAGGGCTGGTCATAGTATTGGGTGAGTGATGCAATGGCTTCTGTGGATATCTCTGCTATGGTCAAATCTAAGATCTTTTCGTACGCCTTGCGGAAGGCTTGCATTTGGAGAGGTCCCATCAACCGCCCCAACTCCTTAATGCTGGTGATATCTAGGCTATTAATCTTGACTTGATAAAACCTTTTGCCAGTTTGATTTATCCCCATGTTTACTAAAGCGAAACAAAAACCCGGTGCGAATCAAAACTCCGACATCTATCATGGGTGGAATGGATGAATGCATGAAGGAATGCACATGACGCAGATGCAATTTATGAATACGGGAGTCCGGGAAATTGTCTCCTTCTTAGATACAACATCTTGGGGTAGCAAAGTGCCCAACGTATGTATTTAAGAAGGTGGCACGGACCCTCCGTTGGTTTGCCCAAGAGAGGGGATTAAGATGGAACCCACGCATGATGCATATGTGAAATGTACAATACGGGGATGTACATAGTACGACAATATTCACAAACAAATATAAGCAAAAGGGTATATGACACTTATGCGTGGCAGTGAAAAAATGGCACGCAACGTGTTTGCTCCGTGCCCCTATTTAAGGGACCTATATGGGAGAGAGCTAAAAAGGCTTTTAGTGATAATCCCCAAGGTGGTCATATCTCTCTTGATGGTCTCTAGAGGTATCATCCTCTTCGAAGAACATACTGCAGCAGTAGGGACTACTAGCAACAATATGTTTTCAAAGAGAAAAACTCTAGATGAGGGTTCACTGTAATCAAGCAAGTCGGAGACCTAGCATGCTCACAGATTCGCCTCCACTCCTTATGTTCCCATGAACCTGGGTATAGGGCCATTTTTCAACTCACCGTGTGTGCAAATAGTGTTGGTGTTTGTGTGCATCAAATGAATAAATATTTACCTCATGCATACATTTTAAAACACACTAAAAGCATCAAAGATTTATATACAAGAACATAAGAAAATAAAGGGAAACCAACAAAGGAGAAAGTCATGATAAAACATTGCACAAGATTAAATGGCCTAACTCTCTAAAAACAATCCCCAGTGGAGTCGCCAACTGTCGAAACCTACCCTTCGACGGGAGGGCGACGCGTGACTCGCGGGTGCGTGTTCCAAGAAAGGAATACATGCGGAGTTGCCACCAACGTTTATTTGAGGGAAACGTCGAAAAAACCGGAAAAGACGTGATCTACGAACTTTAAATGAAAGGTTCGGGAGTTGTATTTACGCACGGGGAAGGTATTAGCACCCCACACGTCCGTCACAAGAGACGGCAACCCTTAATCAAATGTGCAAATATGACTTCAATTTTTATGTTATTTTCCCTTTTTACGTTCTTATGTCTTTTTATGCCTTTTTATATTTTTATCTTTTTGCGGTCGACGAGGGTGTTTCCCTTGCTCCTACGTATTCCTTAATTGCGATAAGGAAATCAGACCTACGTAGTTCTTTGTGAACAAAGTGTTTGGTTAAGTTGTTTTTATCCTTTTTGCAAAATATGTTTTTATTGAATGAAAGGTATTTTTAAGGTGTTGGACCATTAAACAATCTTTCGATTCTTTTGAAAAGAGAGAAGACATTAAGGCATTGGACCATTAATGATCTCTTTATTTTTGAAAGAGGTAATAAAGCTACATGTTGATTTTAGGCCTTTAGAAATCTACACTTAACTAATAAAAGCGAAAAAGACCATTTCAAGGCATTGGACCTTTGAAAATGGCTTTTTTAGGCGATGACAAAAGTTTGGTTTATGAATTGATTTTAGCCTTAGTTTCACTTTGGTTATTAGTCGATTCGATTTAAGAAAGAGAAATCCCAAAGAAAAACGTCCGATTGATTTTTTTTGGTTTATTTTACTAAAAGATATTTTGGATTATTATATTATTATTTTACCCTTTTTTGGTTTCCAACGTGGTTACGGCATGACCAAATGGTCGGATTTCCTTTTAAACAAAATCAACGGATATTACAACTCAAATGATCGGTGGAAATTTATTTTATTTTTTGATTAGGCGAGAAAATGACTTAAGTAAATGACTAAAGCACGTCAAAAGGGGGTACGGAAAGTAAATGAAATGAAAATAAAAGCACAAATGAGGACCACTAAGGGTACATAGAATGAATTGAAAAGTTCGATTTCGGGAACTTACCGGTTGAAGACCGAAGAACGATGAAGAATGAACAAAGAACGTCGAAGAACGGTTGAAAATCTTCGTGAAATCACCCACGGAAACGTTACGGAAGCGCCTCGACTTGGATTTTCTTCAGGGAAACAATTTTTTTCACTAATTTCAAGTGATTCTCGAATTACCAGGAGGGCTGAAAATTTTTTCCCTTCACTTCTCCCTCTATTTATAGGAAAATGGGGGAGAAGCTTGCCACCCAGCTCGCCCAGGCGAGCTAGGTTGCTTCCTCCAGAAGCAGCCGCCTCCTGGAGGAGAATTTTCTAGAGGCCCAAGTGGGCCTGGTTGCTATTTGCACCCCCATTTTTACTAAATACACCCCATTGCTCTTTTTTGGTATTTTTTTCCGTAACGTTACGAAACTTTACGAATTTCGTAACGATGCTTGTTTTCTTCCGTAATGTTACAAAACCTTACGGATTACGTAACCATCCATTCTTTGCCTTCCAGAATGTTACGGAACTTTGCGGATTGCGCACTAACACTTCCTTTTAATTTTCAACATGTCGCGAAACTCCACGGATTGTGCTACAATTTGTGTTTGCTTATGCTCAATTATCTTGAATAACACAATTCAAGAGAGCTTAAGAATTATTTGATTCACAAATCCAGCCACAACTCTGCACCACAACTCAACTTCATCATAGGCATCATGTAGGAAACTTTGAAAAAAAAAAAAAAGTTCAACAACAAGACTACTTCTAGGAATTGATTTAGAACATGTTATGAACTAAATAACATGCATGAATTAGACTCAAAATTCAAAAGATACACTAAGAATGACAAGAATACATGAACAAATATATCTAGAACTCAATCAACAAAATAAAAATTCAACACAAACTTAGAACATAATGTGACAATTACTATGACTAAACATGACTCTAAGACAACATGGATTAAGTGATTTACACTTAGATTTTTGTGTTTTTTTTTCTAATCAATATTTTGGAAGAAAATTTAGATATAAGTTTCAGCACCAGAATATTATGAATGAAAAATGATAGAACCTAAAATCAACACAAAAACATGATTCAAGAGTAGATCTACAAAATTTGAACCATAGAAATGCAAGAACAAGTGTAGATCTAAGATTTAATCGGTTTATTTTTTTGAATCTACTCTAAACAACACCAAAGCACAAGACAATGGAGGATATATATGGAGAATAAGATGAAGAACAAGGAATTAAAGAGAATTCACCGAACAAAAAGATAGAGGAAGCAAAAGAACATCACCTAGATGAAGATGCTCTTGATACCACATGATGTAAGCTCCATTGGAGCTTGTAGGCCTAGGATCTTCTTCATCAATAGATTCCTTTGCTTCTTGGAAGATGAATGGCAGCGGAATGGAGAAGGAAGAGAGAGAGGAGACACCACTTCAAGGAGAAGATGAGTCTAGAAGAAGCTCACCACCATCGGAGGCCATGGATAAGAGCTTGGAGGAAGAAGGAGATGAATGAAGGGAGAGGAAAAGAAGAGCACAAAATTTGATGCTCTAAAAGAGCTTTAAAATCTAAAGTTTAATATTCAAATGATCAAAGTTGAAAAAAATGCACACACATGACCTCTATTTATAGCCGAAGTGACACACAAAATTGGAGGGAAATTTGAATTTCAATTCAAATTTCACTTGAATTTGAAATTGAATTTGTGGAGCCAAAATTTCACTAATTATGATTAGTGAATTTTAGTTATGGTTCAGCCCACTAATCCAAGATCAATTCCAAGATTCTCCACTAAGTGTGCTTAGGTGTCATGAGGCCTGTAAAGCATGAAGGACATGCACAAAGTGTGACTATATGATGTGACAATGGGATGTAGTAAGCAAATGCTCACCTCCCCCTCTAAAATTTAATTGGATTGGGCTTCTACCAATTCAATTAAATTTTATTTCCCAACACACACATCAAATATTCACTTAGTGCATGTGAAATTACAAAACTACCCCTAATACAAAAACTAGTCTAGGTGCCCTAAAATACAAGGGCTGAAAAATCCTATATTTTTAGGGTACCCTGCCTACATTATGGAGCCCTAAATACAAGGATCAAATATAATGACATCCTAGTCTAGTATGTACAAAGATAATTGGACCCAACCTTGGCCCATGGGCTCAGAAATCTACCCTGAGGTTCATGAGAACCCTAGGGCCTTCTTCAACAGATCTAGCCCAATCCTCTTGCTCAAGGCTCTAGTGACTGGTCCCTTCCTAGGGATGATTGCATCACATCGATGTCATTTCCTGACTGTCTTGGGCCCGTTATCATCATAAACAACATCATGTATTTTCGTTTCATGAACAACCAAGGAGGCAAATTGTAAATCTCTAGCAAAACTTGTCACGAACTGTGTTGCGTGCTTAAACTGCCATATAGATTCATTCCATCAGTGGCTAGTCCAAGCCTAAGATTTTTGCCGAAATCCTGATACAAACGATCTATCTTCTTCCACTGCGAGGAATCAGCCAAATGACGAAGCATTTCATCATAGTTTCTCCCATTTGCATGCCATGTGAGGTCTTTTGCGCCGTCTCCATTAGCAAACAGATGCTTAAACCTTGGAATGATCGGAAGATACCACAACACCTTCGCTGGAGGGCCCTTGTTTGAGTTTTCATCACTACTACACTCCTCACCATCCTTGAGTTTGTACCGTGATACCCCACACCTAGGGCATTTTGAAATTTCTTGAAATTGATGTCTGTACAATATGCAGTCATTTGGGCAAGCATGAATCTTCCGATACTCCATACCCATGGGACACAATATTTTCTTCGATTGATAGTAACTTTTAGGCAATGTGTTTCACTCTAGAAGCATGTCGTGCAATACTTGAAGCAGTGAACGAAAACTTTTGTCACTCCACCCATATCTAGCTTTGACATTAACCAGACTTAAAACCACCGACAACAGCATCAATGAATTCTTGCACCCCGAATACAAAGGTTTCTTTGAATCAGTATGCAATGTATCATACATAGGAGCATGTGCTAGCTGAAAAGACTCTAGTCTAAGGTCACAAATCATATCCTCCAAGCGATCTCCCATTTCTACATCAAACGGTTCAGATTGAGACCCACTCCGCATGTCTGTCAATTAACCATGCCATATCCACATCGTATAATTCCTCTTAATTCCATCACACAACAGATGCTCTCGTATGTTGTCGACTTTTTGTCGTCTCCTGTTCAAACAATTTATGCATGGACAAAAAACTTCTCGTTTTCATCAGGTCGACTTCTTTCTGAAGCAAATTGTAAGAACTATTCCACGCCTTCCTCATATGCAGGGCTCAAGCGACTTTCATTCATCCAACTTCGATTCATCTAAATAATAACTCTGTCATACTTCGAAACTCATTCAATGTATGAAATCTCACTTTTTCATTTAAGGTGTGGCCCTATCCCATTCAGGAAGACACTTTTTTATGGTAGATTCATGCGTCAAGGTTTGTCTTATTTTGTTAAATTTGATGAAATTTCCGCAGCATTTCGCATTGGTCTCCAAGTACACGACATGAAATCGATGACATAACTTCCCCGATAATCAAGTATGCACTCAGAGAACAACTAGAAATGCATTGTACCAAAATTTCATAAAATTAAACAAAATAATGTTAACCTTAAAGCATGGATCTACCATAAAAATATGAGTCTCCCCAAACTGTCCAAATGGACAATTCAAGATTCAATACAATGATTAATGCAAACTGTTCGCAGGAATCATTGTATTCAATCTCAAATGAGAATCTAAGGTTCACTCTTGATGAACAAAACTTGTATCTAATTAAAGCAAAATACATTAATGCCATAAATCAATAAGCATAAAAAATTTATGAAAAATTTTGGTACCTGTGGTGATGACCAGAATAGTGTGCAGCAGCGAATGTCGTGATCACGATGCAAAAACCTAACTGCAAAATTGCTTAAGCCACTGAACACAAAGACTTTATTTTTTTTATATAGGAAAAAGTACTTGAAATACACAACTAGTAATAAGCTGGTGCGTATTTATGTGTAGCAGTAAGATGTCTACTATAGATAGAACCCTCACTCAAAGATTACAAATAAATAGTAAGAGATTAGAAGTCGTGACGCGTCCAGAAATTTTAAATTATGAGAGTAATATTTCTTGGTATAAATTAGTGAAGATAATATTTATATTATACATTATTTTTTCATGATAATTGCATGAATGTAAGCATAGATGAAAACGAGATAATATTTATATTAGTGAGGATAATATTTATATTATACATTGTTTTTCCCTTTCAATTTTATTCTATTGTCCATATGCCCACACATTTGTGATTCTATTCTTCACTTAAATAGATACAAGTAGGGAAATGAAATGATGATTAGTACAAAATTAGTTTTGTATTAACCACACGAACAATTGTTTTTAGTATAAAAAAACACTTATATCTTAATTTTTAATTATTATTTTTTAAAAAAAGAAGATAACAGCTTATAGATGCTCAAGTCCCAAAAACAATACACACTACAAAAACTGCACTAGTCTACAATGGTCTCATTTAAATAACTCATGTTATAGTCGTGCTTTGCTTGGATTTTATGAATAAAAATAAAGATCATTTAAAATCAAATACCGTGGATACTATTCATTAATTTATTCTTCATCATTTTCATAATACTTTTAATTATTTGGACAATATTTTTAATAGAATTTTACTAATATTAATGCGTTGTGGGCTCAGCCGCTTCAGTCATATCCCCAGCTCCAATATTAAGTGTATACTGACTAGTGATTACTGAGTCAGAAAAAAAAAGGCCATTATTATGATAGTGAGATGGACTTTTTTATTGAATGGAAAGGGCTTTGCCCCAAAGATGGATTGGCCAATGAGCTTATAGCTTAATTTGACAACTCTAAATATTGTTTCATGCTAAAAATCATGTAAAAGTATGAAAATTAATTAATTAAATTTTGAAACAAAGTATGCATACTACCTTCCTGAAGACAACATATCCTGATGCAATCCTACCCCCCAAGGGTATTGGATAGAAGACTCCAAGAGGCTTGGGCTAGAGCTACTAAAGAAGGCCCTAGGGTTCTCATGAACCTTAGGGTAGATTTTTGAGCCCAAGGGTCAAGGTTGGATCCACTCTTCTTTTTAAATATTAGAATAGGTTTTTCCTTCTTATGTGCCATGTATTTTGGCCATTCTAGTAGTATAGGATTTTAGCCTTGTATTTTAGGGCATAGAGTAGTCTTTGTAGTAGAGAATTTTTTTTGTATTTTCATGTATTTTTGGAATGGGGGTGAGCTTAGCTATTATAGGGGGTGTGTAGCTAAGCTCTAGCTTCTCATCGCAAGGAGGTGAGCTTAGCTATTAGAGAGGTGTGTGTAGATAAGCTCTAGCTTCTTTAGGAATCTTCTCAAGGAGGTGAGCTTAGTTATTAGAGGGGTGTATGTAACTAAGCTCTAACTTCTCAAGGAAGTTTTCTCAAAGAATCTTCTCAAGGAAGTTTTCTCAAGAAAGCTTCTCAAGAAAGCTACCTAGTCTATAAATAGAAGCATGTGTAACACTTGAGGTAACTTTGATGAATGAGAGTCTTGTGAGACACAACTCAAAGTTCAACTTCTCTCCCTTTTTCTTCCTTCAATTTTGTGCTCCCCCCTCTCTCTTTCTCTTCCTCTTTTTTTCATGAACATGTTAAGGACTAATTAACATGAAAGATTTGACTCAAATCAAATAATAGGCTAAGAGAATTTCATACACTCATGAACAAATGAGTTAGACAAAAAAACAAGAAAAATAAAATTCAACACAACATAAGAAATCTTATGTGACAAGTTTCATGACTAGACATGACTTCTATGACAAAACTACAATAGGTGAACAAGTCACTCTAGATTTTTGAGGTTTTCTTCTACTTTAATATTTTTGTAAGAATTTTATGGTTTAGGATTCAGCCACAAAAAATAACAAGACAAAACTCAAAGGAACCTAAACTCAACACAATTCATGGTTCAAGAACAAGAACAATAAATTTGAACCATAGAAAATCAAATATAGCTTCCATAGCAAGTTTAATTGGTGGAAACTCTAAAGAATCATGTTAACAACATTTAGCACAAGACATGTGAGGAGATACATGGAGAAAAATGAAGAAACAACAATGGAAGAGAAGGTAAAGCAAAAACCCAATGGAGGTTTAAGGAGCACCTACTTGAAGCTCTTGTGCTCTGATTACCACTTGATGGAAGCTTGCTTGTGGAGCTTCTATGGAGGTTGGATCTTTGAGCTTCAATGAGGTCCTTCAGTGGTGATTTTACACCATGGAGATGCAGCGGGAGACAAAGGAGAAGAGGTGAGAGGAGGCGCCATTCACTAGGGAATAAGCCATGGAAGAAAGAGATTCACCACCAAGATGAGCCTAGGATAAGAAGCTTGGAGAGGATGCATCAATGGAGGAAAAAAAAAAGAGGAAGAGAAAGAGAGAGGGGGGAGCATGAAATTGAAGGAAGAAAAAGGGAGAGAAATTGAACTTTGAGTTGTGTCTCACAAGACTCTCATTCATCAAAACTATCACAAGTGTTACACATGCTTCTATTTATAGAATAGGTAACTTCCTTGAGAAGCTTTCTTGAGAAAACTTCCTTGAGAAGCTTTCTTGAGAAAACTTCCTTGAGAAGCTTCTTTGAAAAAACTTCCTTGAGAAGCTAGAGTATATCTACACACACCCTTCTAATAACTAAGCTCACCTCCTTGAGAAGATTCCCAAAGAAGCTAGAGCTTAGCTACTCACACCTCTCTAATAGCTAAGCTCACCTCCTTGAGATGAGAAGCTAGAGCTTAGCTACACACCCCCTATAATAGCCAAGCTCACCTCCTTGAGATGAGAAGCTAGAGCTTAGCTACACACCCCCTATAATAGCTACGCTCACTCCCATTCCAAAAATACAAAAAAAAGTCCCTACTTCAAAGACTACTCAAAATGCCCTAGAATACAAGGCTAAAACCCTATAATACTAGAATGGCCAAAATACAAGGCCCAAAAGAAGAAAAAACCTATTCTAATATTTACAAAGAAGTGTGGATCCAACCTTGACCCATGGGCACAAAAATCTACCCTAAGGTTCATGAGAACCCTAGGGCCTTCTTTAGTAGCTCTAGTCCAAGCCTCTTGGAGTCTTCTATCCAATACCCTTGGGGGGTAGAATTGCATCATCAATGATGAGAATCCCGAAACTGGCCAAATACAGCCTAAAGGCCCAAGTGGAGAAAGTCAAATCCCCCGAGTGGAGAAGGATGAAGGCCCAGAGACAGAGACACTATCAAGACTATTAATTGTTGCTGAAGGCCCAAACTAATTTGAAGGCCCAAGTTAAATATGTTTTTTAGTTATAATTTTTATTTATTGTAATTTTGACCCAAACTGTTTAGAAGGTCCATGTCTATTTTTATCTTTTGTTCAGATACACTATAAGTATTGGTTTTTGTTTTCAATAAAGGGACTTTTGGCATTTTCATAAAATTTGGTGAGAGTTTCTCTCTGGGTTCCTTGTTGAACCAATCTCAGACTTATCAAGGTAATCCTTATGGCGTCTACCCTGACTTATCTTCCTTCACTGAAAGTGGCGTCATCCAAATCTCCGTAGCCTGTATTAAGCGATCCGCTCCTAGTCAGGATCACATCATCTGGTATCAAAGCTTCGGCTCTTGATACAGATTCTATATTATCCTATTATTTTTCTTTCTAATTTGTCCAGGTTCATGTTTTGTCCTTGTTCTGTTATTTGTTTTCTTGTTTGTGTCTTTGTTTCATTCTTGTTCTTGTTCTTGTCACGTTTTTGTTCTTGTTCTTGTTTCTTGTGTCTTTCAGACTTTGTGTCAAAAAAAAATCTGTTTGAATTCTGTTTCAATTATAAAAAAAAAAGTTGCAAAAATTTTGAAAAAGAAAACAAAAAAGAGAAGAAAAGAAAGAAAGAAAGAAAGTGGGAGTTTGATCTTTGAACCCGAAATTGAGGCAGTTAGAGGCTTTTTTTTGGTAGAAAATTGTTGGATTGAGTGGCCTCAGAATAATTAAGAAGGGGGGGTTGAATTAATTATTCCTAAACCTTTACTAATTAAAAATTTACTCTTTTAAGGCTTTTACTAAATTGTTAAGAGAATGAGGAGTATAAGAGAAACTTAACAAAAAGTAAAAGCGAAAATTAAATGCATAGCGGAAAGTAAAAGAGTAGGGAAGAAGAAAACAAACACACAAGAGTTTTTATACTGGTTCGGCAACAACCCGTGCCTACATCCAGTCCCCAAGCGACCTGCGGTCCTTGAGATTTCTTTCAACCTTGTAAAAATTCATTTACAAGCAAAGATCCACAAGGGATGTACCCTTCCTTGTTCTCTTTGAACCTAGTGGATGTACCCTCCACTAGAACTGATCCACAAGAGATGTACCCTCTCCTGTTCTCAGTCAAACCCAAGTAGATGTACCCTCTACTTGTACCACAAAGGATGTACCCTCCAATGTGTTAAGACAAAGATCTCAGGCTGTTAAACCTTTGATACTTTGTGAATGGGGATACAAAAGAATTCTCAGGCGGTTAGTCCTTTGAACACTTTTGTATTAGGGAATGGGAAGAATCAAAAGAATTCTCAGACTGTGTCATTTTGAATTCTTTGACAAGGGAGAAGGAAGATACAAAAGAATTCAGGCGGTTAGTCCTTTGTTCTTTTGGAAAAGGGAGAATAGAGACACAAAAAGAATTCAGGCGATTAGTCCTTGGCGAATTCTTTTTGGCAAAGGGAGAAGAGAATGAAAAGATGAATAGCACAAGTTTTCAAGGTTTGGAAAACCAGAAAACTTCAGAAAGCTTTTGGTACAAAGAAGAAGAAGAAGTTTCAAAGAGATTCAAGGCTTATAAAGGATTGTATGAAATAAGTGTTCAAGATTGTTGAAATGCAAAACAAAGCCTTTGCTTTTATAGACTCTCCATGTCTGGTTAAGAAGACCATTCAGAAGAGTTATAACTTTTAGAAAAAACTTAAAACCTATTTGAAAAAGTCAAAAACCTTTTGAAGAGTTACACCTTTTGATTTTTTCAGAAATAGTCACTGGTAATCGATTACCAAATAAGTGTAATCGATTACACAAATCTTTTGAGTGTAATCGATTACCAAATCATTGTAATCGATTACAGCCTTTTGAAAATAATTGGAACGTTGTAAATTCAGTTTGAAAACTTTTTCAAACTCATTTTGCTACTGGTAATCGATTACACCAATATGGTAATCGATTACCAGAGAGTAAAAACTTTTTGGTAAGGTTTTGTCAAAAACTCATGTGCTATTCAAAGTTTTGAAAAAAAAAATTAATAATTATCTTGATTGAGTCTTTTCTTCATTCTTGAATCTTGAGTCTTGAATCTTGATCTTGATTCTTGAGATCTTGAATCTTGATTCTTGATTCTAGGCTTTCTTCTTGAGTCTTGAATTCTTCTTGATTCTTGAACTCTTGACTTTTTCTTGATTCACTTGAGATGTTTTTTTATCTTTGAGCTTTTTGTTCATCACCTTTGTCATCATCTTTTGTTGTCATCATTGTTATCATCAAAACACCTTTGAATCACATTCACCATGAAGATTTGCTTCTACAAAAATCGTGTACCAAATCCCCTTATCTGGATTCTCCTTTGAATTCTGAGCGTTTTGATATATAGTGGGCCTCAAACGGACAACCGTAGCAAAAGTTATGAGCATTTGAAGTTTACTGATCATATTTGTTATCTTATTTGTTATCCTATCTGTTATCTTATTTGTTATCATATCTGTTATCCAAATTAAATCTAATTTGTTATCCAAATCCAATCTAATTTGTTATCCAAATCAAATCTAATATATTATCCAAATCAAATATAATCTTTTATCCAAATCAAATCCAATTTGCTATCCAAATCAAGTCCAAGTTGTTCTCCCAAATCAAATCTGTTACTCAGTCTGTGATAATTATATTGTCTTTCCTTTTATTTTATATTACCTTGTGTGTCTAATTTGGTCCATCCAGGAACTTAAGAGGGAACACGAGTGGTAAGAGGAAATACATTACACAAAAGCCTATATTGAGAGCATCAAACACGAGTGAACTACCATCAAAGAGAGAAACACGTGAGTAAAGTGTGGTGAGGTCCTGAATCTTTTTTTTTTAATTACTGCAAAATTCTTTGTTCCTTAATCATGACAGGAGCTGGTGACAATGGTGGTGTATATCATCAACTGGACGGATTTCAGCGCTTATTACTGGACGCGATGACTACACAAATGCAACGTTTGTTGAAACGTAACAATGAAGAGCTCTACAGGTGAATAGAAGGACTAGAGCACCAAATGAATCCAAATGCTGGGAGACCTTATGGTGGCAATAGAAGGGTCAATGATGGATCGAACCGAATAAAGGGGCAAGACAGAATTGAGGGAGTAAAACTCAATGTATCCTCTTTTAAAGGCAGTGTAGGATCGAATGGCCTCAGAATAATTAAGAAGGGGGTTGAATTAATTATTCCTAAACCTTTACTAATTAAAAAATTACTCTTCTAAGGCTTTTACTAAATTGTTAAGAGAATGAGGAGTATAAGAGAAACTTAACAGAAAGTAAAAGCAAAAATTAAATGCACAGTGGAAAGTAAAAGAGTAGGGAAGAAGGAAACAAACACACAAGAGTTTTTATACTGATTCGGCAACAACCCGTGCCTACATCCAGTCCTCAAGCGACATGCGGTCCTTGAGATTTCTTTTAACCTTGTAAAAATCCTTTTACAAGCAAAGATCCATAAGGGATGTACCATCCCTTATTCTCTTTGAAACCCTAGTGGTTGTACCCTCCACTAGAACTGATCCACAAGAGATGTACTCTCTCTTGTTCTCAGTCAAACCCAAGTAGATGTACCCTCTACTTGTACCACAAAGGATGTACCCTCCAATGTGTTAAGACAAAGATCTCAGGCTGTTAAACCTTTGATACTTTGTGAATGGGGATACAAAAGAATTTTCAGGTGATTAGTCCTTTGAACACTTTTGTATTAGGGAATGGGAAGAATCAAAAGAATTCTCAGACTGTGTCGTTTTGAATTCTTTGACAAGGGAGAAGGGAGACACAAAAGAATTCAAGCGGTTAGTCCTTTGTTCTTTTGGAAAAGGGAGAAGAGAGACACAAAAAGAATTCAGGCGGTTAGTCCTTGGCGAATTCTTTTTGGCAAAGGGAGAAGAGAATGAAAAGATGAATAGCACAAGTTTTCAAGGTTTGGAAAACCAGAAAACTTCAGAAAGCTTTTGGTACAAAGAAGAAGAAGAAATTCAAAGAGATTCAAGGCTTGTAAAGGATTGATCAAATGAATGTAAAAAGTGTATTGAAAAGCAAATCAAAGCCTTGCTTTTATAGACTCTTCATGTCTGGCCAAGAGGACCATTTAGAAATGTTATAACTTTTAGAAAAACTTCAAATCAATTTGAAAAAGTCAAAATCTTTTTGAAGAGTTACATCTTTTGATTTATTCAGAAACAGTCACTGGTAATCGATTACCAAATAAGTGTAATCGATTACACAAAGCTTTTATGTGAAAGGATGTGACTCTTCACATTTGAATTTGAATTTCAACGTTCAAAGGCACTGGTAATCGATTACCAAAACATTGTAATCGATTCAGCTTTTTAAAATTAATTGGAACGTTGTAAATTCAATTTGAAAACTTTTTCAAAACAATTTTGTTACTGGTAATCGATTACAACAATTTGGTAATCGATTACCAGAGAGTAAAAACTCTTTGGTAAAGGGTTTTGTCAAAAACTCATGTGCTATTCAAAGTTTTGAAAAACTTTTTAATACTTATCTTGATTGAGTCTTCTCTTCATTCTTGAATCTTGAGTCTTGAATCTTGATCTTGATTCTTGAGATCTTGAACCTTGAATCTTGATTCTTGACTCTAGACTTTCTTCTTGAGTCTTGAATTCTTCTTGATTCTTATCTTGAACTCTTGAATTGTTCTTGATTTATCTTTGGTTTACTTGAGTTGTTCTTTGATTGATCTTTGATTCACTTGAGTTGTTCTTTGATTGATCTTTGAGCTTTTTGTCATCACGTTTGTCATCATCTTTTGTTATCGTCATTATTATCATCAAAACACCTTTGAATCACCTTTGATTCACCATGAAGCTTTGCTTCTACATGCAGGAGTGACCCAGACGCCTACCTTACCTGGGAGATGAAGATTCAGCATGCATTCTCCTACAATGATTATCCGGAAGAGCAGAAGGTGAAGTTAGCAGTAGCTACATTCTCAGACTATGTCCTTGTTTGGTGGAAGAAAAATCAAAGAGAGATGAAGAGAGAAGAAGGGCGTGAGCTAGATACATGGACTGAGATGAGAAGGGTTATGCGAAAGAGGTATGTTCCAGCTAGCTACAGTAGAACCATGTGACAGAAACTCCAGAGGTTATCCCAGGGAAGTTTGATTGTTGAGGACAAGGAGATGGAGATGGCACTAGTGAGGGCCAACATTGAAGAGGACACCAAAGCAGTGCATGATGGCTTCACCAACAAGATTTTTTTCCAGCACCATGACCAAAAAAAAATTATTCTTAAACCTCTATCCCCTAGAGAAGTGTGTGATGACCAAATCAGAATGAGAGAAAAGAGAAAACAAGAGAAAGAAAATAGTGAGGCACCACAGAGGAATAGGAAAAAGAAGAGTAATACACCTGAGGGAAAGAGTGATACACATAAGAGAAAGAGTGATACACATGAGAGAAAATTTAATTGTTTTCCAGGGGCGAGTGAAGTGAGGAAAGTGTTACCTGCTCATGAACCACTCTATCTACTGTATTGCAAAGACAAAAAAATTTCTACTGATAATTCTAATGAGTTAACTATTTCTATTTCTCCTAGTGTTCAACCCTTATTGCAGGAATTTAAAGATGTCTTTCCTAAGGAGATTTCTCATGTCCTTCTAGAAGCTTCATTGCCTAACAGGCCAACTTACAACAACAAGCCCCAAGAGACTCAGCATAAGGATGCACAGGCCAAAGTTGAGTATGTGAAAAGATTGTATGACCAAGTGAAGGTGCAAATTGCAAAGAAGAATGAAAGCTATGCCAAGCAAGCCTACAAGAAAAGGAAGGAAGTGGTACTTGAACCCGGTGATGATCCTGGACATTTGAGGGCAAATGTTTTCCAAGAAGGAGGGAATGATGAGAATCCTGAAACTGGCCAAATACAGCTTAAAGGCCCAAGTGGAGAAGGACGAAGGCCCAAATGGAGAAGGACAAAGCCCCCGAGTGGAGAAGGATGAAGGCCCAAGTGGAGAAGGATGAAGGCCCAGAGACAGAGACACTATCAAGACTATTAGTTGTTGCTGAAGGCCCAAACTAATTTGAAGGCCCAAGTTAAATATGTTTTTTAGTTATAATTTTTATTTATTTTAATTTTGGCCCAAACTGTTTAGAAGGCCCATGTCTATTTTTATCTTTTGTTCAGATACACTATAAGTATTGGTTTTTGTTTTCAAAAAAGGGACTTTTGGCATTTTCATAAAATTTGGTGAGAGTTTCTCTCTGGGTTCCATGTTGAACCAATCTCAAACTTATCAAGGTAATTTTTGTGGTGTCTACCCTGACTTATCTTCCTTCACTGGAAGTGGCGTCATTCAAATCTCCGTAGCCTGTATCAAGCGATCCACTCCTAGTCAGGATCACGTCATCTGGTAAAGAGAGAATAGCCACCACAATTGAGGACTTTTTTTCTTTGTAATTTTGCATGTACATGTTAAGGACTAGTTAACATGAAAGATTTGACTCAAATCGAATAATAGGCTAAGAAAATTTCATACACTCATGAACAAATGAGTTAGACAAAGAAACAAGAAAAATAAAATTCAGCACAACATAAGAAATCTTAAAACTACAATAGGTGAACAAGTCACTCTAGATTTTTGAGGTTTTCTTCTACTTTAATATTTTTGTAAGAATTTTATGGTTTAGGTTTCAGCCACAAAAAATAACAAGACAAAACTCAAAGGAACCTAAACTCAACACAATTCATGGTTCAAGAACAAGAACAAGAAATTTGAACCATAGAAAATCAAATCTATCTTTCATAGCAAGTTTAATCGGTGGAAACTCTAAAGAATCATGTTAACAACATTTAGCACAAGACATGTGAGAAGATACATGGAGAAAAATGAAGAAACAACAATGGAAGAGATGGTAAAGCAAAAAACCAATGGAGGTTTAAGGAACACCTACTTGAAGCTTTTGTGCTCTGATTACCACTTGATGGAAGCTTGCTTGTGGAGCTTCTAGGGAGGCTGGATCTTTGAGCTTCAATGAGGTCCTTCAATGGTGATTTTACACCATGGAGATGCAGCGGAAGACAAAGGAGAAGAGGTGAGAGGAGGCGCCATCCACTAGGAAATAAGTCATGGAAGAAGGAGTTTCACCATCAAAATGAGCCTTGGATAAGAAGCTTAGAGAGGATGTTTCAATGGAGGAAAAAAAAAAGGAGAGAAAGAGAGAGGGGGGAGCACGAAATTGAAGGAAAAAAAAGGGAGAGAAGTTGAACTTTGAGTTGTGTCTCACAAGACTCTCATTCATCAAAGTTACCACAAGTATTACACATGCTTCTATTTATAGACTAGGTAACTTCCTTGAGAAGCTTTCTTAAGAAAACTTCCTTGAGAAGCTTCTTTGAGAAAACTTTCTTGAGAAGCTAGAGCTTAGCTACATACACCCCTCTAATAACTAAGCTCACCTCCTTGAGAATATTCCTAAAGAAGCTAGAGCTTAACTACACACACCTCCTTGAGAATATTCCTAAAGAAGCTAGAGCTTAACTACACACACCTCTCTAATAGCTAAGCTCACCTCCTTGAGATGAGAAGTTAGAGCTTAGCTACACACCCCCTATAATAGCTAAGCTTACCCCCATTCCAAAAATACATGAAAATACAAAAAAAAAAAGTCCCTACTACAAAGACTACTCAAAATGCCCTAAAATACAAGGTTAAAACCCTATACTACTAGAATGACCAAAATACAAGACCCAAAAGAAGAAAAAATCTATTCTAATACTTACAAAGAAGAGTGGATCCAACCTTGATCCATGGGCTCAAAAATCTACCCTAAGGTTCATGAGAATCCTAGGGTCTTCTTTAGTAGTTCTAGCCCAAGCCTTTTGGAGTCTTCTATCCAATACCCTTGGGGGGTAGGATTGCATCATATCTTGTAGTATTTTTTTTTCTCAATCCTATTCGAGACAACAAATATTATATGCCTTATTGTCCTTATATATCATTTTTTTTTCCACTAAAATGTATTTGATGCACTTAAATGAGCTCCCTTTATTTATAAAAAGAAAATAAAAATAATGAGCTCCTTTTATTGCTCTGAACTTAAAATACTAATACCCATATATATATTCAATTTCCCCCTAACTTGTATGCAAGTTTACTTATCTAGAATTAAATAATGAAAATGATTATGTGAATTTCTCAAAGCATGCGAAGCAGTGAACTTATGATCATTGAACTTTGTTCTTGTTTTAAACTATTTTAAAAAAAAAAATCAGTACAATTAAAATCACTAGCATAAAACTTTATAAAAAAGAAAACATTCATGCAATTATCTCGTTTTCATCTATACTATTTTTTTGGTGCAACTTTATTTAAAACTATTGTTTTTTAATTGGAAGTATCTATAAACTTATACAACAGTGTTGCAGTAATGAGTTGTTTCTTCCTCCCTAGTGTTTTAAATAACTTAATAGATTTAATAAAAAAAAAAAACAATCTAAAGAAACTTTAGTTTCTACATAATATAAGTAATCAAAACACTTACCAAGGAAATCAGCTCTGGCAAATGCAACAAGCGAGCCAAGAAGAGCCCCGTATAGGGAACCACTTACCTATGTTTCATGTCAGCAGTTACATTCTAATGTGCTGATGACAATAAATTTTCCATGAAATTACATTAAGTTTTCAACTATGATTCTGAAGTCATACCACTAGTCCAAGCTGAATGGCAGAAAGATTGAACCATGATATACCGCTAAGCTCAGGTGACTGTCAATTCAAATCAACAAAATTAAAAATTAATATTTTGTTACTGCACTAACAAAAGAAACAGAACAAAATGCAACTAAAAGACATTGAATAAAAAATTTACCTGCAGTGAGATTGTAGCGCCAGAGGTGGCACCAATATCATAACCAAATAACAAGCCACCCAATGCAAGGAATAGAAACCTAAATTTTGAAATAACATACTGATTAATTGGAATAGAAATCAAGCAGAAGATTATTATACATTCTAAAATTAACAATGGTTGATCATTAAACTAGGATTGATATGTGATGCTTTTCTCTTCCACACATTCATAATAAAGTAACAAAATTTTCACTTTTCCCTCCAAAACATTACTCTTCTCATATGAAGAACAGTGACAGAAACGTATGAAAGAATTGCAGAAGACCAGGAACAAACAAAAGAGTACCTGTGATTAGGTTACAAAGCGCGAAATTAGGTTAGGGTTATAAACTTATCATCAAACAAAAGAGTAACAGAACAAACAATTAACAAATATAATTGAAATTGAAGGAGATCTAAGCAATGAAATCAAAATTAAAAACAAAAAAGAAAATGTTCTAAGAGAGAGAGAGAGAGAGAGGGGGTTAGTATCAGGGAAGGGGCAGGACTGCATTGTTTTTGGGAAGCGCAGAAGAATGCAGCAGAAGCAAACCCCCAATATTATTACTTTTCTCCCAATGAGACTACTGCGTGTAAACTCGTCCTTAAAAACTCAGCCATGTTTTCATTAAATCAAGTTCCATGTTTTCACCAATTATGCTTTCGCATCTGCTTATTTTCATAAGCGTTTTTTTATATAAAATAAGTATTTCTTTTTTAAAACAATGTTTAAACAAACTCAACCATTAACTAGTTAACCAGTATTAAAATAACTTGTGCGTGCATATGGATGTTATTATACCAAATATACTTTTCTTTAAACAAAAAAATCTTTGAACTTAAAATATGAATAATAGATCGATTATAATAAAGAAATGATAAGTTATTCTAAAAGTGATTATCTAATTGTGCTCAATTACACGTGTCCTCAATTAAAATGACATCAAGGAATTTGCTTGATTTTTCGTTTCAGATAAATGAACACATGAATTTTCTTTTTTCCCTAAAAATTTGTTATTGGTTTCTTTTAATGTATTATTATTCTACATTAAAATGGTTGTTTTAGAGTACATGTCTATAAAATTATTTATATTAAATTTCAATGAACTGAATTAAAATTTAAATTTTTATTAAGTAAATCCAAAAAAATATATTTAATTGAGTATTAAAATAACTTTTGACAAAAAAAATTATCACTATTTAAATATATTTTTTTTCTTTGTTTCTTCTTTCCTAAATAAATTTTTTTTATTAGATTTATTAACAAAAATTTAACATAATTAACAAATGAGGTTAAAAATAATAAAAAATGACAAATGTAATAAAAACAAATTACATGTGAATTATAATTAACTCTAAATTTAAAGACTTAAAACATAATTTTCGTGTCTCATGAAAATATTTTTATTTTTGTTCTGAAAATTTTGTTTAAAAATAATGAAAATGTCATTTTTTAAAAGTCCTAAAATATACGAGATAACTATAATTATTTAAATTAAACCACTCTAACATATATTTTTAATAAATCAAATTAATATATACAAATATTTTAATTTAATTTAAATTTAAAGATAGTATGATAATATAAATATAGTAAGATTTCATAGATTTTTAAAAAATATTCTCCATTTACCTTTTTAAGAAGAAAAAAACTAATTTTTTTATTTTTATAATAATTAAATAAAATGTATTAATAATAAATTTTAATTTTTTTACGATATAATTTTTTTATCAACATTCTATAAAAATTCTATAAAAGTTAAACTCTATTATTAAAAACAGTTTTTTTTTTATTTTCAAATGAACTAATATCAAATAATTTATATAAATGTGTGTTATATTTAAATGATAATCATGAAATAATAAAATTAAAATTACAAAATTTATTTTAAAAATTTATTTTAATTTTTAAATGCTTATCTTTTGAATTTCTTATTTTTTATTAATTATCATAAATTTTTTAATTAAAATATAATTAATAACTCAATATATGTTTTTTTAAAAATATATATAAATAATTAAAAAAAAGAGTTTATATTAACATCAGTTATTTGAAAATCAATGTCGTCAAGCACTTACAACATCGGTTTTCAAATAATTGATGTTAAAACTGAATTACTGTAGTGTGATTTTAGCATCGGTTATGTAACGACCCGCCTCGTCGCTACGGTATCCACACTCTAATATTCGATAATTTCAATTTTTATAAAAAGAACTCCCTTAATTTTTTATTATGAAAATAGAAGTGATTTTGTCACAACATAAATTCATCCAACAACACGCCATTACTTAAGTGAATATGCATAATTACATAGAAACAATAATTTGGTACATGTCATACACATAACGAAAATTAAATATGTTCATATATATATAATTAAAATTTCAGTTTTACATCTTTAACTCAACAAAATAAAACTTAAAAACCAACTACGGAGGAGTTGATTACAAAACACAACTCTCTCTCAAAATAACGCCAACGTCATCACGTCGGCTCGGCGGCTCCTCACCAGAATCTTACTCCCTACACCCTGCCACTGTCATTCTGCTCCCACGAACAAGGTTCGTGATCATCACAGGTATCAACCACACGATACAAAATTGCAAGGGTGAGTTTATTATAAAAGAACCAATACCAATTCCAAATAACCACAATTAGCAAGGAACATAGGCAAACATGATAAGCATACACAACAATCATTATTCAACACTCATATCCAACAAATATTCATCATTCACATCCAACAATTACTCATCATCCATCCATGGACCCAATCAAGACTGCACAGAATGATGCATGCACTTAACTCAACACTCAGATGCAATGTGGTACGTACCAACAACAACCAAATCTCAGGAAATAGCCTAAGCGTGTCCACACGACACTCTCACTTAGGGAACTGTGATGAGTTTGTCGAGACCACCCGGTTGTGCACGTAGCATCCCCCCTCCCATAGGTGATCAGCTTGGGAGCCCAAAGGTGTTCCCTACCAGGTGACAAGCCCCCTAGTATAAAGTACACTTGGCCACAGTTACTCTATTTCCTGTGTCGTATGAGCTATGATCACGGCCCAAAGTAAGTGCCAAAGACCATGGACCAATTAAAGCGCTTAACCATCCCCTCATAAATGCTTAGATTCTCTAACCACGCTAGTTACCCACGTCTAGGCCATCCGACAAGGTCAGTGCACTCTACCCCCCATGACATACACTCCATATGATGTATGATCGTGGCCAAAAGCTAGTGCCAAAGACCCTGGAAGGTCAGTGCACAGTGCCCCCCACGATCATACACAACATCCAACGTATGAACGTGACCAAAAGCTAGTGCCAAAGACCCTGGAAGGTCAGTGCACAGTGCCCTCCACGAACATACACAACATGCACATGCCAATGCATTTCCAACATCAATCAACATTCCATTTCCATGTCATTCACAACATAAATATCATCTCATCTCAATGACGTTATCAACAACAACAACAACAACCTCATTTCATATTCACATATTCATCAATAATAACAATTCATGTTGACATGGTCTTTATTAACAACGTCATCTCAAATCAATATTATCATAGTTATCATTATCATCACATATCAATTAAAATCCTCAATAGCAACATCAACAACAATTCAAACAAACACAACAATATCATTTCCACACGCACGGTCTTCAAACAACACATTTCAAACAACCAAAACAATATCATTCATCACAATACACACATATATATATATCGCATCCCATTAGTTAAAACGTAATTTTCTTTGAGGAAAAATCAGCATGCAACAGGGACAGGCAGATATCCTCATAGCTAGGTTCCCTGACCCTAACTATGATGTTAAAACGGTAAATTTTATAATAAACTCCCCTCACCTATCGTGAGCTACCCCACGGATTCCTCGTCGCGTCACTTGAAGATTCCTTTTTGTCCTTGCTTGTCGATTCCACACAAGCCTCTACCATGCCAAAACGAAGGAGACTTAGTATGGATTTCAGAAAACAAAGCTAGTAACAGTGCTCTGGGTCAAACACCCACATCACTACATGAAAGAGCTGAGAGCATTTCGGGTTTTACAAAGGAACGTCATTTGGAAATTCCGACCACGCCAATGTGATCGGGGTTCAATGTAGGTTACGAAAATAACATGCATTTCATGAAAGGATAACGTTTACAAAGTCTCTTTCTCTAAGGTTTTTCAAAGGAAGCATAAGACATGCAATGGCGGTTGCAAAGTTAGAAAAGATGCAAAGAAAAGATGGAACTAACAAGAAACAAGCATAGAACCATGGTTACCTCGAAAGAAAACGAAAGATCAGATTAGGGTTTTCGTTCTCTACCGAAACCGCAAGCCAAGTTGGAAGATTCTGCTTCGGTTGAAGGGTTCCTCTCGGTGTGGGTTTTCAATGGAGAACAATGATGGTTTGTGGTGGCTAATGGTGGCTGTGGGTGATGGAGAAAGTTCTTAGAACTTTAGAAATGGCTTTGGAATAAAGAAAGAAGAAGAAATGACGTTTTTCCTAAGCTACACGAAAGCAAAGGCTGAAATGCTTAAATAAGAGATGCTCTCGGTAATGGAAGCTTCTAGCACACTCCAGACATTGTCTCAAAGATCCCTACGGTCAGATCATGGACAAGTTTCTTGTGAAGTTGCAAACCAAATTTCGAGAAGATCCAACGGTTAACGAAGTCTGGGAAGCGTTTTTACAGAGGTAGCTTCATGTAGCTTTCTCTAGAAGCTTCATTAGGAGGCTTCCTCCAGAAGCTTCATTAAGAGGCTTCTAGCACACTCCAGACATCTTCTCAAAGATCCCAACGGTCAGATCATGGACAAGTGTCTTGTGAAGTTGTAGACCAAATTTCGAGAAGATCCAACGGTTAACGAAGGCTGGGAAGCATTTTTACCGAGGCAGCTACATGTAGCTTTCTCTAGAAGCTTCATTAAGAGGCTTCCTCCATAAGCTTCCTCGTGGCTTCTTTGAGAAGCTTTCTCAAGAGGCTTCTTTGAGAAGCTAGATCCTTATCTATACACACCCCTCTATTAACTAAATTAACTTCCTTAAAAATAATTATGGATGAAAATAACTCAACAAATAATCAAACATCAAACATAATTACTAATAATATATATATATATATATATATATATATATATATATATATATATATATATATATATATATATATATATATATATATATATATATATATATCAGGGTGTTACAGGTTATTTGAAAACCGATGTTGTAAGTGCTTAACGACATCAGTTTTCAAATAACCAATGTTAAAATCACACTAAATTCAGTTCTAACATCGGTTATTTGAAAATCGATGTTGTAAGTGTTTAACGACATCGATTTTCAAATAACCGATGTTAATAGGACAATGTTAAAACTCATTTTTTTAATAGTGTTTGTTTGGCCTTCGAATGAAGGAAGGTATGCCACTAAAGGAATATCTTAATGAACTAAACTATGTTCTGATGAAGCTACATGACATTGATATGAAGATGAAAGACGAAGATCTGGAAATGATTCAATTAGCCTTTCTCCATCTCTCATTTGAGAATTGTGTGAGTTCTCTTAGTGTAGGCAAGGACTTTGTTGCACTTGAAGAAGTCGAGTTTGGTCTCTATTCCAAAGATCTTTGACTAAAGGCGTCTGGGAATGGTGATGAAGCCTCTATATCTAGATTAACGGTGACTGATTCTGCTAAATGGCGGAAGAAGAAGAAGAAGAAGAAAGGCAAAGGTGGCAAGAATAGCAAAACGAATCCTAAGGGCATCTGCAATTACTGCAAAAAAAACTGGGTCATTAGAATCGGGACTGTCCAAAGAAAGCAAAGAAATATTTTGTTGTTGCTCTTATTTAGAATGACTCTTCATCATAAAGTGATTTGGTTTTGGCTATTGGTGAATAACTACAACAACATTTTGAACAATGGGTATTGGACTTAAGTTGTTCTGATCATACGTGTCTACACAGACATTGGTTTGTGACATATGAGAAGAAGTCTGGTGGTAACATCCTCATGGGTAATGATGTCCCTTGTAAGTCAATTGGTATAGGTTCGATACAAATAAGAATGTATGATGGTATTTTTAGAACCTTAACTGAAGTTCGTCAAATTCTTGAGCTTAAGAAAAATCTTGTATTTGTGGATGCCATGGATTCAAAAGGTTTTTCTTGTTTGGTTGAAGGTGGAGTTACGAAAATCATAGGAAAAAAGAAGGTTTTGGTAATGCATTAAACAAAGCACGAAAACTTGTACATCCTTTAGAGGTCCACTGTTATAGGCTCTGTCTCTGTTGTTTCACAACCTGGAAGCCATACATCCAATGGCTTGTTTGATAATTCTTTGTAGCATTTGCATCTAGGTCACATGAGTGAAAAAGGTCTAGATATTATGAGCAAGCGAGGCTTACTTGGAAATCACAAGGTGAAACCTCTTCAATTTTATGAGCATTGCGTCTATAGGAAGCAACATTGGATGAACTTCCCAAAGGTTGTGCATACAACAAAGGCCATGTTGGACTACATCCATTTTGATTGTTGGGGGTCTTCGAGATTTTCATCATTGGGAGGGGAAATGTATTTCCTCTCCATCATCGATGGTTACTTTGGGATGACATGGTTATTCATAATGAAGCAAAAATCTAAAGCTTTCAAAATTTTCAAGCATTGGATGATTCTTATGAAGAATCGCATAGGAAATATAGTAAAGTGTCTTAGGAGTGGCAACGGCTTGGAATTTTGTTCTACTAAATTCAATGAATTCTATAAAGATAAAGACATAACAAGACAACATATTGTACGTTATACTCCAAAGCAAAATGGAGTAGTTGAAAGAATGAACAAGACCTTGTTGGAAATGGTCAAATGAATATTATCCATTCAAGCATGAATAGGAGTTTTTGGGCTGAGACAGTCAGTACAACATGCTATCTTGTGAATTGCTCATTATCCACTACCATAGACTTTAAGACCACTATTAAGGTATGGTCTAACAAACTAGTTGAATACGCAATGTTGAAAGTGTTTGGATGTCCAACAACTATCACATAAGTAAAGGTAAGCTGGAACCCAAAACCAATAAGGGATTCTTTATAGGCTATGGACATGGAATCAAAGGATTTCAAGTCTAGTCTCCATTTGAAAGAAAATTCATTCTAGTAGAGATGTTGTCTTTGACAAACTATCTATGTTGTATTCTAGATTTGATGAAGATTTAGGCAAGGCTCTAAATAGGTGAAGTTCGAGAACTCCACAATCAAAAATTAGTGATGAGAAGTAGTTTGAAGAATCTGATGAGACTAATCAGGACCTTCAAATGAACCCTCAACATCAAAATTCAACACTAGTTGAGGGGATTGACTAGCCCAGTCAAAATCACTCGAAGTAACCCAAAATCACAACACCCAAAAAGTCAAAAAGGAAAATCAAAGCTTTTGAAATATATGGCTTTCATATAGTATCTTATGCTCTATAGGTAGTAGAAGACATCGATTGATTCAAACTATCCACTTCTTAGGAAGTAATTTCTTTTTCTAAAGCTAAGGAGTGGACAATGGCTATGAATAAAGTGATGGAACCCCTTCAGAAGAACCAGACTTGGGATTTAGTTGAGCTACCTAAAGGCAGATGAGTAATGGGGTGTAAATGGATCTTCAAGAAGAAATATGGGTTGTCCACTAAGGAAGTCATTCTTTATAAAGCAAGTACGGTAGCTAAAGGCTATAGTCAGAAAGAAGGAATGGACTGCATCGAGATATTCTCTCTCGTTGCTCGACAGATATCCATACATGTTTTGTTGGCCCTGGTAACACCTATGGACATGGAATTAGAGCAACTCAATGTCAAAATTGTCTTTCTCCATAGAAGATTGGAGGAAGACATTCTGATGCAATATTATTCGTCTTATACGACTAACTATTGTATAGAAAACATTTTCAAAAACTTGTATAGTTCCCCCAATTTATGGTTATTTTGTAGTAATTTTGTAAATAAATCTTGTTTTATGGTTAAAGTTGTCTCTAGAATATTTCCATTGAATTTAATGATGAAATATGTGCAATTTTAGGTGAAAAAGAGGCTAAGTCATGAAGTGCTAAAAGTGACATTTGAGCTTAGCTCATTAGTGGGCTAAGTGCGCATCCACCGATAAGCGCAGCTTCAGCGCGCTTAGCGCGACAGAAGAATCTGGTAGAGCATCAATATCAAGGCCATGCGCTAAGTGCGAGATCAGTGCGCTAAGCGCAGCAATTGTCTTCATCCAGGCTCAACGCAGGACTGGCACTAAGCTCAAATCCACTTACTCGAGCTAAGCGCAAGGGTGGCACTAAGTGCAACGTCGCAAATTCAGAGCCTATTTAAAGCTTATCTTGTGCAGAATTAGGGTAATATAGACACAACACCTTACAACAGATTTTACACAGAAGATTGGCACAGAATTCCAGAGCACACCACAGTGCCTATTTAGGGAAAAAAGCTTTGGAGGCAGCAAGAGGGCAGCTTTTGCAAAGATACCTAGGTTTTGTAGTCTCATTATTATTAGGGGGTTTTCTGTAATGGCTTGCTAAACACCCTTGTTGGGGATTTCTAAAGAAAAACTGATGTAATTATTTTAATATCTAATTGATTGTGTTTCTTGTGTTCAATGCTTCTTTTAGTGCTTAAATTTCGTATGCTCTTGGTTTGATCAACCATTTGTGTGTCTGGTTAGGTGATTTTAGCATTGGGAAATGTATTGTTTCCTTAGAACTTGAATGAAGCATAATTGAAACTTAGTCTTACAAGAGGGATCTGTGGATTAAGTTTTGGTTTTAAATGTGTTGTTACAATAATGTTGTTTGGTCTAAGTCTAGTCCAACAAGAGGGATCTGAGGACAAAGCTTAGGCTAAATTAGTCTAAACTTTCGTAAGCTATTTATGCTAAGTCTAGTCCAACAAGAGGGATCTGAGGATGAAGCTTAGTTTAAGTTAGTCTAAACCTAGGAGGGCTGTCTAAATTAAGCCTAGTCCAACAAGAGGGATCTGAGGACGAAGCTTGGATTAATTCAGTCTAACTAGGGATCGAGGTTTAGTAATTTAGGATATAGCATAGAACACAAAAGCATGATTGACTAGAGAAACATCTTTATATACATCAGCTGGTTTGTTAGAAAGACCCAACACTTTTACCTACTGTTGTCAACCTTACTTACTTGCATTTTATTGTTTTTAGCCTAGACTTAGTTTAATTATGTTCTAAATCATCAATTATCAATGTTTCTTTCAACAATGTCTTATTTCTGAATTTAACCCTGTCTAAGACTAGTTCCCTGAGTTCGATAATCGGATTCATCCGTTTTAATTTTTAAATACTTGACGATCCATTGTGCTTTCCAGCAAACTGGATTTTCCTTGAACATATTTGTATAAAGAAAAAGTGGACCAAAAAGTAATTGCAGGGGAAATCCAACATGCAACAACCTAAAGGTTTTGAGGTGGAAGGAAAGGAAATTTTTTTTTATAGATTGAAGAGGTCTTCTTATGGACTAAAGCGTTGTGTAACTTGTAATTCATAAATGTTATCAAAGCAAGGTGGAGATTGTTGGACGATGGATGATATAAATAAGGTGGAGAACAACACTAGTCATCTAACCCAACACTCTTGTCTTCTATATTTGTCGTCTAATCTTCTTTGGTTTAGTGGAGCATCCAGTCATGTAGAAGGGAGCGTCCAGTCTGGTGGTTCATTAGCATAAGTTGTGTTATAATTATAACTATTTTCTCTTTTTTCATTGTAACCGTGTTTGGTTAGATAGTTAGTTGTTGTCTCCTATATAAGGAGCTTTGTATTCTGGGTTCAAAGAGCCAAGAGTGTGCTTTGAACCCCTTCAGTGTAAATTTTGTTATTCACAATAAACTTAACAATTTTGTGCAATCTCTCTCTTCTCCTTCTATCATTTAAACTTCTCTATTTGAATAGAATTTTCTGGAATCTTCCCAACACTTCTTAACCCAAGAACAAGAAGAAAGCTCTCACAATAGATAAATAGTCAATTTGATTGATTTGCAAGTTTTATCTTGGAATTACAAGAGGTTCCTATTTATAGGCTATGCTAAGCCGCCCTTAAAACAAAAGAAGTAAATTTCCACTAACAATCCCACTAAACATTCATGGCCCACTAACATTTACTTCTCACTAACAATCACAATGGCTCGTTAGGTTCCACTAGTCATCATAATGGCTTAGGAAGGAAGTCTACAAACACTAAAATATGACCTAGAAAATATGAAAAAGACATAAGAACTTATTCCAAAAAATAAGCACGAAAATTACATGGAAAATGGAAAAATAGGATTGATTAAGTATTCAACCAAAAGCTAAGTAATCCACCCAAATAAACTTCAGTCCACTTACGAATCTTGAGTATTCAGTTAGACTAATTTTTCTCCAAAATAATGTCTTGAAGCTTGCTAAAATAATCTTGAAATTGTAGATATGATCAAGACAAATCTTGGATCAAGCTTTGATTTAGCTAAACCTTCTTTAGCTTTCACCTTCATCATTAAGCTTTGAAAAGTCTTTTTGCTTGTTTTAGCTATTTGCGTTGGCTTTTTGCCCACACAGAAAAGCTTATGCAAATCAGTTGTATTCTTGTAGTGCACTAATTAAGAAAGTTAGTTAATTAAATTTAATTGCATCAATCGCAATGAAAAACTAGGTTTTCCCCTAACTTACCCTTCATTGGAACTTGATTCCAAGAATAAAAAGAAGTCATTGGAACTAAAACCTTAATTAAATGAAGGGTATTTTAGACATAGTTATATTAAATAAAGTAAAATTAATTAAAAAATTTATATTTGAGACCAAGAAAGAAAATGATGTTATATATATATATATATATAGGAAAAAGTAGTGAAGTTACGTGCGATTAATTTGCAAAACAAATTGTTAAAGTGTAACTTTCAAATAATACTTATTAAAATGGTATGTTCTCTCTGTATCAAATATTCCATCAACAACTCTATATATCTTCTTGAAATGGATCATCACCATCAAAACATCACGGGATTTGAATCCTACACTTCTCATTATTCAAGAAAAATACAATAATACCATTAATTAAATTTTCACCAACCATTTCTCAACTGCAGCATCTCCCTTCTCCTTTCTCTCAACCCTAACACCCCTCGCGACAACATCTCCCTTGACGACACACCCTCGCAACGAAATCCCTTCCTTGACAGCACCCCTCCTTCAAAGGCACCTCCTCCCCCAACGACTCCCCTCCGTGTTGCAACGGCTCCTCCTTCCACAACTAACTAATGCCATGTTTGAGATAGAAATATACAAATCCAAATCCCTATTTCTATCCTATTGATGAAGAACAATAGTATATCCAAAAAAGAGAACTTGTGATCGAATCCTAATACAATGAAAACAGAGGAAAAAATATGAAGAGAATGGAATAAGAATTATGAAGAGGAAGCAAGAATGTACCTTCTTGTCGATAGTGGAGTTCTGAAGTGCAACGAAAACTATTGTTGAGCTTCTAGAATGGCCTTCCGTAAGCAAAAAGTGCTTTTGTATATTCTAGAAGTCATTCCAAAAGCATTTTTTGCAAAAATATTAATGGAATAAGAATTATGAAGAGGAAGCAAGAATGCACCTTCTTGTCGACAGTGGAGTTCTAAAGTGCAACGAAAACTATTGTTGAGCTTCTAGAATGGCCTTCCGTAAGCAAAAGGTGCTTTGTATATTCTAGAAGTCATTCCAAAATGCCTTTCGTGAGAATTATATAATGCTTATAGAAAAGTCATTCCAAAAGCATTTTTTGCTTACGGAAAAGCCATTTTGAAAGTGTATTTTGTATATTCTAGAAAGGAGGTTTCTAGAAGCAACAACTACAATCCAGAGTAGCCTTTCCAGAAGTGTATTTTGTATCATTTGAAAAGGAGGTTTCAAAAGCTCTATTTTGGCTTATGGAATGACCATTCCAGAAGCAATATTTGAAATCCGAAATAGTCTTTCCAGAAGTACATGTTGTATCTTTTAGAATGGTGTTCTAGAAAGCACTATTTTTTGTTACAAAAAAGGTATTCCATAAGACGTTTCCTTCTAAAAGGGTGATTCGGTAAGAGTATTTATACTCTTACAGAACGTCTATTCTGGAAACAGGTCTCGAACTCATATAAAAATGCAATAAAATGTAGCTACAGAGTAGAGAGTTAGAGAAAGAGAAGGATTTCTGCAACATCGATTTGGACTTGCTTTGGACCTTCGATGGTTGTGAGAAGAACGAGAAAGGGAAGGGTCTAGACTTGTGTCGGCTGTAGGCTAAAGAAGACGAAGAAGGGAAACAGAGGAAGAAGATAGAAAAGGTAGGTTGGGGTTTTAAAAAAATGGGAGGTGCAAAATGTAGTAAGGGAGGAGTGAAATTCAATTGCCAAACAACTGCATGTGCAAGTAATTCCTCATTGGAGAGTTCATCATATTAGAGCCCATATATATGCATTCTACTGGACCATTCATAATCATATATAATTCTGCATGCTCCTAGACACATACAATTATTTTGTTTTTTTCTTTCTTTTTTTGAGGAAAGTCTAGACATATACAGTGTAACGTCCGAAATTGTATTTTTCATTTTATATTTTGAGAATGTTTTTCTTTACTCTTTAGAATTTTAGGAGATTAAATTACAAAACTAACTTTTAAAGTTTTTAGTGATACAAACTTAAAGAAATGAAATTTATTCACAATGAAGTATGAAGCATAATTATTAGAAAAATAATAAAATATTTTAATTTGGAAGAAATTATATTTTTGAGTTGCAAACTTTTTATAACTCTAAAAATGATAATTTTAATAGAAATTAATTAGAGATTTAAATTGATTATATCTTACTTTATATTATATATATGATGGGGGATCAACTTACTCTAAAAATAACTCTTCTAGAATTACTCCTCATTCTCACTATTTATTTTCTTGAAATCTAATGGATAAGATTAGTTATTCATTACAATCCTTAGATTTCAAGAAAATTAATTGTGGGAATGAATTACTCTTAGAGTAAGTCGATCTCTCCTCTTCTCTCTCTCTCTCTCTATACGTGTATATATGTGTTGAATGTTTTGTGTTTATGTGTGTGTGTGTGTGTGTCTAATAAGTTTTACGGTATTAGTCAATCAAAATTATAAATGACTTTTGTAAAAGTTAACCAATTAACATATTAATTAGACATGATAATTTATGATTAGATTACTGTGTAAAAATCCTTTACACTACCAATGCATATCATTTGCTCTCTCTCTCTCTCTCTCTCACACACAGACATATGATATGAGGGATTTGCATATGCATCTTGTGTCATGTGATTTTTCTTTCCTACACTACTCATTGTTACCACGACCACCACTACTATCGTTGTTGTTGCCTCTACAAATGTTGTCACCACTACTACCACCATTGTTGTCATTGCATCACTATTACTGTCATTACCATCAATGATACCGATGACAATTGTGGTGGTGATGACAACGGTGGAGGCAAAGGCAATAGTTGTTGTGACGACGATGGCAATGGTAGTGTTAGAGATAAAGGTATAATAGTGATGGCTATGATAGTGATGGTGACGACAATGATGATAGTGATAACAACAATGATAATGGTGTCAACAACAATGATGATTGTGATAGTGAGAAAGAGAAGTCACATGGCATAAGATGCACATCTTATTCTTCATAGTTTGATCTTAGCAGAAAAACACTAAAAATTAGGAGTAACTCCAAAGACTTACTCTTGTAGCAAGTGATTCCTCTTCATTCTTTCTTTATCTAGTCTATGTGTATGAGAAAGTATTACTTATCATTTTGGAGGCATGAGAAGCTACAAAAATTTATGTTTTTCATTCTCAATTATGTTATCAATATAATCTTTACACCTATATCTTTTATTTTTCTCTATTCAACACATACTAGAAATATGTGGTCACCTTATAAAAGAGTTATAACATTAATTATTGTTGTTGATTTTGTAATTAATCCATCTTAAAAGAATGCTCGATGAGGCTAACTGATGCAATCCTACTCCGCAAGGGCATTGGATAGAAAAACTCCAAGTAGATTGGGCCAGAGATGCAAGAGAAGGCCCTAGGGTTCTTATGAGCCTTAGGGTAGATTTCGGGCCCATGGGCTAAGTACGAGCCCGCTTATCTTTGTAAATATTAGATTAAGGTTTCATTATTTTTGGGCCTTGTATTTAGGGCTCCATAATGTAGGTAGGGTACCCTAGAAATATAGGATTTTTCAGCCCTTGTATTTTAGGGCACCTAGACTAGTTTTTGTATTAGGGGTAGTTTTGTAATTTCACATGCACTAAGTGGATATTTGATGTGTGTGGTTGGAAATAAATTTAATTGAATTGGTAGAAGCCCAATCCAATTAAATTTTAGAGGGGGAGGTGAGCATTTGCTTACTACACCCCATTGCCACATCATATAGTCACACTTTGTGCATGTCCTTCATGCTTTTCATGCCTCATGACACCTAAGCACACTTAGTGGAGAATCTTGGAATTGATCTTGGATTAGTGGGCTGAACCATAACTAAAATTCACTAATCATAATTAGTGAAATTTTGGCTCCAAAGTTTGGCCCACAAATTCAATTTCAAATTCAAGTGAAATTTGAATTTCCCTCCAATTTTGTGTGACACTTAGGCTATAAATAGAGGTCATGTGTGTGCATTTTTTTCAACTTTGATGATTTGAATATTAAACTTCAGATTTCAAAGCTCATTTAGAGCACAAAATTTCGTGCTCTTCTCTCCCTCTCCCTTCATTCATCTCCTTCTTCCTCCAAGCTCTTATCCATGGCCTCCTATGGTGGTGAGCTTCTTCTAGACTCATCTTCTCCTTGAAGTGGCGTCTCCTCTCTCTCTTCCTTTCTCCCTTCCGCGGCCATTCATCTTCCAAGAAGCAAAGGAATCCATTGATGAAGAAGATCCTAGGCTTACAAGCTCTAATGGAGCTGCATCATGCGTAATTTTACAAAAGAGTGTTGCACCACCCAAAGCATTCATCACACCACCTATTTTAGGGATTTGGTGCCTAATAATACCTATTTTGGGCACCAACAAAGCACAAGGATTTAATCTCTTGCGAACCAAACCCTCATCCAACAACTCCTTTACTTGAGGAATAAACTCAAGCCTAAGAGATGTGGCAATGCTAACAAGTGTCTTTTTACAAAGGAGAAAATGTGGAGGTTGTCTAAGAAGGGAAATTTCTTTAATATTTGTCTTTATTTCAAAATGTCTTTCCTTCTTAGCTAACCTCTTGGAGGAGACACTTACCTCCTTATACTCCTCCTTAACCATTAAAGGTTGTCCTTCTTCTTGGGGGTAGATCTCTTCACTAGATTCTTCCCCTTTTGCTTCTTCACTTTTACTAGAGGAAGGTGAAGTAGTAGCCTCATCTTGGCTACTATAAATGTCTTGGCCCCTCATAATCATGGTTTTCTTGGTGGGGCATTGAGAAGTAATGTGTCCTCTTCCAAGACATTTAAAGCACTTCATGGAGCTAGTCTTCTCTTGCATACTAGCCTTAAGGGGTTGCTTTTCTATTGTCTTCCCCTTATCATCTTTGGGCTTAGAAGGTCTCACCCCTAAGATTCCTTGACCTTGGTCTTTCTTTGGATAAGAGTGAGAGCCATAAGATTTTGAAGTAGACTTCCTTTTAAGTTGTTGCTCTACCCTTATTTCCCAATCTAAATTGGCCTCTACATTGTCCTTCCCATGGAAGTATGGGAGTTTAATGTTAACCTCTTGAGGCTTTCTTTCATTTTCTCTCCTATGGGAGTGAGGTCTAAGATGTGACCTATGCCTTCCTTCATAATAGTCACGAAGTTCTTCACTTAGGCTCTTGCAAGAGTTATGACTACTATAGGAGACATGTTTTTCTCTTTTCATTTCTTTCATTATTTTTCTTCTTTCTTCCTCTCTTATTTTCTTTCTTTCATCTTGACTTATTTCTTCCACTCTTTTTTTACCTTTTTCTTTTCTCTCTTGTTTTTCTTTCCACAACTTAAGGGATCTCAACTCATCTAATATCTTATACAAGGGGTCCTTAGGAGTAGAACCCTCACCATTAACACTAGATGAAGAATGAAGACTCATGTTGGTTCCTAAGTTATGGTTCTTTCTTGTTGGGGGTTTGAAAACAAAAGGTAAAATAAACTATGGTTGAAACTAGCCAAAATAAACACTAAAAGAGGTGTGAAAGATAAGGTAAAAACTAATTAGTAAAAGGCAAGCTATCTAGGCAGTTTGACAATGGAGGGTAAAGGAAATAAGCTATGAAAATAAGCAAGAAATTAAAGTGCAAGAAATGCAAACTAGGCGGATCCTAAGAGTGTTTGGATGACCTCATTTAAGGTTCCCAACAAAACACTCACTATCCTAAGGGGAAATTGCCTAAAATTATTACACACAAATGGAAGTAGGGTGACCTAGCGGAGGCTCCCAACTTACTTCCAATGAAAGGTCTTTTTGTTACAAAATTTGAAAGCAAAGCAAATTGCCAATTACAAAATTACAAAGAAAAAAGTCCTCAATTGTGGTGGCTATTCTCTCTTTAGTGTTTCACTCAATTTGGAGTGCTTCTTAGTCCAATAGCTCTTAAGGTGGTTGGCCCCTTGCTTCTTGACTCAAATTCTTCAAGATATGGCACCAATCCTCCTTTCCAATTCCCTATATGGCAACTCACAAGCAAGGAAACAAAGAGACAAGCAATAACCAAAGACAAAAAAAAATGAAATGAAAGCTAAACCAATAGAGTTTTAACAAGACAAATTTCCAAGGATTATTCAACAATTAAAGCAATGAAAAGCACAAAAAGCAAGCTAGGACTCAAAGAGAAACCTAGAATGGCTCTAGAGTTGAGTAGAAAAACTCTAAAAAAAAAAAAAGACTCAAGAAACCTCTAGTTTTGGCACTTGTTTTCACAATAATGTTCAATTGAAATTTCAGAACTAGGATTGGTATAAAATATGCACCAATTATAGAACAAATTTTGAGCCAAAACAACAAGCACACTTTCCTTTCACTTTTCTTTTTTTTTCCTGGACACTGATTTTTCTGCCAACTTGTGAGATTTTTATTATTTTTTTCTTTAATCCAAATCGCTTGATTCTTTTTTTATAATTTTGGTCCAGATGTCTAGAAAATTCAGTAAAAGTTTCAGCTCAAAAAACGTAGTTACCAATTCCCAGTAATTTATACAAGTTCGTATGTTCAAGCTGCCAGCACCAGCGATTTCAGCCTAGAAATCAAGAGTAGTGTTTATGTTGCTTAAGGCTTGGATAGTTACAATTTGTGTTTGCTTATGCTCAATTATCTTGAATAACACAATTAAAGAGAGCTTAAGACTTATTTTGATTCACAAATCCAGCCACAACTCAGCACCACAACTCAACTTCATCATAGGCATCATGTAGGAAACTTAGAAAGCAAAAAAAAAAAAAAGTTCAAGAACAAGACTACTTCTAGGAATTGATTTAGAACATGTTATGAACTAAATAACATGCATGAATTAGACTCAAAATTCAAAAGATAGGCTAAGAATGACAAGAATACATGAACAAATGTATCTAGAATTCAATCAACAAAATAAAATTCAACACAAACTTAGAACATAATGTGACAATTACTATGACTAAACATGACTCTAAGACAACATGGATTAAGTGATTTACACTTAGATTTTTGTGTTTTTTTTTCTAATCAATATTTTGGAACAAAATTTAGATCTAAAGGTTCAGAACAAGAATATTATGAATGAAAATTGATAGAACCTAAAATCAACACAAAAACAAGATTCAAGAGTAGATCTACAAAATTTGAACCATAGAAATGCAAGAACAAGTGTAGATCTAAGATTTAATCGGTTTATTTTTTTTTTTAATCTACTCTAAACAGCACCAAACCACAAGACAATGGAGGATATACATGGAGAATAAGATGAAGAACAAGGAATTAAAGAGAATTCACCGAACAAAAAGATAGAGGAAGCAAAAGAACATCACCTAGATGAAGATGCTCTGATACCACATGATGCAGCTCCATTAGAGCTTGTAAGCCTAGGATCTTCTTCATCAATGGATTCCTTTGCTTCTTGGAAGATGAATGGCAGCGGAATGGAGAAAGGGAAAGAGAGAGGAGACGCCACTTCAAGGAGAAGATGAGTCTAGAAGAAGCTCCCCACCATAGGAGGCCATGGATAAGAGCTTGGAGGAAGAAGGAGATGAATGAAGGGAGAGGGAGAGAAGAGCACGAAATTTTGTGCTCTAAATGAGCTTTGAAATCTGAAGTTTAATATTCAAATCATCAAAGTTGAAAAAAATGCACACACATGACCTCTATTTATAGCCTAAGTGTCACACAAAATTGGAGGGAAATTCAAATTTCACTTGAATTTGAAATTGAATTTGTGGAGCCAAACTTTGGAGCCAAAATTTCACTAATTATGATTAGTGAATTTTAGTTATGGTTCAGCCCACTAATCCAAGATCAATTCCAAGATTCTCCACTAAGTGTGCTTAGGTGTCATAAGGCATGAAAAGCATGAAGGACATGCACAAAGTGTGACTATATGATGTGGCAATGGGGTGTAGTAAGCAAATGCTCACCTCCCCCTCTAAAATTTAATTGGATTGGGCTTCTACCAATTCAATTAAATTTATTTCCAACCACACACATCAAATATCCACTTAGTGCATGTGAAATTACAAAACTACCCCTAATACAAAAACTAGTCTAGGTGCCCTAAAATACAAGGGCTGAAAAATCCTATATTTCTAGGGTACCCTACCTACATTATGGAGCCCTAAATACAAGGCCCAAAAATAATGAAACCTTAATCTAATATTTACAAAGATAAGCGGGCTCGTACTTAGCCCATGGGCCCGAAATCTACCCTAAGGCTCATAAGAACCCTAGGGCCTTCTCTTGCATCTCTGGCCCAATCTACTTGGAGTTTTTCTATCCAATGCCTTTGCGGGGTAGGATTGCATCACAAACCACCAAGCAACATCATCATCCTGCACATAGAATGCATCATATATTAGTGGCTGGTAGACTTGTTGTTGCAGTGGGGGCTAGGGCTTCTTGAAAATGATGAAGATGGGTTTTATGAAATGGCGACATTGAGGGGAGAGTGAAGGTGACCAAAAGATGTCATTGAAAGTTTAACATTGAATAAAGATAAGTGTGTCACATCAAAAATCATTTGGTCAATGTTGAGAGTTTAATGGTCAACTAAAGTCAATTGATGAAAAAATTAAAATCATCCATTTAAGATATTAAGAGACCAAATTTTACAATTAAAAATTAGAGGAATGATGTTCATGAATTTTTTAAATTAGAGGATCAAAATTATAATTTAACCTCAATTACATCGAATTGAAAGTTTACATGTATATTGTAAACCGACATACACTTCAAATCAATACAATATATGATGAATTACATCCACACAAATCTTTATTTAATAGACTTGATTTTCAGCCATCAAGTCATGCTAGTTTCTTCATAATATTTTGTTTGATAGCCCAGCCCAACACTAGGATCTCCAATATTGAAACACCTAATACCCTACCTTCGGACCCCCAATATATTGAAAGACTCAAACAACATCATTGTGAAGAACCTCCTTCACTAATCGATGGAAATCATTATATGATGATCCTCCCATATCAGTGGCTTCTATTGCTTTCTTTTTCCACTCCAGACACTTTTGTCTCATTTCCTTCCCCCTTTCTCCGGTTATCATTTCTTTCACAAGTGTTGTCACCTCCTCCCTTTTTACATCATCTTTAATATCCATTCCTATCCCCCAAGTTGTGCATATGTACCTGCAATTTGTTTGTTGTTCAGCAAAGAAAGGCCAACCTATCATAGGGACACCCCCACTTATACCTTCTAGTGTAGAATTCCAGCCACAATGAGTTAGGAAAACCCCAACTGATGGATGAGACAGCACTTGCTCTTGGGGGCACCAACTTGTTATGTATCCTCTATCTTTAACCTCATCTAAGAAGTCTTGTGGCAATTGTGTGGACTCACCCATTACCAAATCTGGCCTTTTTATCCACAAAAATGGTAAATTGCTATTTGCTAGTCCCCAAGCAAATTCTTTCAAATGATCCTCGGACATCACAGTAATACTTCCATAATTCACATATATGACTGAGGAAGGTTCCCATTGGTCTAGCCATTGGATACATTTTGAGTCATTTTTCCAAAGATTTGACCCACTCACCTTGAAGCCCTTGTCTTTATCAGGAAAATGCCTTCCTAACAATTGAAGTGGACCAATGTTATATATATTTGGGTTCTGAGCCATAAGGGCATTGAGAACTTCACTTTCCAATTCTTGGATGGTGTTAATTATGATTGAAGATGATTTCATGCAGGTTTTTGCTTCTATACCAAAGCAAATAAAACTGGTTTCATCTAGAGTGGTAGTTCTCACGAAACTTGGACAATCTCTGATTCGCATATTTTTCATTCCAGATATCCAGTCTAGATTTGTATCCAATGACCCATCAGTAGTGAAACTTTCATCTGAAATTTTGAACAAAAATATTATTACATTAAACGAGTTGAATATTTTAGTCATTTTTCAAAAATTATTTTTTGGATTTCTTTTACTTTGATACGAATGCCATATTATCATTTTTGGTGCTGAATGAGGTGAGAAATAAAATGTTTTTCGTTCATTCTAATTAAGAAATAATCACCAATTTTCAAGCTTATCCATATTAAATTTCTTTTTATATCTTTAATTTATTTTTAACTCTATTTACTAACATTCACTTATTGTATTATGAATACTAATATTAAATGTGACTTTCATTTATAAGAATAAAATTTAAAGGTATTTTTAGAATAAAATTTAAATTTATGATTTTGATAATTTATCTTACGTTTCTTATATATAATATCAGAGATATAAAAATGAAATCTTTTATTAGATTATGATGCAAATTTAAAAATAAAAATGTATTCATTAATTGACTAATTTGGTGTAAACTATGTATAAAATATCATTTTTATTACATTGAGATTAATAAATATATACCTACATTCATTTTTTTTACTTCAATACATGTATATAAATATCAAGAGCTTTTTGTGCTATCTTTTATAATTATATTTTATCGTGTAAGTTGTGTAGTTATTAAATTCGATTCGAACTGACTGGTCGACTAGATGACCCGAGAATAATTGGACTCTCAATGAGTCTGAACCACTTATTGGATGTGTTCTCCAAATGACCTGGTACAATTCAGTGTAGCATTTTTTTTATCATGCATTTTCTTTTTTACAATTTTAACATCATTTATATTAGAAAAATAAATTTATACCTTACACTTTTATTGTTTATAAATTTACTTATATTTTTTACCAAGTATAACCATATCTTGAAATGTAAGATGATAAAGCTGTTATCCTCTTCATTTTTTCCTTGACTAATTTGCATGTATTAGATTATGTTTGTCATTATACAATAATAATACATATTTTAAATTCTAACTTAAATTTTTTTATATATACTAAATTCAAAAAAATATGTTGCATGTTCAAAATTTTAAACAAGTTCATAATTATGTTTTTAAATATGTTGAATTTTATTAAATTTTAAATCTCAAGTGTATAAGTTTACATGTTATTAAATTATTTATATTTTTATAATATAGACTAGCTTATATAGGTTAATTAATGACTCACTAGATTGATCCCTGATCTAATGATTCAACATCCTGACCGAATCAATCACTTGTCCAAGTCTGATAACCCTGATACGTTGAGTTGAAATCACTCTCTTTGTGGTCCCGTTGAAAGAGTGTGACGTATTATTATGCTACCAATTTTATGAGATGTTATTTTGAACCTAAATATAAATTATATATATATATATATATATATATATATATATAAAATCCAGGTAAAAATAATTAAATTTAGTTTTTGAACCTAACATCAAAATTACATGACTTAGGTACAATTAATTAAACATCCTCTAATCAATTTAGTTTAGAGTGTTTTTGGATAAATTTCTTAATTAATTAAGTATTTATTTAATATACTTATCAAATAAGTATATAAGTATTTAAGTATAATTTGTTTCTGTAAGTAATGGAAGAGATCATAAAAATATTTATTCAAGTTGTAAGCTATTTAATTTATGATCAAAACAACAAAATATTTTCATAATATCTCCCATAGGACAATACATACTAGATACAAACCACGTGATTAATATGAAATACAAATTCCAGCAAAAACAAAGATTTTGAGACTTTAAATTTTTATTCTCACTCAAATAAACGAAATAACATTTAATTCTGTAAAATTGTAATGTCATCTTAACTAGCATATTTTTATAATTTACATTTTTTTTAATTATTAGTCTTTCAAAGATTTAAAATTTATCATATTATTCATCTAAAAAACTTGTCACTAAATTATTCCCTAAAAATTTTAAAATGTTATCATATTCATTTTATGTTAGACTTTGATTCCTACAGATAAAAAAATCACTTCAAGATTAATCATTGTATTTATATGTGGGGAAACCATCTATTTAGCCAGAGAATTGTTTCTCTCTATACACATAATTCTCTTGGGCTAGTGATAGTCAGATACCATAAGTGATATTAGTCTTTGATCAGGTGGATTGAGAAACATACGTCTTGGATTCACCAAAAAAAATAGAGACAAAAATCTAAGAAAATAATATGACAACATTCTTTTACAATTAAATCCAAAAGTGATAATTTTAATTTGTAAGAAAATATCTAAGGAACTAATATGACAACACCCCCCTCCCCCCCCCCCCCCCCAAAGATCTTTAATAAACTGACTTCATGATTAATTTTTTTTTAAAGTATAATATAATAACATGTATACCTTTAAAGGATATCTTTAAAGGACCTACTAGATTTGATGCAGTAAGAATGATGTGTCACTCTGTATCCTAGTCAAATCTTGAGACTAATTTCTTTCACAGAGTATGGTTGTTGTTGACTCAAGAAGATTATACACATATGATGAGAATCAAACACGAATACTCATATTAAATAGATTATTCCCCTCATATAAATGCAAAAGAGCTTTATACCAGTGGATTAATCCTTTGATTGTTTTTACTTTGTCCATTCATGTTAGTTTTATTATTATTGTTATTATTGTGTTGTATGTAGTAAGAGATATACTGTTACATCTAGTGTGCAAATTTTGAGTCTCCCTGTGTAAAATGTTAATGGAAAGATTTGATTTGATGAGTATTAATTAGGTCAGTATTAAAAAAAAAGTGAGAGAAAATTAATAATTAAACAATAATCACCTTGGAAGGGAATAATGCCTCTTTCGACAAGCTCATCAAATTGCAAGTATCCCATTAAACCACAAGCTGAGGCTGTCCAAAATTGTTGTTCAGAAATGTCCAAATCCCTTGCCACTTTCCCTGCAAAGCCCATTAGCCCATCATAGATGATAGAGGTAACCAAAGGCACTTCATGTGAAGCATTGAGCTTCTTCACAAGCTCTTTGAGTGGCTCATAACAATGTTTTCTAGTTGCATCACACAATGCTGCAATGCTTTGTGTTGCATCTTTGTCAGATGGAGGCAACCCATCTGGTATGGTCTCAAATCGAAAATGAGGTTGTCCCTTGACAAATTCTTGTCCAAGAGACTTCACCAAACGCTTGTGGTTGAACTCGGTGTTCACAAAGGTTATGTGGAAACCGGTGCAAAGAAGGAGTTTGCTTAGTTGCATAAAAGGGTTCACGTGGCCTTGTGCTGGGAATGGCACACAAACAACATGAGGCTTTTGAGAACGAGAAACGCCCATTTTTTGTTTTTTTTTTTTTCTAATTGTGAAGGTGAAGAAGGATTTGGGTGTGGCATGAGTTCCCAAAGATTCTCTTATTTATAATGATGCCAAGAAATCAACTGTAGTTGAATTGTTTACGAGGACCCTACCATCGAAGAAATTAGTGCGATAGGTATCACGTGGTGGAAAATATTTTCTTCTAATTCAAAGTTAAAATGTGTATTCTTTATTAATTATGTTTTTTAAAGATAAGAATAAGTTTTCATGAAAAACTAAAAATTCCATTACTTTTATTTTTTTATTCTTATATTTTAGAAAATTATCTTTTACTCGATCAATTTTCTTTATGAACTTTACAAGTTTTTAATGTAGAGAGTTTGTTGTTCGGTTTTTATTTTATGTTTTTTAACGTTATTACTACAATTATTTTGTTGCTATATGTTACTACCTGGTTGTCTCTATATATGTAGTTCTTTGCTCAAAAAATAAACATGGGAAAATACAACACATCAAGCAATAAAATGTACATGGCTCAAACAGTAGATATTTTGCTTATCTCTTCTCTACAAAATTCTATTATTATTTAAAATATATTTTGGAGTAATGGTGTTCTTTGGTTTCGGAATCCTTCGCTACACACGATCGGTCTAATATGTATCTTGGGAGAGGAGTGCATTATAATTTACTACCAATGCATTGGAACGTTTTCTCCTCAACACATAGCACACTACAACCTAGGCTTTTTCTAAACTCTCCTTTGTTATTATATTTATTTTTTGTATTAAGTATTGTTATAAAAATTATGTGTATTGATTATATATGAAATAATTCCACTATTATGTTTTTTGTTTTGGTTTCCAAATTATTTTTTTTCTAACAATCTTAAAGAGAAAATTTTGTCTTATTCCTTTCTACCAATAATACGTCTACCATGGATATACTTGTGAGTAAAACATTTTCTTTAAAAATAATATATATATAATTCACATGCTATATTTATTTAAATATAGGAGGATATTTTGAATATCTATATATGTCAAGTTATATTTGAACATTGATGTTTATTGAGCATGAGTTATATATAGTAAAATTGTTTACTTGTACACAATGACATCATTAGAGTCTCTTGAGTTTTTTTTTTTTTTTTTGTAAATAAATAGTTGTGATATTAGTTTATTTAAAAGTGGAAAAATTAAATCTTTTTAATGTGTTACTAAGCCACATGGATTCTATATTATTGTGATATATATATATATATATATATATATATATATATATATATATATATATATAAGTTCCTCTATGATGTACAATTATTGTTTATTAATTAGGATTGGCAAAGAATTTGCAATTGGAAATATAAATGCATTGGGAGTTTACTTGAAACTTATGACTCCTCTATTTGTGTCTACATACATGAATTATAATTGATATTGATATGGATTAATGTTCTACTAATGTGATGTTACATTGGTAGTCTATCACTACTAGTATTCTTGTAGTAGCAAAGTTTTTTTTTTCACTATGTTTCTATTATTAATATGGTGTTTCAGTGTTTCATGAATTTCTTTTAATTGCTCTTGATTAAAATATTAAAGCAAAAATATTTTAAGCATGATTATGCATGTGATATGTTGACTGCCTCTACTTCTTATAGATAATTTTGGTTATATCCTATGATCGATGCTACTTTTTCAATGCTTTTAATTATTCTCATGTTATGTTATGCAATTATTATATATGATGAACTAAATTCAATATATATCCGTCTTACTATGTTTGAATTTACAGTTTGGGAAAGATGAATTCATCTTAGTCTTTGTGTTCATGAATTGAAGTGTATTTGAATATCTTAAAATATTTGACTGTTTTTTTGACTGATTAATGATCAGGAAATGGAGACAAGGATCGTTCATTGATTGGCCTTTAGTTTAATGCATGATATCAAGGTTGTGAAATGAGGGCTTCTCGTTTGGTTTGATCAGGACACTTCTTATTGTTAAACTTGGTGACATGAATAACATTTAATTTTTTATGTTTTTCAACCGATTTGCCTTTTTTAATTTAATAATATGTTAAATGATACTCTTTATTTCTTAAACTTGAATTATAATATTTCAATCATGTGAACTTACAATTTGATGTGTTCACCAATTCATAAATTATATTATGTTCATAAAGTTAGACTGAGTATAGAATTGAAGGTGATGACTTTATTGATGTATAAATTTTATTATGCTCTTCGACATATTATTATAGTTCTTATGTACTTCTCAATGAGTATAAGCTTGTGCTCCTAGCTATGCTTTCTTTAAATTATTTATCCATGTTAATAGCATGGTTGTTTTATGTTGCAATGTGCATATTGAATTATTCATATGCAACCTATTGGAATTGCTAAATAAGAAACTCATGTTATACATATCAATGTATCATGGTAGTTATAATATTCTCAATGGCACAGGCACAAGGTTGTGCTATGCATGTATGCACAAAGTTCTTTAAATTATTGCCTATATATTAATGAATGTTTGGATTAATGGCTTCATAGGGTTGAAGTATGATAAAATATGTCATCATATTGAGATTTCTATATTATTGGTTAGAAACTCTATTTGGTTCAAAGGAGGTTCCCAGTATTATCATATCTATTGAACGAGAAAATCACATTGATGGTTTCTATTACACTGAGGCTAGTTCATTGTGAGTGGCTCAGTATGTAGAAAATTTGATAAGATATTGTGGATCCGCTACTTACAAAAGTATTGTTTGTCTCTATGTGATTGACGATTCCATGAATAGAGTTCAACAGACCTAGGAGGTTTCATGGATAATTAGAAAATGGTAATTGTTTATATCAAAACTAATTTAATTTGTTATACTTGTTATTATTTGTAACACCCCATTTTTCGTAAAATAAATTAAAAAGGATTTTATTTAAAAATAAATAGAGTTTTAGAAAAATAATGAGGTTTTTATAATTAAATAACTAAGGAGAAATAATTTTATGAATTAAAATAATAGTTTTAAGGTAAATAAAATACATATATGTCCTTAGAAAAAATGTTTTATTTATTCATTTTATATGGAGTAAAATAGAGTTTCTTTTTATAAAATGATAAAATAAAAAAATAGAGTAAATAATAGGCCCTGAGTATCCTAGTTATAAATAGAGACATATTAGGTCAGTTTTCATATTGACGATACATCTTTATGCTTTCTCTTCTCAATCTTGCTTTCCCTTCTTCCTCTCCCAAAACTCTCTCTTTTTACCGCATACACCCAAACTTGTCTGAGTAAAACTACAACCCCAACTTGTTAACCGTTAGATCATTGTGAAATTGGAACACTAGGCTCAAAACTTATTTTCACACATACTCACCGTTGGGATTTTGAAAATAATGTTTGTGGTGAGTGGAATGTCCCTCACACGTAGCTCTTTGTTTTTCCCACATACACCCAAACTTATTCCTGTAAAACTACGATCCTAGACTTGTTAACCATTGGATCATCGTCAAACTTGAACATCGGGTTAAGAACACATTTTTGCACATCCCCACCATTTGGATTTGTTAAAAATGTGTTGTGAATAAGTGTGTGGTTAATACTTGAGGTAATATTACTTGTGTTGTGAGTTGTGAATTATACAATAATTTGACTGGTGTTTACCTTGAGAAAAAATGTTTATGCATGAGGTGTTAAAAGGAAAGTGTATGATTCCAAATTAGGAACTTGAGGTGTTAAATTGTAGCACAATACACAAGATGTTAAAAGGAAAATGTAGGGTTCTAAGTTAGGAACCTGGGGTGTTAAATTGTAGCGCATTATGTTAAATGTGTTTGAAAATAAGTGTGAAGTCGTGAATATTGTATAATTCATGAGTAGTGTTTGGGTGCAAAAGTTATTTTAGGGGTTGGATATGAATCACGAAGGTGAGGCCCTAATAGATTCTTCGGAGTCTAGGCCTTGGGGTAAATACACTTAGTTTGAGTGCTCCTTTAAGCCTATGTTGATCTCATATGGTTGAAGCATTCTCGCAAAACAGGGTGATCCTAACTGGTCACCTTATGATTTTAATTAGTGAGAGTAACTTGGCATACCCATTGTGTGGCATGTCTAGTTGCATACTCCTAAGTGTCCTGGTGTTGTTTTTCACTGACATGATATCACATTGCATATAGACTTAAGTCTTAGTACAATTGTTGCATAACGTCTGTAAATTGTTTATTATGAAATTGATGAGTGTTGTTACGTCTTGACTCGAGTGTGTGATTCATGTGTAACGTGATTGGTGATTGAAAAATGAATTTTAAATGATAAAGTGGTGAAGTAATGTGGATTTTATTAAGTTGAGTTATGTTATAATACTTCTATAATTTATATTAATTATGTCTTGTTTATCTGTATTTTATTATCCTGTGATGATCTCGAACCTTGTGTTCGTGGGAACAGATGACTTTAAAAAACCGCATGCTAGAGGACGCTGGAACACAATGCTCTAATAGGATGTGACATTGGTACCGTTTTTATTTCAATTGCATGATGTTATTTTAATTTATTTTATTTAATTGTTTAACAAGATTTCTTTTGTAAACTTTGACCGCCTTGTTCTGAGCCGGATATGTTTTTAATAAGTTTTATTTGGTAATAGTGAAGCGAATGCGATCCTTTACCCACGTAAGCTCCTTTATATTTATTGAATAAAATAATTTTAATTAATTCCGCATTTTCATGCATGATATTGTATAAATATGTATGTTGGGTTAGAGGGTTTCACATTATTTATGTATTGACATTATTATTTTCTTTAACTATTTCTTATAATTGATAGTAATTATTCATTAATAATATAAAAAGTTAATTATTCTTATAATTGGTTTGTTTTTTTTTTTAATTTTCAATTTTGGATAATATTAAAAAAAAACAAACAAAATATTTAAAAATTTACAAAAGACATCAATTTTTTTGAAACCGATATTATGGTGCATAAATCAATCGTTTTTAGAAACAACATTGTTGTTTCGTGCCAAACAACATTGGTGTTTTTTAGGAACAACACGATTCTGCGTGAATGTTATTCCCATGTATTCCTAGAATAATATTACTAGGAATAATATTCCTAAAAGATTTCATAAAACTAACTTTCAAATTATTTAATCAAATCTATTTATCTATAATAATAAATTTAAGAATTCAAAATTGGCGGGTAAAGAGATAAGTAGTTTCTCAATGATTGAATGTGTGAACATTTGATAATTTGTAATAAATTTGCTCAATTACAAACAAAATTTAAATTTTAAAAAATACATCTATGTCCCATTAACAAATATATTTGCAACAAATATAAATCCGAAGTCGATTCATGCTTAATTATCTTCGGTAAACCATTTTTTAATGCTTAGTTTGCAATTTGTTGTATAATTTTGAACTAAAAAACTGAATCCTTAATATAATAGATTTACCAAATTGTAAATATAATTCAATTATAGATCAATTGGTATATTTTCGTTACCAAATTAATAAATTTCAATTAATTTGTCCATTAAATAATATATTTGAAACAAATATGCATCCATTTTTTTAAAAATTAATTTTGAAATTAAAATTAAGTCATTTATAATTATCTTCAGTAAACGAATTGATTAATGCTTAGTTTGCCAATGATTTTAAATTTTCAAACTAAGAAAATTAATCATTATTATAATAAATTTACCCAATTATAAGTAAATTAATTATAAATAATTTGTTGTATTTTTGTACCAAATTTTTTATAAAGCTACTTTTTATTAATTGTTATAAAGTTATTTTATAATTCTATTTTTATTAATTGATTTACGAAAATCAATTGAAGTAATCTATAAATCTTCGTGATGTCTTTTTATTGGTATTTTAAAAGACAATATTTATGTAGTTGGATAGAGATTTTTTTTATTGGTTAAAGAATTGATAAGATCAAAATTGTAATTATGCGGGTCTTCTCTTTGATTCCTATTAAAATATACATAAATCAATTATTATCAATTGTTTATACGCAAAAGACAAAATTAATCTAATTGGTTGTATTTTCTTTACCCCCACAACTGTCGTTTCAAGGCCACTCTATTTGGAGCTTTAGTGGATGAGTTAAACTCATTATTTGCAGGTGGCAAGTCAACAATATTGTAATTATTGTGCTCTTCTTTAAAGCCAAGACTTGAGAAGGTATATATGATTGTTATAAGAAAAACTACATTTTCATTAACCAATTCATGATGTATCTAATATTTTATTTATATTTGTAATAGCGATAAAAAAAAAAAAAAAAACACTAAGTACCTCCCGTCTTCATTAAACAATCATATTTATCTATATATACTTTTATATGAATTTAATTTCTATTTTAATTTTTTATATCAATTCTATCTGGTGTATATTTTAGTTGGATGATATAATAAATTTTAGTATATTTTATAATTTCTTAAAATATTTGTAACAAAAATTCATCCTTTTGATTTGAAAGAAAAAAAGTGAGAGGATAAATATATTAAAATATTAAATTCTTTTTTATTTTATCATATAAATAGAATTTAAAGGTTATTATAATGGTATAATAATAAATAATTAGATTATATATATAATATCACTTTCTTAAAATGTTGATGTGCTAATGGTAAATATCATAATATTAGAATCATATATATTTTCAAATAAGAAGTTAATTATGTCACAAAATTTAATTATGGTAAATATCATTAAATTTTGATAATACTATTATATGAATAATTTACTTTTTTGAATATATTTTTAATTTTTCTGATGATTTATGACTATAATTATGTTTTATAAAAGATCTTTGAATAGATTTAAATTTAATTAATAAAGAATTTTTATTCAATATTATTTATTTAACAATTTTCAAATTAATTAAAGCGTGGGTATCAGAATACCTACTATCATCCTTATGAGTATTTATGTCGTGTACGACATGTGTTGATTGAATTTAAATTTTAATTTAAAAATATAAAATTTCAAATAAAAAACTAAAAATAAGTATTTTTTGAATATATGTTCATACTAAAAGAAACTTATAGCCTAGATGTATAGTATACAAAAATAATTTGAAATATATATTTATATTGAAAAAAATGAGAACAATTTACTTAATATATAATTCAAAGTATTTGAGTAATTTGAAAATACAAATACTCATGGGTGCGGGGTTCCTTATTATAGGTCTCTGACCTGGTAATAAGTGGATATGCATTAAATTATCCAATTTCAATCTGCAGTGGGTTTTACCCAATATTATTGAAGAAAACATTTTAAGGCTATTTTCTAATAAAAGTATATTTAATAAAGGAGGCATTTGATTTATGGAATGTTTTGAGATTCTGGAAATGTGGAGATGGAAATGTATATTCTCACCTTTGTCTGTATATAATAATAAAAAAAATTCTTAGGTATCTCTTGGAAAGTGAGATGTTCATGTTTAATTAAGTTAATTTTGTATTGAAATGATTCTTATAAAAGAGAGTGAGAATATGGATTACAATGTGCTCAATTTCAATACCTATTATCTCATTATCTAGAACTCATATTTTAGATTTTTTTTGTTTTAATGCGAATTTCACTTTACATCTTTCTCTATGATTTTTCTCAATTTGTTTCCTTTCCAATCAAAGTTTTATTGCACATGTCTTTTTGTGTTGTTTGTTCTTTATAAATTGAATGGGATATTTTGGTGCTATATTTCTTAAATAGTAAGACCTGGTTAAGGACTTTATTGAAAAAAAAAAAAACAAAAGACTCTTCATAGTTATTTGTAAACTGGAGTGTCTAGCACCAAGTTTTGTTGTGTAGGTGCATATATAAGTTATTTAGTATATAAAAGGATGTTTTAGTAATATAATATGCATTCTAGGAAAAATAACGTGAACCAAACACATTTTTAAATTTTCCTAAGAATATAAAAAAGATTCACAACCAATTAATTTTCATAGTTAAGCAAACATATTTTTCTTGAAATACCAGAAATGTCATTCCCATCTAATATTCTTAGGAATAACATTAATCCTAGAAGATTAAGTGAAACAAATGCCCTCAAAATATTTATTCAAATCTAAAATAATATATCTATAATAATAAATTTAAGAATCCAAAATCAAGTTTCAAAGACACATGGTGAAATTAGGTAGCTTCTTAAGGTTTGGATGACTGTGTTATTATTTGGTGGTTTATAATAATTTTTTTTGGTTACAAATCAAATTTAAATTAATTAATTTATGTCCATTAAAAATATATTTGCAAAAAATAAAAATCCAAATTAAAGTTTATTCGTGCTTAATTATCTTCGGTAAAAAAAATTTAATGCTTAATTTGCAATTGATTCTATAATTTTTAACCAAAAACTGAATCCTTAATATAATAGATTTGCCAAATTGTAAATGTAATTCAATTATAAATCAATTGGTATATTTTAGTTACGAAATTAATAAATTTCAATTAGTCTGTCCATAAAATAATATGTTTGTAACAAACATGAATCTAAAAATTTATTTTGAAATTAAAATTAAATTATTTATAATTATCTTCAGTAAATCAATGGATGAATGCTTAATTTGAAAATGATTTTGAATTTTTGAACTAATGAATCATTATTATAATAGATTTACCCAATTATAAGTAAATTAATTATACAAAATATTGTTATATTTTGGTTACAAATTTTTTTATTAAGATATTTTTTGTTAATTTCTATAAAGTTTGTTTTATAAATCTATTTTTATAAATTGATTTACAAAAAATTAATTGAAGTAGTCTATAAATCTTCGTGATGCTTTTTTATGTGATTGATTTTTTGAAAAGAGAAAATTTATGTGGTTGGTTTGAGGTTTTCTTGATTGGCTAGAGAATTGACAAGTTCAAAATTGTAATTATGAAAGTTTTACTTTCTGTTCTTATTAAAATCATACATAAATCATTTGTTATACGCATCTTACCTTCGGGCATGATTTAACGATTTATGCTTTTAAAAGACAAAATTAATGTGATTGGTTAGAGTGTTTTTTATGTGATTGGTTTTTATTTTCATTACTTCACAACTATCGTTTCAAGGCTGCTCTTTGGAGCTTTAATGGATGAGTTAAACTCATTAGCTGCAAGTGGCAAGTCAACAAATTTTGTAGTTATTGTGCTCTTCTTCAAAGTCAAGACTTTGGGAGGTAAATATGATTGTTATCTACATTTTCATTAACCAATTCAAGGTTTATCTAATATTTTATTTATATTTGTATTAGCAAACAAAAACATTAAGTACCGTATATCTTCATTAACCAAACATATTTATCTATATATACTTTTATAAAATTTAATTTCTATTTTATTTTTATATCAATTCTATTTGGTGTATATTTTAGTTAGATAATATAATAAATTGTATTATATTTTATAATTATTTAAAATAGTTCTACAAAAATTTATTCTTTTGATTTGGAAAGAAAAAAGTGAGAGAAAAAATATATTAAAATATAAAAGTCTTTTTATTTTATAATATAAATATAATTTAAAGGTTATTATAATGGTATAATAATAAATAACAAGATTATATATATATATATATATATATATATATATATATATATATATATATATATAATATCACTTTCTTAAAATGTTGATGTGCTAATGGTAAATATCTTAATACTAAAATCATATAAAATTTCAAGTTAGAAGTTAATTATGTCACAAAAGTAATAATTTGTAATTAAATTTTTATAATACTATTATATGAATATAATTTTTTGAATACATTTAAATTTTTTTGACTTAGTTAGGTTTTTCATACTTGGAATATAGGTCGTTTTTAGATTACTATCTAATATTTATTTTTTTCACCCAAATACTTGAAAAAAAATATAATTTCATTTTACTATCTGTCATTAGTCATCTTTCGTTAAATGATGATGTGATAGACAAAGTGTCACGTCATCATGTCTTATCACGAATACCTCATTGTCATGTCATCACCTTTAATGATATGGCAATGACGTGTCAATGACAAAGTGTGATCAAGTGATACTTCGTTCGTCACATCATCACTTAACGAAAGGCGATTAGTGGCAGGTAGTAAAATGAAACTAATTTTTTTTAGGTAGTTATTTGACAAAAAATGAATTTTTAAGTAGTAATCGAGAAACCGTTATTTTCAGGTATGAAAAACTTAATTAAGCCAATCTGAAAAATAATTTTTTAGTTAACAAATGATAAGGAGGAGTTTTATCAAAATAAATAATTTAATTTCAGATAAAAATGATAAATTTTATTGTTTTATTAAAAATAAAAATAAAAATGGTAATCATAAATTTAAGTTATATTTAAAAGCAAATTTTATAAGTCAATAAGAAAAAATCGTTTCTCAAACACTTTTATTTTGATAAAATATTTGTAAACTTATCAAAAAAATTAAAAATTAATTAACATAACTTGATGAGCATATATGTAATTTACTTTATTCTATTTTTTAAAGATAATTCCTCATTCAAAATAAGAATATACATTAAATTAATAAGATTTTTTATTGGTAGGAATAAAAAAAAATACTATTTGAAATTTACAATCACTCACCTATAAATTTATCATATTTAATAAACTGGACTAGATTAATAAGATGGTATTAAGAGTGAAATGAAAGAGTTAAAATGCATGCATTTAATATCTGGATAAAGCTAAAAGAGAACCCAAAGAATAGTGAAGGAAGAGTGATGGAAGACATAACATGTTACATGTGTAAATTGATCATAGACTGCAAAACACCAATTATATATGATTTAAATAAGTTTTTCATACCTAAAAAATAGACGATTTTCAAATTACTACCTAAAAATTCATTTTTTTCCAATCAAGTACCTGAAAACATTTTCAATTTCATTTTACTATATGTCATTAGCTGTCTTCCATTAAGTGATGATGTAACAGACAGAGTGTCATGTCTTCACGCATTGTCACTGACACATTATTGGCGCTGATGATGTGGCAATGAGGTGTCTATAATAAGGTGTGATGATGTGACACTTTGTCTGTCATGTCATCACTTAACAGAAGGTGACTAACAGTACGTAGTAAAATGAAACTGAAATTATTTTCAGGTACTTGGGTGAAAAAAATGAATGTTAGGCAGTAATATGAAAATAACCTATATGTCAGGTATGAAAATCTTAATCAAGCCTAAAATTTTCTGATGTTTTATGACTATAATTATGCTTTTATAGAAGATCTTTGAATGAAAACAATAAAAGATCTTTTGAATAAATTTAAATTTAATTGTTATAGTATTTTTAATTATTATTATTTATTTAACATTGTTTATAGGCTTAATTAAGTTTTTCATATCTCAAATATAACATGCTCTCAAAAAACTACCTAACATTCATTCTTTTCACCCAGATACCTAAAAAAATTTTGCATTTTATTTTATTATCTGTTGTTAGTCTGCATTTGTTAAGTGATGACGCAGCAGACGGAGTGCCACGTCATCTTGCCGAGTCACTAAACACATAGGCATAGGCGTCCATGTCATTAATTTTTGTTTTTTTAATTAAAAAAATGAAATCCAAAAAAGAGAGCAGCACCATCCGTGGTGGTGTGAGAGGCGGCGACAGAGCAACTCGAATAGAGGAACTTCACCTTTGTCATTGTCGCCTTGCTACCGCCATTCCCCGCCACCCCAATAGCGACCGCAGAGTTGCCATTGGCAAGACCAACGCCGTTCTCGATATCGGAGACCCCCTTGTCAGCAAGAACCTTGGACTCAGTCTCAGGATGTTTGGCAGTAGTAATGTTGTAGGCGCTAGAATTCTTGGCACTCTTGTTCCTGTATAGGAAAATGAAGAGGGGTAGAGCCCTTGAGGAGGTTGTCGGAGACGTTGAACTGGTCAAGGTTGAGTTTGTCTAGGTCAGGGATTCGATTAGAGAACTGGTTGTTTTCAAGAAATAGTTTTCAAGCAGGTGAGGTTGTTGAAGGCGGTGGGAAAGGACCCGAGAAAGTTGTTGAAGCCCATGTTCAAGAAAACTAGGTCCGCCAAATCAAACAAAAAGGGTGGGATTTAGCCGCTGAGCAAGTTGTGCTGAATGTAGAGGTTGTGGAGGTTGACGCAAGGGGCCAGATCTAAAGAGAACCAGGTTGAAGTAGGACGCCGAAGAGTGACACTGGAGAGGTGAAGCTCGATGACATGGTGCGGTTGAGAACCAAGACGGTGGCGGCGACAACAGCAAATGACGTGGACGCCCTATGTCTATGTGTTTAGTGACTAGGCAAAATGATGTGGCACTCCGTCTACCACGTCATTACTTAACGGATATAGACTAACGACAGGTAGTAAAATGAAATGCAAATTTTTTTTCTGGTATTTGGGTGAAAAAATGAATGTTAGGTAGTTTTTTGAAAACAAGCTATATTTCAGGTATGAAAAACTTAATTAAGCCTTGTTTATATTAATAAAAGTGTGGATAACATATATGGGTATGGACATTTAGGTAGCTACCGCCGAAAAGGATAGACATTAAAATTACTATTGAGTGGGAATCGATCATGAATATTTATTAAAATATAAAATTTTAAATAATTAAAACTTAAAATAAATATTTTTTATTATATGTTCATACTAAAAGAAACTTGTAACCTAGGTGTATATTATTCATAAATAATTTGAAATATATATTCATACCAAAAACAAATTAGAACAATTTATTCAGTATTGTAAGGGGTTCATAAATTGACATGGCAAGTGACATGACATTGGAATATACATGTCAGCCCTCCTCATCAGCCCTACTACAGGAACATGGACCCAACTCCCTTAGCAGCTAGGCTAGTGGGTCCAATAGGCTATTAATATATCTAAATTATAATGATAATGTTATTATCCTCTTTTCAAATTACAAGCATACCACTTATCTAGTAGCCACAAATTATATATGAGTTTGTGACAACCCCGATAATCAAGGACCCAAGGTTCTCATCCAAGGCTATAAATATCAGGTTCTATCTCCCATTTTCATTCATTCTCAGACTCATGTACTTACTTGAGCACCTGAGTCATTTGTTTTGTATTTTCACCTTGTGTTTTCCATTTGGAGGACATATATAAATCTAATATGGGAGATTGTGGAGCTCATCTTGACTACGTCAACCCTAACTAGTCCGCTCCATATTTTGATAAGTACACTTAATATATAATTTAGAGTATTTAAGTAATTTAGAGTATTTAAGTACACTTAATATCCTTTTTGTCCTTTAACATTTATTAAATTTTATTTTTAATTTTTTCTTTTTAAGTCAATTTTTTTTACATATGATAGGGTTTTCTCATTTTTATCTTTTTATTATATATGATATTCATAGTGATATATAATAAGTTTATGTTATTTTGTTTGGATACCTTATAAATAAAAACTATAAGTATTTAAAATTAATTTAATACTAAAATTATTATATATACTACAAAAATATATTTTTTATCAAGAAAATAAAATTAAAATTTGTATAAAAACATTACACAAATATGTCCATTTATGTAATTTTACATTTTTTCTTAGTGTTAGTTAGTTGGTTGGAAGTTAAGTTAGTTTAGTTGGTTGAAACTAATAGTTAGTTGGAAGTTAGTTGTTGTATATGTGTATATACAACCATTTGCACAAATCAAGATGTAACTTTGAGAATTAATCTTTCAATACATAGAACTCCATTCATTGCTTCCCTTTTTCTTTCTAAGCTTTTCCTACAAGTATACTTGGTTAACTCTACATTCAACAATGATAGACACAAGGTTTATGATGGTATCAAAACACTAGTGCTCTACTGTGCCACTCCCTGATCTTGAACATGAATCTTTTCTTTTCTTTCATTTTTTTCTTCATTATGACCAACGAGATTTCTCCACAAGACCTATCCCTGAATATCCACAACCCATACTACCTTCATCCAGGTGAAAATCCTACAAATGCATTGGTTTATGCAGTTCTTGATCCAACAAACTACAACTCATGGAGTCGTTCGATGCTTACTGCATCATGTGTGAAAAAAAAAATCGAATTCATAGATGGATCAATCCAAAAGTGTGCATCAAATCATCCTCTTCATGCAGCTTGGAGGAGATGCAACAATATGGTGGTTTCCTGGCTTGTCCACTCAGTTTCACCCTCGATAAGGCAGAGTATCTTGTGGATGGATAATGCTAGAGACATTTGGAAGGACTTAAAGTCTAGATACTCACAAGGAGATCTACTGAGAATTTCAAAATTGCAGCAAGAAATGGCTTCTATCAAACAAGGTGATCAAAGAATTATCGATTACTTCACAAAATTGAGAATTATTTGGGATGAATTGGAAAGTTACAGGCTTGATCCAACATGTTCATGTGATCCAAAGTGTGTATGTGATGCTCTTACTAGTATGATAGAAAGAAAGTAACAAGATCCTATAATGCAGTTTCTTAGAGGTTTAAATGATCAATTCAATACTGTGAAATTCAATGTATTAATGATGGACCCATTACCAAACATAGCCAAAGTTTTCTCATATGCTATTCAGCAGGAAAGACAAATAAATAGCAATGAATTAACAGGAAGCATGAGTCTGATCAATGCAGCAGGCAACAATTCATCGAATTATAGGCCTTCATGTACCTATTGTGGGAAAGATAATCACACTATGGTCCACCTCATAATTATCCTTCAAAAAGGGGAAAGGGAACTCAAAGCAATTCCGGCAAAGGAAACTTTGGAGCAAAAAGAAACAAGGTCTGCACACACTGTGGTCTTTCTAACCATACTATAGATGATTGCTACAAGAAGCATGGGTACCCACTTGGACACAAATTTTACAAGGTACAAAATCCAAACATCAACAATGTCAATACTAAAAGGGAAGAAGGTGATGGTTCACCCTTAGATCGAAATCAAGAGACACAAAATGTAGATGTAAGATTAACTACTCAACAATATAAAGCCTTGATGTCATGGCTGCAACAACGAGCTCCAGCTCAAAGCAATTCACAAATAAATCAGATTGGTACAATGACTAACAAAGGCAATATCTTATCTGTTACTTGTAGTGTTAGCAAGACTAGCCAAGATGAGTGGATCCTTGATTTTGGAGCCATAGATCATGTCACAACCTTCCCACATTTGTTTTCTTTATGCAAGAAAATAAAACATGTAATGGTTAGGCTTCCTAATGGCCATGTAGTTACTGCAACCCTTGCAGGCAAAATCCAGATTACTTTATTTTTATACTTGGAGGAAGTTTTATACATTCCTAGCTTTCAATATAATTTGATTTCAGTATCTAAACTGGTTTTCTCTTTACCCTGCAAACTAACATTTATGAATGATAAATGTTTTATCCAGGATATGAACTAGCAAAAGATTGGTATAGTTGAGATGGCGAAAGGACTCTACAGACTCAAGATGATTCCTATCAAGTCTAAGTACAAGTTTGATTTTGCTGGTTCTAGCATTCCCAATTTTTCTGCCTTTTCATGTAATAGAATACCTATAGATCTATGGCACTATAGACTTGGTCATCCATCTTTAGAAAGATTGTTGTTATTAAAACAATTTTATCCTATTCTTAAATCAGATAAGCAATTTGTGTGTGAAACCTGTCATCATTCAAAGCAGAAAAGATTATCATTTCCTAGTAGTGAATCACATTTTTTTGTGCTTTTGCTCTTATACATGTTGATATCTGGGGTCCTTGCAATGTAACTTTATTAAATGGTTACAAGTATTTCCTTACTATAATAAATGATTACTCAAGGTTTGTTTGGGTTTTTCTCATGCAGTCAAAGGCTGAGACACAATCTCATCTAAAGAATTTTGTTGCCAATGTTGAAAGGCAGTTTGAGACAAAAGTAAAAGTGATTAGGTTAGATAATGGTGCAGAGTTTATCATGAGACAATTTTATGATGATACTGGTATTGTGCATCAAACTACTTGTGTTGAAACACCCCAACAAAACGATATTATTGAAAGAAAACATCAACATTTGCTCAATGTGACTCGATCTTTGTTATTTCAATCAAATCTCCCAACTGTATTCTGGTCATATGCATTGATTCACTCTACTGTTCTTATCAATTGCATGCCATCTCCCTTTCTTAATAATCATACTCCTTATGAAAAATTACATGGAAAAATCTATGATATTGAGTCTTTAAGAGTATTTGGGTGTTTATGTTTTTCTAGTACTCTAATAGCTAATAGAAAGAAACTAGATCCTAGGGTTGCCACTTCTATATTTTTGGGTCTTAAACCAAACACCAAAGGATTCATTATGTTTGATCTTAAAACCAAGGCCATATCTGTCTCTAGGAATGTGATCTTCTATAAGGATTGTTTTCCTTTCATTGGTCAAGACAAACATGATGTTGTCACTATCCTTCCTATTCCTTCTTCTCATGCCATTGATCAACCTGATGGTGTCTCATCAGAATTACCAGTTGATCATATCATGCTTGTACCAAATAATGTTGATTCTGATCCCTTAACTCTAGAGCAGTCCTCTAATACAACCAAAAGATCTCTGAGACAGACACACAGACCAAGTAAGTATAAGGACTTCCATGTTTCATACCCATCTTCAACTGTAGCTAGTTATTCTGCAGGTACTTGTCTCTATCCTCTTAATTCTGTTCTTTCATATATAAAATTGTCTCCTTCTTATCACAATATTTTTTTATCCATTACACAAAGTCTTGAACCTCGGTCATATAATGAAGCTTCTAAGGATCCTGTCTGGGTAGAGGCAATGAATGCAAAGATTAAGGCTTTAGAACTTAATGATACTTGGATTTTAACTGATATGCCTCAACATAAGAATGTTATTGGTCGTAAGTGGGTGTATAAAATCAAGCACAGATCAGATGGGTCAGTGGAGAGACATAAGGCCAGGTTAGTGGCCAAGGGCTACACTCAAGTGGAAGGGCAAGATTACCTAGACACCTTTTCTCCAATTGCCAAGCTAACCACAGTGAGACTTCTATTGGCCTTAGCTGCTATCAATAAATGGTATCTCAAGAAATTAGATGTGAATAATGCTTTCTTGCATGGTGATTTAAATGAAGAGGTGTACATGATGCTTCCTCAAGGTATGCAAGTATCCAAGCTTGGGCAAGTTTGTAAGTTGCAAAGGTCCCTATATGGACTGAAACAAGCCAATAGGCAGTGGTATGCCAGACTCTCTTCCTTTTTTATCTCTCATGGGTACAAGCAGTGTGCTTTAGATCATTCTTTGTTTCTCAAGCATGAATTCAATACTGTCATTGCTCTGTTAGTTTATGTGGATGATATTGTTTTTTCAGGAAATTATTTGATTGAAATACAAGCTATTACATAGTTGTTGGACAATGCTTTTAAGATAAAAGATTTAGGTGACTTGAGATACTTCTTAGGTTTTGAAGTAGCCAGAAAACCTACTGGTATCAATCTTTGTCAGAGGAAGTATGCCTTAGACATTCTCAGTGATGATGGCATGCTTGGATCTAAACCGGTATCTACTCCACCATCAAATTATGCTACTAAGTTGCATCAACAATCAGGGACTCCTCTTTCATTGGAAGATGCTTCCTCTTTTAGAAGGTTAATTGGAAGGTTGATCTACTTAACCAATACAAGGCCAAATATCACTTATGATGTGCAACATCTGAGCCAATTTGTTGCTGGTCCCACCTCAGCTCATCAATAATCTGTTGCTCAAATTCTTAGGTATATCAAGGGATCCCCAGGAGCAGGGATTTTCCTTTCTACTGCAAGTAAAATACATTTAAAGGGGTTTGTGATTCTGACTGGGCTGGTTGCATTGACACAAGAAGGTTTATCACTGGTTATGCTATGTACATTGGTGACTCAATGATTTCATGGAAATCCAAGAAACAAGCCACTGTATCTAAAAGCTCATCAGAAGCTGAATACAGGGCACTAGCCAACGCCATTTGTGAAATACAATGACTTACCTATCTGCTGGAAGAATTCAGAGTAGACTTTCAGAAACCTGCCACTCTGTATTGTGACAACAAATTTGCTCTTCACATAGCTTTGAATCCAGTATTTCATGAAAGAACAAAGCATATTGAGATTGACTATCACATAGTTCTAGAGAAGGTGTTAAGGGGTCTTTTGAAGTTGCTTCCCATTCCTTCTACAAATCAATTAGCTGATGTTTACACTAAAGCTCTAATGTCTAGTGCTTTTAAATTTATGCATTCCAAACTAGGAATGTCTGATATCCACTCCTAGTTTGAGGGGAGCTCTTACTGTTAGTTGGAAGTTAAGTTAGTTTAGTTGCTAGTTAGTTAAAAGTTAGTTTAGTTGGTTGAAACTAATAGTTAGTTGGAAGTTAGTTGCTGTATATGTGTATATATAACCATTTGTAAAAATCAAGATGTAACTTTGAGAATTAATCTTTCAATACATAGAACTCCATTCATTGCTTCCCTTTTTCTTTTTAAGCTTTTCCTGCAAGTTTACTTGGTTAGCTCTGCATTCAACAATGACAGACACAAGGTTTATGATTTTTCACCTATTTTAACAAATAATTTTATCAAACACTTATGACTCAATCGGATATTTTTCCATCTTTCAACTTTCTTTGAGCTTCTAACTCGCTTTTCAACTTATTTTGTCAAACATAACCTAATTATGCAAAACTTTTATACAAACAGTAAATGCCTATTAAACTTAGTTTTTAAAAAAATTAATGATTACAAATTTTAATTTAAAGATTTTTCAATATGAATATCTCTTATGATTTTTTTTTTTTTGGATTGCAACGAGGTTCAAGGCCAAAAAAGAAAGGATCATCGTATATATCTAATCCAAGTTATATACAAATACAAATATATTGGTAAATGTCATTCTTATAAAAATACATTGGAATAAATTAAAATGATATAAGTTATGTGTAAATATAAAAATATTTGCTAACCTATATTTTTTTAAAACTATATATATATATATATATATATATATATATATATATATATATATATATATATATATATGAAATATATTAAAAAATATAATAATATAATAATATAATAATACGATAATTTATAAATTATAAATTTAATATTTTATGCATGACACGAGTCATTATACTAGGAATTTTAAAAGTAAAATATGTTGTTGAAAATATTATTGAAATTGAATTGCTCTATGATAACTAATTTTTTTTTTATTACAAGCATTATGATAATGATGTAGAGTATTCATAAATTTTATCCATTACTAATCTTTATTAGAAAATTTGGATGAATAAGATCTTTCCTTCCAAAAATTGTTACAGAAAAATATGTATATTTTAAAAATACTTTTATACTATCATAAAAATAAAAATAATTTAATTTTATAGCATCACAAAAATCTTATGCACTATCCTGTAAAAAAAAAAGAAACTTGTGCACTATCGAAAAATATAGTATTACTGCCCGAATTGCATAATTATAAAATATCTGTAAATATTATTAATTCAATTTGTACCTGCAAAGGGATAAACAAATAATTTGCCTCCTTTGTGACTTCTTCTCCAAAGTCTCCTACTTCTGGTAAACGATGCTCATTAGTAACGAAAAGGAAGGAGCACTTGTCAAAAGCACTCGGACGCTCAAGTTAAATATCGGAGAATAACAATAAATAATTATTTTTGAGGGATAACTTGTGTTAAAGGCCGAAGGCTAGTCTGAATACTCGCACTATGTTCACAATTACTTAAAATAATTTATCTTTATAGTTAATTTCACCAATTTATATAAGAAATATTTTCCCATAAAATATATAGATATTATATTTTTTAAATGATAAAAAACATATGAATTGGCTGGTTCGGTTTTATATTAGTTAGATATATATGCTGGTCCATTAATTCCAAATAATCAATTTATTTTTGTTATCACTCAATATTTTTGTTAATCGAATCTTGTCGATATGATAAAGCTGATAGTGAAGATTGTTGCCAAATTATAGTATGAAACGCATCTAATAACAAGATGAGAAAACTAAATCAATTTATTTATGAAAGGATGAAAAAATCACGTGTGTCCCCTTGCTGCAGTCGAATCCAAGAGCATCTTACACCTCATAACATGAAAGCATATACCCCTATAGGGATGAGTAAGTTTTTTGTTTCTTAATTATTTTTTTAAATTTAACTTTTAGTTTCTAAACTTTTATTTGACTAATCAATATTTCTTAATTTTTTTATTAAGGATTTTAGTTCCAAAATTTTTAAAAAATTTAATTTTTAATTTTTGAAATCTCAATAAATAAATAAAATAATGGATTTAAATTTTTATTTATAGACTAAAAATTAAAATTTTAAAAAAATTAGAAACCTTAACTTGTCAAATAAAAATTTAAGAGTTAATAACAAAACGTTAAAAGGTCCTGGCTAGTCAAATAAAAAATTAAGGACTAAAATCAGTTATGGAGGAAGAAGAGAAGAAACTGAAATGGCGGTAATGCGCACTGAATCAGTAAGGAGGGAGAATGGAGATAAACAAAGAAACTTGAAAATTTATTTGATAACAAAGAAAGAAAAACTTATAAAGATTATTTCTAAGAGCTTCTCTCTCTAAAATCTCTCCAGACTTTGTATCTGAAACGGTACTGTTAGACCCTAATTTCGTCCGGGGACTATCATTCATTGATGTTTTGATTCTCGCTAGCCGAATTGCAATGTACGACATCATTTACTGCACAAAGCAAAGGATCACTTAATGTTTTGATCAAGAATACAAAAGGATACCAAGGAAGGGGGCAAAAGGGTCTTTTTCTTGATTTTTCTAGACCCCAGCTCGCCCAGGCTAGCATCTGGCTTCCCTCGGCCATGGAATTACCTCCTGGATAAGCAACCAGCTCGCCTGGGCGAGCTCATTACTTCAGGGTTAAGGTTCAGCTCGGCAGGGTGAGCTACAATTGCCCCAAAGTGGCATTTTCCCTATAAATAGGCATGCTAGGGTGGTCTTTGGGAATTTTTTGATAGTCTTTCTCTGAGAAATAGACGAAACATAATCAACTTGAATTCGGGACAGCTATTCGAAATCTTAGTGAAAGACTGGATTTATTATCTCATGTTTGCTTTTTGTGAAAAAATACCAAAGGAAGTGGAGGGTTTTTTCAAACAACAAGGGACTGGGTCAATTATTTAAGGGGTTCCAAGGGTCAGCAATGAGAGAATTAAGAGAGAAGAAGAAAAAAGAGAGAAAGAAGAAGAAGAAACGAAGCTGAGGCGCTACCGAATCGCAACCGTGATCATTCTCTACGTTGTTTCTTGTTCTGTGTTCTTCATGCAATAATCGATTAGTTTTATTATTAAGGATTAAATGTGATCTATGTACCCTTAGGGCCCCCCCCTTGTTATAATGTACACATTCATCTTCTCCATCTATCATTGGTAAATCTCGTTTTTGATGGTACAATTTAATTTTAACCCCTGACTAGTGCCGTAAAGTTGTCTCTAAAGAGATTGAAAGCTAATAAACCAAACCAAGATAAAACCAACTCATAACTAAACTTCATTTCATCAAATATCACTTGAGATCGTTTCAAGGTCCAACGCCTTAACGGTTCTCTCCGCTTTTCAAAATTTAAAACATCGTTTCAAGGTCCAACGCCTTAAACAACTCTTTGTTCGCAATTAAAATGAATTTTTCAAAAGCATAAAACCAACTCAACACATAAATATTCAAACTTAAAGAACTATGTAGGTCTGAATTCCTTATTGCACTTGAGGATACATAGGAGCAAGGGTAGCCCCCTTGTCGACTCAAAAAAAAAAATATAAAAAGGAAAAATAAATAATTTTGAAGTCACATTGCGCATACTCGTTTAAAGGCTACTGTCCCTTGTGACGAGCGCGTGGGGTGCTAATACCTTCCCCATGCGTAAACAACTCCTGAACCTTTATTTTCAAAATTCGCAGACCTCTTATTTGGTTTTTTATAACATTTTCCTTAAATAAACGTTGATAGCGACTCCTCTTGTTTTCTCCCTAGGAGACAAACGTGCATTTCATTTATTTTGTTTTTGCCGTCTCGTCGTGAGGTAGGTTGCGACAGATGGCGACTCCTCTGGGGATGTGTTAGAGAGTTAAGTCATTTTCATCAAGTGTGTAATTTTATCTTGACTTTTTCTTTATTTTATTTTTACAAAATAAAATGTGCCATTGAACCCTAGGATAGACAACATGTGCTATACTTAGGTTGCTCTATTCACACGTGACAACTACACTTTTTTCACACACCTTTAGATGTTGGGACCTATACCTGGGTCTTTGTGAGCCATAGGGAGTGGAGGTTGATCTGTGATTATGTTGGGTCTCTGACTCACTTGATTATAGTGAAGCCTCATCTAGAGTTTTCCTCTTTTGGTGATGCATTGTCGTTGATAGTCCCTATCTCCACAATGTATTATCTAAAAGGATGATATCTCTAGAGACCGGTAAGGTTACATGAAAGTACCCTTGGGAGTTGTCACTAGAAGTAGACTTTTGGATCCTTTCCATTAGGTTCCTGAATTAGGGGGCACAAAGCAAACTCACCCTGGCTTGTTCATTGATCACATCAAGCATCTCTTCATGACATCATAATGGACATGCCATTCCTGCATTTATAATTTATCATATTCATGCATTGCATTTGCATTATCATACATTTTCATTTAGCATGCTTTTGTTCTGCCAATTGCATACATTCTATTTTCATCGTCCACATGTTATGTTCACTCATGCATGGTCCTGACACATAGTTGCTCATGCCTTGCATTCTCCTAAAAAAACAAACAAAAACAAAAGAAAAACAAAAACAAAAACAAAAACAAAAAAAAAGTCAATGAAGCATGAAAGTTTACACCACATTCTTAGTTACATGTGTTGGGTACCATGATGATAGCTATAAATAAACCATGTTGGGATTATAAACCCATTTCCCTTGAAAAATGATTGCAAATCATGTGAACATGGTACCTAATGCATTGTTAACTAGAAAAGGATGGTTCTTTGGGCGTCTCATGTCAATCTCATAATTACATTTGTCATGCATAGCATAAGTATGCCCTAATCATTCATCTCTATGATAGGTTATCGAAGTATTGACAATAAAAATTTCTATTCCTTGGATTATGGGGTCAAACCAAGCACATGCTTTTAAGAAAAGGTTTTCATCAAGTCAAGGTCAAGTATGGAAGTAACCAGCTTGCAAAAGTTGGGGCAGAAGATGGATCGAGTTTACATAGTTTTTTTGGCTACTGCCCTAATCATTCACATACATCCATGCTCATTTGTCTTTTCACATTGGTTGCATTGCTCATTGCATTCTTTCCTTGAAATCAGGACTGTAATCATTTTAATCAAAAGAAAAGAACGCACTTTATGGGGCCCTTACCGAACGTGTGCCAAAGCTAGAGTGATGAGTGAAATAGAGGAGGTGCAGGAACATATGAAGGTTGACATGGAGGCCATGAGAGAGAAAATGACCACAATGATGGAAGCCATGATGAGTATGAGAAAAATGATGGAGGTCAACACGGCTACAGTCATTGCGCAAGTATCGCCACTGAGGTGGACCTGACTCACCCACCTGGCCTCAATCAAGTAAATCATCTAGTTTCGGACATGGTTGGTCAGGGAGGCGAAGCATTGGGAAGTATGAGCGGCCCCCATTTTGTGCAGGTCTAGAGCAAGCATTCCTTCCCACCATATGGCTTGCCTCCTAACTATACACCACCCAATGTTGCACACGCTCCCAGCGAGAATGTTGATAACTCTACTCCTATACCCATTGAGAGCCAACAAGCCCAATCTGGTCATACACAGGTCCCTCAACCCATGGGGAAGACACATGAAGTACCCCGAGACCATACTCTAGCCGACTTCGAGCCTCACCTTTGATATGCCACTGAGGGGCAAACATTTTGTGGCATACCCCTGCCGAACACTTTGGGGGGGCCTCAGTATCGCCCACAACCACAACCCTTGCATTTTGCGGTGGGAAGAGTCCCTCCTGCCTTGGTGAAAAGGGAAAAATTTGATCATATAGAAGAAAGGCTGAGGGTCATTAAAGGAGGCAAACATTATGCCTTTGCTGAAATGGCAGAGTTGTGCCTAGTGCCCGACGTGGTCATTCCTCCGAAGTCCAAGGTGCCGGATTTCGATAAGTACAAGGGGACTACTTGCCCCAAGAATCACCTGAAGATGTACTGTAGGAAAATGGGGGCATACACGAAAGATTAAAAATTGTTGATGCATTTATTCCAAGAAATTCTTACTGGGGCAGCCGTCACCTGGTATACTAATCTAGAACCTTCTTGGATCCATTCCTGGAAGGACCTAATGGTTGCCTTCATTAGGTAGTATCGGTACAATTCCAATATGGCCCCAGATAGAATGCAGCTACAGAACATGTGCAAGAGAGATAATGAATCATTCAAAGAATACGCCCAGAGGTGGAGGGATCTGGCAGCTTAAGTAGTGCCCCCAATGATGGAAAGCGAGATGATAAAAATGATAGTGGACACGTTACCAGTGTTCTACTATGAGAAGATGGTGGGTTACATGCCTTCAAGCTTTGCAGATTTAGTGTTTGCTGGCGAAAGGATCGAAGTGGGTCTAAGAAGAGGCAAATTTGATTATGCTACTTCAATGAATAGAAAGCCTGGGGCAAATGGAGAGAATAAGAAGGAGGGAGGAATGTGGAAGCAATGTCTTTCAAGGTTATTATGATGATGCCAAAGAATCAAGAGTTAAACAAAGTTTCAAGCAAAGATTCAAGAATCAAGTTTCAAGAATCAAGATTCAAGAATAATCAAGATCAAGATTCAAGAATCAAGAAGAAGACTCAGTCAAGATAAGTATTAAAAAGTTTTTCAAAACATTGAGTAGCACAAGAAGTTTTCACAAAATCTTTTACCAAAGAGTTTTACTCTCTGGTAATCGATTACTAGAAGGTAGTAATCGATTACTAGTAGCCAACATTGTTTTTCAAACTGATTTACAAATCTGTAATTGATTACCAGTGTTTTAAAACGTTAAGATTTTCAAAATTTAAAATGAAGAGTCACATCTGTTGATGTGTAATCGATTACACCTTAATGGTAATCGATTACCAGTGACTGTTTTCGAAAAATTAATTTCCAAAAGTCACAATTCTTCAAGTGACTTGTTTTTGAAGATTCTTTCAAAAGTCATAACTTTTTAAGTAATTAGTTTTAAAGGAATTGCCAAGAGTTACAAGTTTTGACTTGAGTAATCAAGAAATTATAAATATGTGACCTTGGCATGAAACATTCATTCATTGATCTTAATCATCTCTTTCAATCAATCTTTCAATATTTTCTTCATCTCTTTCAATAGATTTTTTCTGATTCATCTTCTCTTCATCTTTCTAAAATTTTTTGTTCAAAACTTTTTCTTTCAAGAAAAGTTCTTTGATAAAAAACTTGTGCTATTCATCTTTTTCATTCTCTTATCCCTTTGCAAAAAAGAATTCAACAAGGACTAATCGCCTGAATTCTTTTTGTGTCTCTCTTCTCCCTTTTCCTAAAGAACAAAGGACTAACCGCCTGAAATCTTTTGTGTCTCCCTTCTCCCTTTTCAAAGAATTCAAAAAGACACAGTCTGAGAATTCTTTTGATTCTTCCTTTTCCCTTAAACAAAATATTTCAAAGGACTAACCACCTGAGATATCTTTTGTTTCCCCTTCACAAAGTTTCAAAGGACTAACTGCCTGAGAACTTTGTCTTAACACATTGGAGGGTACATCCTTTGTGGTACAAGTAGAGGGTACATCTACTTGGGTTGTTGTAACTGAGAACAAGAGAGGGTACATCCACTTGGTTGTTCAAAGAGAACAAGGGAGGGTACATCCCTTGTGGATCTTTTCTTGTAAAGGCTTTTACAAGGTTGAAAAGAAATCTCAAGGACCGCAGGTTGCTTGGGGACTGGATGTAGGCACGGGTTGTTGCCGAACCAGTATAAATTCTTGTGTTTGTCTTCTTCTTCCTTACACTCTTTAATTTCCGCTGTGCACTTTAATTATCACTTTTACTTTCGGTTAAGTTTCTATTTCTGTTCTTTACTTTCTTAACATTATAGTAAAAGCCTAATTGAATTTAGTAACATTAAGAAGAATAGATTTTTAATTAGTAAAGGTTCATTAATAATTAATTCAACCCCCCCTTCTTAATTATTCCAAGGCCACTTGATCCAACAAGTGGTATCAGAGCAGGTATCTTGTAGAAAGTTTAACAACTTCAAGATTCATGGCCTCTTTAAATTCTTTGTTTTTCAAAAATATTTTCAGGAATAGGTTATTTCAAGATCATGATGAAGACCAAGTCAACTTGTGTCTCATGACAAAATCTCATGACAACAACAAAGGCAAAATCATTGGACACGTTACATACGGCGACAACAACAAAGGCAAAATCATTGGAATCGGTAAAATAGGTACGAGTTCCTCTACTCCTATTGAAAATGTGTTACTTGTAGAAGGTTTAAAGCATAGCCTATTAACTGTTAGTCAATTATGTGATAGAGGATATAAAGTATCTTTTGATTCTGAAAAATGTATTATCAAGCATGAGCATGACAAAGATATTGAGCATATAGGTTTCAGAGAAAATAATATTTATATGATTGATTTAAAACAAAAATCTGAATATGATAGATGCTTTCTAAGTAAAGATAATGATCCTTGGTTATGGCATAAGAGAATTGCTCATATTAACATGGATCATCTAAATAGATTAATTTCAAAAGATCTAGTTATTGGTTTAGCAAAATTAAAATTTGAAAAAGATAAGTTATGTGATGCATGCCAAAAAGGTAAACAAACAAAAGTATCTTTTAAATCTAAAAATATTGTTTCTACCACTCAACCGTTACAATTATTGCTCATGAATTTGTTTGGACCATCTAGGGTCATGAGTTTTGGTGGAAGTTACTATGCATTAGTAATTATTGATGACTATTCTAGGTATACTTGGACTTTATTTCTTACTCATAAAAATGATGCATTTCATGCATTTAGAAGACTTGCCAAAGTCATCCAAAACAAGAAGAATCTCAAAATTATCTCCATCAGAAGTGATCATGGAGGTGAATTTGAAAACAATGATTTTGAAATGTTTTGTGATGAACATGGCATAGAACACAATTTTTTTGCACCTAGGACACCCCAACAAAATGGAGTAGTAGAAAGGAAAAATAGAGCATTAGAAGAAATTGCTAGAACTCTTTTAAATGACACACCACTGCCAAAATATTTTTGGGCAGAAGCAGTCAACACCGCATGTTATATTATGAATAGAGCCTTAATAAGACCCATTCTTAAGAAAACCCCATATGAACTTTTTAACAATAGAAAACCAAACATTGCTCATTTACATGTTTTTGGATGTATATGTTTTGTCCTAAATAATGGTAAAGAAAGCCTAGGAAAATTTGATGCTAAGGCAGATGAAGGCATATTCCTTGGTTATTCCCTACATAGAAAAGCCTTTAGGATATACAACAAAAGAACCATGACAATTGAGGAATCAATACATGTTACTTTTGATGAAACTAATATTACCTCTCCAAGAAAGGAATTTCTTGATGATATTGCAGATTCTTTGGAAGATACACACAATTAAGAAAGAAATCTAAAAAGGAAGAAAGATGAAGAAAACAAGGATGTTCAAGATGATATAAAAAACTTCGTACCCCATTGCCCAGAGGCTCTTTGCTATGCGAAGGTATGGGGGAGGGATGTTGTACGCAGCCTTATCCTTGCATGTTCAAGATGATATAGTCCAAGAAAAAGATGATCTTCCCAAAGAATGGAAAACTTCAAGAAATCATCCTCTTGACAACATCATCGAAGATATCTCCATTAGAAGTGATCTGGCAGCTTAAGTAGTGCCCCCAATGATGGAAAGTGAGATGATAACAATGATAGTGGACACGTTACCAGTGTTCTACTATGAGAGGATGGTGGGTTACATGCCTTCAAGCTTTGCAGATTTAGTGTTTGCTGGCGAAAGAATCGAAGTGGGTTTGAGAAGAGGCAAATTTGATTATGCTACTTCGATGAATAGAAAGCCTGGGGCAAATGGAGAGAATAAGAAGGAGGGAGGAACCCATGATGTGACTGTCGTTCCTACATGGCCAAATTTCCCACTAGCTCAACAATATCAATACTCAGCCAATATCAGTCCTTTTCATTACCCACCACCCTACCAGCCAGGAACATCCAATCATCCACAAAGGCCGCCCCTAAATCAGCCACAAAACCCGCCTACTGCACATCCGAGGCCAAACAACACCCTTAATACAAACCAAAACACCAACTAGGAAAAGAATTTTCCAGAAAAGAAGCCTGTAGAATTCACCCCAATTCTGGTGTCATATGCTAACTTACTCCTATATCTACTCAATAATGCAATGGTAGCCATAATCCCAACAAAGATTCCTCAACCTTCATTTTCCTGAGGATAACACTCAAATGCAACATGTGCTTATCATGGAGGAGTTCTGGGGCATTCCATTGAGCATTGTATGACCTTGAAACATAAGGTGCAAAGTCTAATTGATGCAGGCTGGCTAAAATTCAAGGAGGACAATTGCTTGTGAATTTTAACGTTGTCAAGCGATACTATGCATGACACTTGGGGCAATTTGTAGGTTGTTATTAGATGTCTCCAAGGACTCATTAGGATTTTCAAGTTTATGCCATTATTGTAAACAACAGTCACCATGCTATTAATGTGGATAAATTTGATATCCTTGTCTCTCATTCTCTCACAATTACATCTTTGCATATTTATTGAACATTCACTGGAATGTGAATGTACGTCGTTGGCTTGTTTGTTTAAGTTACTTGCGCTCCTGAGTTGATCTCTAGGTCTGTTCAATCAGAAATTGATCATTCTACACATTTGGTGGGGGTACCATAAACGATGAGTAAAGTTAAAAAAAAAGGAAAAAAATGTTTGATTAACTGTGTTTCAAATAAAAAAATAAGAAGTACAAACATTCATGTGACCTCATTTTATCATTTTTAAAAGTTGTCTTTTGAGAGTAAAGTGAGTTGTCAAGAATAAGAGTCATTCGACTTAATCTGTCAATTGAAAATATTTTAAGTATTTCTCATCCTTGAAAATTCATTTTCGAGAACTAACACAATTTCTTTCTTTTTTCCTTGCTACAAGGTCATGACAAAAGACAACAATAGATACCTTAGAGCACTACACTGAGGCAATGAGAGGCACCGAGCCTCAAGCGAACCTAGGGGCAAATTAGAAGTTCTCACTCAGTAGGTTGAAAACCCGAAAGGGCGGCCTAGGAAAAAATTAGGGTAATAAAAAATAAAAAAGAAGAAAGGATAAGGAGCATGTTTATAAGAGGTTTCATCCCAAAATCCAAACTATAAAAGTATCTAGTCAAGATTTGAAATGACACATGGCTGTGTTTCTTCATCCCAAACACTGATTTATCCCTTGCTGCCCCTTCTGAGCCAAAGAATATTTGTTTTCTAAAAAAAACAACAAAAAAACAAAACAAAAACCCTGAGTAGGAACCACCACTAAATCGGTAGGAAGAGCAATGCAAACAACACATGCATGGGGTTTACTAAGCTCTAGGTTGGGCAACAATGATGTAAAAAAAAAGAGAGAGCATAAAGAAAATCCGCCAAAGGCGAGTTAAGAAAAAAAGAGAGCAAAAAAAAAAAAAGAGACAAAAGATCTCTAGATTTTATAAAGAAGGAACAAAAGTGCAACAAGGATTAATGTATAAAGCGAATGGGGTAGGGCCCAACCCAAAAGGTTGAAATGAATAAAAGTACAAGCAAGGATCTCAAGGTTCTTACTCAATATAACTCTTAAACACTCTTTGATCCTCTCTAATCCTTTCTTTCATAGCCCTCTTATCCTTGACCACGTTACAAGCCCAATACAGCCCATGTGGATTAAGGAATGACTAATTTTGCTTTTAAGTTGAGATTCTGGAATGGAACCCACACACGCTTGTGATTGTTGATATATATATATATATATATAAAAGAGAATCCTCGAGGTTTTGCACTTGCACATTTGAGAAGAAAACTCTTCGACCATGAGCTCGTGGAAAATGCCCAAAAATAATTGTGATAGTAGGGTACATTTGATGTTAGTCGCTCATGCAGACTCCTTAGGATTCCTTTCTAATCCAAGGGTGGCCTTTGTTGTATAAATTCTTTCGGGATCAGCCCACGTCATCAAGTTTTAGTGGGATCGACAAACCCTTGGCATCACTCTATGACCTTAAATCAGGAAAGTTTCACTTGGTCATATAGCAAAGTGTAACAATCCATTGCCATCCTTCAATGGTGCATGCGATCAGTCCCAAAGCCATATATTTTCTTGTTATGTAGAATAATCAAAGTTTTTAAACAAAAAAGAAAGACAAACCCTAGGATCAATATTTCAATTGATTGATTAAATGGCTCCACTGCCGTCATCCAAAATTGTCAAGTGATTAAATCAAAACATACATTCTGAGGGAGTCCTCAAAGAGATTTGCAAAAGATAGGATGAGGTTGCATGAGTTATCACGTCCTTTAGAAAGAGACAGTCAATCTATTTTTCACACAAAAACAAGGAGGAAAGAAAAAACAAAACAAAATTAAGATCACCAAAAGAGGAAAAAATGTCATGAACATTGCACAATTTTTCATTGCATTGCATTATTACGTACAAAACCCACATTTACTTCATTTTTGGGCAAATTTTGCATGTCCATGCATTCCAAAGCCCATGTTTCACATCAGGCTATGAGTCCATAGATTTCCCATTATATACCAATTGCCAAAATCCAATTGCATGATTCATAGGACTCAACGTCCTTTGTTTTTTTTCATAGGACTCAACGTCCTTTGCTTTATGTTTCAAAGACTACAATGTCTTTTGCATACATGCTTTCAAAGACTACAATGTCTTTAGTCATTTACACTTTCAAAGACTACAATGTCTTCAGCCATTTACTTTTACAAGACTTCAATGTCTTCAGTCTTTTACATTTACAAGACTTCAATGTCTTCTGTCTTTTACATTCACAAGACTTCAATGTCTTCTGTCTTTTACATTCACAAAACTTCAATGTCTTCAGTCTTTAACAAAGACTTCAATATCTCTCGTCTTATGTTTTACAAGGCTACGCCATCTTTTGTTTAATACTTTCAAGACTTTAGTGTCCTTTACTTTTATGCTTTACAGGAATTCAATGTCCTCCATTTTACGTTTTATAGGACTTCAAGGTCCTCTATTTGGTGTTATAGGACTTCAATGTCCTTTTGTTTTTTCGGTTTCACTTCTTTGTTCGCAATTAAAATGAATCTTTCAAAAGCATAAAACCAACTCAACACACAAACATTCTGACTTAAAGAACTATGTAGGTATGAATTCCTCATCGCACCCGAGGATACGTAGGAGCAAGGGCAGCCCCCTTGTCGACCCCAAAAAAATAAAAAAATATAAAAAGGGAAAATAAATAATTTTGAAGTCACATTGTGCTCACTCGATTAAAGGCTACCGTCCCTTGTGACGGGCACGTGGGGTGCTTATACCTTCCCTATACGTAAACAACACCTGAACCCTTATTTTACTCCACTTGTTTTCCCCCTAGGAGACGAACGTGCATTTCATTTATTTTGTTTTCACCATCCTGTCGTGAGGTAGGTTGCGAAAGATACCTCACAATAGAGTCGAGGCCTCCTTTTATAGAAATTTAGAATTACTGTAGCTACAATAACAATTACGAATACCATAACTATTTCTACAGTAAAGGTGACAATTAATCTTCATCTAAACAAATACCAAAACAATCATCTTTGTTTTGGTAAAATTCATCATCTTGATAAGAAGAATTGGTGTCTTCATTCTTTGACAAAAAACTCCCTTCTTCTTGGCTTTGGAGTAATTGCAAAACTTCTTTTAAGTTTTTGGTGAGATGTTCCTTGGAGTTGGATCTGTTGGATCAAGTGGCATCAGAATAATTAAGAAGGGGGAGGGATGAATTAATTATTAATGTGTCTTGACTAATTAAAAAATTTATCCTTCTTAATGTTACTAGATTCAACTAGGCTTTTACTATAAAGTTAAGAAAGTAAAGAACAGAAACAGAAACTTAACCAAAAGTAAAAGTGACAATTAAAAGTACACAGTGGAAATTAAAGAGTGTAGGGAAGAAGAAGACAAACACAAGATTTATACTGGTTTGACAACAACCTGTGCCTACATCCAGTCCTCAAGCAACCAACGGTTCTTGAGATTTCTTTCAACCTTGTAAAATCCTTTACAAGCCAAAGATCCACAAGGGATGTACCCTCCCTTGTTCTCTTTGAAAAACCAAGTGGATGTACCCTCCACTTGAACTGATCCACAAGAGATGTACCCTCTCTTGTTCTCTGTATAACAACCCAAGTAGATGTACCATCTACTTGTGCCACAAAGGATGTGCCCTCCAATGTGTTAAGACAAAGGATTCTCAGGCGGTTAGTCCTTCGAATATTTGTAAGGGGAAACACAAGATATCTCAGACAATTAGTCCTTTGAAATCTTTTGTTTAAGAGGAAGGGAAGAATCAAAAGAATTCTCAGGCGGTTAGTCCTTTGAATTCTCTTGGAAAGAGAGAAGGGAGACACAAAAGAATTCAGGCGGTTAGTCCTTCTATTCTTTTGGCAAAGGGAGAAGAGAATAAAAGATAGCACACTTTTGTTTTCTGTAGAATTTTCACTTGCAGAAAAACAAGGTTTGGAAAAACAAAACTTAGAAAGCTTTTTGGCAAAGGAAGAACAAGAAGAGAGATGAGTAGAAAGGAATTCTTAGAAGTTCTAAAAAATTGTTTAAAGAGTTGTAAAGTTCTTTTGAATGCAAGTCAAGGTCTTACTTTTATAGACTCTTCATGTCTGGTCAAGAAAACCATTGGAAGAGTTATAACCTTGAGAAAATCATGTCAAGAGTTACAAATTTTGACCTTTTAATCAAAAGTTATCACTGGTAATTGATTACCATAATCATGTAATCGATTACACAATGCATTTTACGAAAAGTTGTGACTCTTCACAATTGGATTTGATTTCCAACTTTCAGATACACCGGTAATCGATTACCAATATAGTGTAATCAATTACACCATTTGAAAAATATTTTTGAACGTTGCAAATCAGTTAAAAACATTTTGAAATCAAATTTGGTCACTGGTAATCGATTACATGAAACTGGTAATCAATTACCAGAGAGTAAATACTTTGGTAACTTAGAAAATTTTGAAAAAACTCTTTTGTAAAACAAAATTGTGCTATGTTTGGATTTTTGAAAAATACTTCCCTTGTGAAGTCTTGACTGTTGCTTCTCGATTTCTTCTCTTGAATCTTGAAATCAACTTCTCTTGAATCTTGAGTCTTGAATCTTGATCTTGATTGTTCTTGAATCTTGAATCTTGAAACTTAATTGTTCTTGAATCTTGATTCTTTGAGACTTGATTCTTGAAGCCTAATTCTTTGGAACTTTCTTAACTCTTGATTCTTTGGCATCATTAAAATAATCTTGGAAGTCATTGCTTCCACTGGATCCTGCTAGGATGGTAGCTAGTTGGGTCTTCTGATTTAGAAACAAAGATGTCTTTGGATCAGCTGCTTTCAGGAACTCTGGGTGTGCTTTAAACCAAAATTTTACCTTGTCTGGTTCGGCTTTTGATGCGTCAAATGGATTCCACCACTTGACAAATGCATGTCATTGAAGGGATGGAAATTGTTTGTTGTTTTCTATTTTGCTATACTTGTATTGCTAGGAAAATATCTAGGACAAAGCAAAACTGGAAAAATATTTTAAATATGCTGGAATTCGTGATTCTTGAGAGTTAAAAAGCTTGTTGAAGTGTGCAAATCCTTGTTGAACCTGCTCAGGGAAAATTTCTGGGATTGGTCCAAAGAAGTCCCACCACTGAAGGAACCAATTTGGGAAATTATAAACTGTGTTACTCTTGAAGTAAATAAGCTATGAGTGCTTGTATTTTTTGTTTTGGTGCCAAAACACTTTGGTCCAGGAATCTATATAGTCCTAATAGGTGTAACCTATTGGATCAAAAGGCACAAATTTTTTTTGATTCCATTCAAGTTTGATCCAAATTTTCTGGGTTGTAGAACTTTTAAAATTTGGATTGTAGAGTGGTTGTTTAAAAGGCGTCTTTTGGATCTTTGAGATGTTTAATAGAAATTGAGTCCGAATCTATTAAAATAAATTCATAAAAGGTTCTTGTTTTGTTGATTGCTGCTGGTTTGAAATGGAATCTGGGAGGAAACACCTTGGCTATGGCTTTAAAGGGATTCTTGTCCCAATATTCCGGCTCCATCTGCAGAATAGTTGAAGATTTATTCTTGAAAATATAACTATTAGTGGGTTTTGGTGTTGTAATTGGGGTTATTATTTGTTTTTCTTTTGGAGAATTGTAGATAACTTTTTCTTCTTTGGCCTTTTGGATTTTTTAAATCAATGTCAGATTCATCATCTGATTCAGAGGCTATGTCAGCCCATGTTTTCTTTAGGAGTTTTGTCAGGCCAGTTTCCTGAAGGGCCAAAAGTGTCTCGATTGGAAAGGCATAGTCAGCCTTGGCTTGTTTTGATGTTTGGTTCTTTGGAGGTTCCTGAGTGGATGACTCAGGTTTGATTTCAATGAGTTGGGTAAATGACCCATCTTGTTGTTTACTTTTCTGGGTTGGTGATCCAGATTATGTTGATGACCTAGTCTTTGAGGGTGAAATTTTCTTTGAGGATGGCTCTAATAGAGCCAACTTGAAACCTTTTCTGCTACTCCTTCCTCCTTATAAGGAGGTACTGGATGCCTTAGGCAGCATAACAATTTTCTTGTAAGAATTCACGAGTCAGATAGTCAAGTAGAGAGTTTGAAGTGCCCTTGAGATACTCTATCTCAAAATCAAACACACTTAAAATTGCTTGCCATCTAGCAAATATTTGTTTTGAGGTAAGATTTTTAACATCTTTTTGTAAAATTTCTTTGGCTGATTTGCAATCAACCCTGATAAGAAACTTTTGATTTAACAAATCAGATTGAAATTTGGAAATGCATAAAACAATTGCTAAAACTTCCTTTTTAACAGTTGAATATTTTTGTTGTGCAGAATTCCAATGCTTTGAAGTATATGCAATGACATTTTCTTGGGTACTAACTCTTTGTTTAAGGATACCACCATAACCTATGTTAGATGCATCTGTCTTGACAATTTTAAATGTCTGAGGAATTGGAAGATACAGACATTTTATAGATTGAACTTTGAGCTTGATTTCTTTGACTACCTGGGTGTGAATATCAGACCAAGGAGGAGGATTTTTTCTTAACCTATCATGTAATGGTTTGACAATATTGTTCAAGTACAATACAAATTCACCGACATAATTTAAACAACCTAGAAATCATTGCAACTGGGTTTTGTCTAAGATTTGGTTTGGGAATTTGTTGGCAAACTCGATTGACCTGTCAATCGGTATAATTGTTCCCTGGTCAATATTGCGTCCAAGGAATCAGATCTTTGTCTAAAAAAGATTAATTTTGGTTTGGAAAACTGCAAGACCATTCTGTTTGACAATATTAATGAAGGTATGCAGATTTTTAAAATGTTGTTCAATGGTTTGAGAAAAAATTAAAACATCGTCAATATAGACAATGACAAATTTTGAATATGGATTAAAAATATCATTCATAATTTTATGGAATTCTGAAGGCAGTCTTCAGACTAAATGGCATACCATTCCATTCATATTGCCCAAAGAGAATTGTGAAGGCAGTCTTGTACCTATCAGTTTCCTTTATCTTGATCTGCCAATATCCTGACTTCATGTTGAATTTTGAGAATATTTTTTGCAGAGTTTAGCCTATTGAGTAAATCCTTCTTGTCTGGAATAGGATACCTAATTCATTGTAAGGCTTGGTTCAAAGGTTTGTAATTTATGACTAGACGAGGTGTTCCTCGTTCAAGCTCCACTTGCTTGTTGACATAGAAAGTAGCACAAGACCAAGGGCTTTGGCTCTTCCTAATGAATCCCTTATCAAGGAGATCCTTAATTTCTTTTTGGCAATATTGAAGGAGTTCTTCATTCATTTGGATTGGTATGCCTTTTGTGGGAATTTGTTTTTCATGGAAATCTTTTTCACAAGGGAGATCAACTATATGCTTTTTCCAATTCCAGAATGCGTGTGGCAAATCGGAACAGATTGTTGATTGGATGTGTTGTATTAGAGTTTGGATTTTTTCCTTCAATTGGGGTTTTTCTAGTTGGATTTGAATATTATTAAAAGAAACTTCATCTTTTAAAAAGTTGATTTGGCTAATCTTCTTTTCTATGAAGTTTATGTTTCTTGCAATTGGTTTAGTAGAGAAATCAAAGGTGATTTTTCTTCCCAAGTTCCAATTGATTATTCTGTCCTTGGATATGTGGAGGGGGAACAAAGATCTAATGAATGGTGTTCCTAGGATTACTTTGTTCCTAAGGTTTTTTACCAAAATAAAATTTTTTTCAATCCTAAGACCCTAGTTTTCTATGATTGCACTGGATAGCTTATAATTAATCTTTAGTTTTGAGCCACTCGCTATACTTAATTTCTTTAAGGTTTTCTCAAAGAATTTTGTAGGAATTAGTCCTTCTAAAATATAGTTTGAATCAGCTCCTGTGTCAAATAGAGCCATTGTATCTAAAACAAAATCATTTATAATGATTCTACTATTAATTTAAAACTTTTGGATTTTAATCTTGTTGATTAATCCCATGAACATTTCATCATCTTGACCTTCATCTTTTTCTTCTTTGACCTCATTATTCGAATCACTGTGTTCTTCAAAATGAGAAAGGATGATTTGATGAATTTCTTGTTGTTTGAGCTCTTTAACTTCTTGTTTAAGGTTATTAATCTCTGTTTGAAGATCTTGGATTGGGGTTGGTTTAACGGAAGTATTTTCTAATCTGTTGAGAATATTACTCACATCAAATTTGTTGTTAGTAATAAATTCTATTGGTTTAGGTTTGGCTTCCAAAGATTTTTTAAGTTTATTCAGGAAAACCTTCTTTTCTTGAGGGTCAGGTATGGAATTGATTGCTTCAAACAAGAGATCCTATTCTTTTGTTAAAGTGTCAACCTCTTGTATATCTTCCTCCTATGTGGATGATACTTGATCATCCTGTTGGATTTGGTTAAGATTTTCCTCCGAAGATACTTCCCCAGTTTCTTCTTCTAAGGTTTCAATGAGTAGATTATTAATTTTCTCTTCAATGGATGGATCTAGATTGAGGTTTCTTAATTTCTTCTTCAACCTACAATATTTGCTTATGTGACCTTGTTTCCCATAATTGTAGCATACTACTTTGGTTCTAGGTTTCATAACCGGTTTAGGCATATTGGTGTCTCTGCTGATTGAGGCTTTGTGCGAGTATTTCCTGTTTGGAAATCTCTTTTTATTGAAATTTTTGTTCTCATGAAATTCTTTTTTGGGGTTTTGTTTTTTCTTTTGTTTTGGACAAGCTGGAAACCTAAATTGTTCGCATAAAGACCCTAAATCTTTTTTAGTTTGGGCTTTCTCCTTGGCTAGTTGTCTCTGAATTTTGTCATCTTGACAAATTTTTAAGGCTACCTTCTGGACATAGGAAATTAATTGTCCATAACTTAAATTGTCATATGGAATATCTCCGTTGATAGATTGACTACGAATTTTACCTCTAACCTTATCGCCTAATGATCTTGGAAGTCCGGCTTGAAATTTCTCTTTCCAGAAAGGTTGTTGGCTATCTTCTCTAGTGTAAACTCTAGTCAGGAAGGTGTCTCTGTACCACCTAAAGTCTGCCAAAGTCCTACACTTAAGATTGTATAGTAATTCTGCTGACCTATCTTTCCAAACTGATGGGTCACCAATAAAATGTTAGGCTATTGTAAAAACAAGGGTATTAATAGCGTTAGGGATCTCTTCATCATCATCATTTGTAATGACTTTTCCATTGGGGTCTGTTTTAACAGTGGTGTATATTTTTGTCTTTTCTTTGTTAGTGAGATAATTATCCCACCATCCTTTTAATTGACCAGAGAATCCTGCCACAAGAATGTCTACAATTGTTTCTTCTAGACACTCATGGGATGTTTGGTATGCCGTGGCTACCATGGTCATATGCTGAAGGGTATTCATGATGTTATATTCTGTTTGAGCATCTATATTCCATTCATAGATGTTGTTTGCACTAAAACTTTTAAAGTTATTTTCGCCTCTTTCTTCTAGTAGAAGGTTTGGGGTGGTTGGTCTTTGGTAATAAAGTTTGGAAGGTGTTTTCCAATGTTTGGTGTTAATCGGATTAATAACTATTAATCTCGCTTAATAATTCACTATTGCTATCACCTACCTCCTCAGTAGGGAATTTTTGTTTTCTAAGTTCCCTGAATTTCTGTTTGGCTTTTTCGCTAACCTTAAAAGGTTTGAACAAGGGTTTTTTTCATTTGAACGGCTGGTGATGACGACCCATGGTTCTTTGGTTCAGTAAAGACCTTTTCTTTACTAATAGATTCCACTAACACCTGAAGGTATTTGTTGGTGTAATTAGCCTGTTCCATTAGGCTCCTAATATCCTTCGGGGGTTATTTCTTTGTTGACATCCTTTGTCTTAAATGGTGTGGCCATGACAGGTTTATCACTGTTTTCCTTGGCCTTTGGCAATTGGTATTGGGTTGTGGGAGGTAATTCCAATTGGATTACCTCACCATCTTTGATCTGCCAGTTGGTAATAACATTGGTTATTGGATAACCTATTATGTCATGTTGCCAAGGGTAATCTATATTTTCTTTGACAGTATACGCATGGAACCAATCAAAAAAAGGAATATTAGTTTTTACTCTTTAGACAAATTTATAAAATTTGTCTTGAATTTGTTGCCTTTTTTATCCCCTAAAATGCTGAAAAAACCATCTCCTCTGAGGTTCATTCTCTGGAGAATAAAAGTCTTTTCTAAGGGTTTCCTTATCAATGCTAAATTCATTAGATAACATCATAAGGTTCATGGATAGAAGAGTATGTTGGAGATTGAATTGATTTTTGGTCATCTTCTGGTTCCTGATTGTACGCGGTTCTAGGTATACTAGAAGTTGTATCTAATCCTTGGAGGTTTATGCTAGAAAACTAGTTATGTGACTCAAATCTAGATAATCCTACTGGAATTGATCGAGTCCTAACTGAGAAGGACCTCCTTGCTGATTCATATTCAGATTGTCTAGAGGCTTCTATTCTAGAAGAGAACGAATTTCTCCTATTGAAGTTCCACCTTACCAGAATTATCTTATTTAATTTGCTCTATGGTAGGGGCAGGTCTAGGAATTGAAGGTGTATCCATCCATGACCCATTTTTCAGGAAGAGTTACCTCATCCCATTTTATAGTTCTTGGGAGAGAAATATTAGCCTTTGTCATATTAGTGATAAACAAAGTCGTTTCTCCTTTTTGTGGTTTGAGAAGAACCCTCGATGCACAAGTGTTCATGACCTTATACTGGATTCTATAGATTAAGGCTGCTGGAATTGAACCCTCCTTCATATCTAGGCCATGAAAGTGGATGTTAAGGAATAAGGAGTCAAGGATGTTTCTATCCATGAGACTCACCATTTTGTTTGGAAAACAGTTGAAATAGACTGGTCCTTGTCCTAGGCTAGTTTCTACTGTTCCTATTAAAGAATCTTCAAATTTATTGTGCCTAATGTCTCTAAGGCACATCAAGATTATGGCGTCTATGCCCATGTCAATTAATGGTTTGATTTACACCTGGACACATCCTATGTGTAGGTATTTGTATTATCTGCTATGTTCAAAGATTGAATTTTTTGATAAAAAAATGGAATTCTTCCCCTATGTCTTCTCCTAGAGGAATATTATTTTCTACAATCTTAATTACGTAATCAAAACTGTTTTTGTTTTTAATTGTCTCAGGAACATATTATGTATCCTAAGGGATTTCTGGAATACTCCAATCATCCATGTTTTGGTTTATCTCCTCGAAGCGTACTTCTTCAGATTTAAGTTTAGGGGTGACCTCGAAGCATGATTTAATTGTCTCAGGAACATATAATGTATTCTCGAAGTGTACTTCTTTAGGGGTGACCTCGTGGGTCTGATTGTCTTGCTCAGTGAGTAGATTTAAGTTTCTTGGGTCTGAGGTTGTCGATTAAGATGATGAATTAGAATGAAAAGAGATTTGGGAAAATGAATGTAAGAGACGAGACATGATATAATTCATCCTCGAGTATCTTTGCCTTCATTTGGTTTCATAGGAATATTTTCATAAGGGTATATGTTACCAAATTTCATGGATCTAGAAAAATAACTTTTTTTAATACGATTTGAACCTTACTCCCATAGCCACCAGTATATTATATCTTAATATTTTATTTAAACAATACACCTTAGCCTTACTGATTTTTCTCATCCACGGGACTTACTGCTGCAGTAACATTCAACTAAAATATCATACTGCTGTACTTCTAGGAATACTGTTCAAACACATACTGTTTAGATTAAAGATACTATACAAAACATTAACTGTTCAAACTTTCAGATCCATGAAATCAGTATACATATTTCCTTATGTACTATATTCCTACTTCCCCATCTGGCTCTGATACCAGAGTTTGAAGAGATTTTAAGACATAATGATTTGCTTGTATTTGTTATTTTGGTGTGGACTACCATCAGACTATATATATATATATATATATATATATATATATCAAGACCAAAATAATTGAAAAAAACTTCTGGAAGACATAAAATTAAAACAAGGTATAATTTATTTTGAATTCATAAAAGTCAAAAGAATTGCTTTAATTAGAAGTAAATTCAATTGACATTTATTTTGTTTATTCCAAAAGAAAACCATTGCATATATATACTTTTTTATTATTTATTTGTACATAATATATTTATAGGTATATATTATATTTAAATGTAGATATGTTTATTTTTATTATTTTTTACTGTCACTTGGAATTTATGAAGGATGACGACTTCAAACTATCATATTAACGTGGAAAGGCTAATGTAGTGGTCAACGCTTTGAGTCGACAGTCGCTACACATGTCTGACATAATGGTAAAAGAGCTTGACTTGATTGAAGATTTCAAAGATCTAAACTTAGCAATGGAAGTGAAACCATTACTAGAAATAATGTATTTAACATCGTTGGCTTACCATCGATTTTTTATAAAATCGATGTTAACCAAAATGTGGTGGCATACTCATAAATAACATGTGCTTGTTAACATCGGTTTTTTAAAAAAGCGATGTTGTGTTTTAAATTAAATAAAAACCCCAAACCCTTTTCACCCGCGCTAAGTGTGTTCGTTCCACAAACCCTTTTCCTTTGTCTCAGCTCCTCTGTCTCGCGTCTGTCACAACCTACCCTTCGACGGGAGGGCGAGGCAAAAAGAAAAAGGCGTCTTCTCAAGAAGGAAATGCATGGAGTCGCCACCAACGTTTATTCGAGGAAAACGTTAGAAAAACCAAAACGAGGTCTGCAAATATTGAAAAGAAGGGTTCGAGAGTTGTCTACGCACGGGGAAGGTATTAGCACCCCATGCGCCCGCCACAAGGGACGGTTGCCATTAATCGAGTGTGCAAAACATGACTTAAAAATTATGTATTTTCCCTTTTTATGTTTCTTTATTTTTTGGGGTCGACAAGGGGGTGCCCTTACTCCTACGTATCCTCAGGTGCGATGAGGAATTCAGACCTACGTAGTTCTTTGAGTTTGAACATTTGTGCGTTAAATTGATTTTTATGTTTTTGAAAGATTTATTTTAATTGCGAACAAAAAGTTGTTTAAGGCATTGAACCTTGAAACGATGTTTTAAATTTTGAAAAGCGGAGAGAATCGTTAAGGCATTGGACCTTGAAATGATCTCAAGCGATATTTGATAAAATAGAAGTTAGGTTTTATCTTGGTTTTGTTTATTAACTTTTGATCTCTTTAAAGACAACCTTACAACACTAGTGATCGGTTAAGATTGAACTTTACAAAGAAAAACGAGATCAAAAGATCTCCATGCAATTGACATTCAACACTTTAAGTCGACTAGCAAGGATCAAAAGATCAACAAACGATAGTCCCCAAACGAAATTAGGGTATGATAGTTGCCCCTCTTTACTTATCTTTTATTGGAAATAAAAGGGAAGTAAAGATAAGGACACTAATTTTGTTCGAGCGACCTTGCTATTCAACTGGGCAACTGGCGAAAACTAAGGAAGTGAAATGGAAAAAACAAGAGGACATTGAAGTCTTATAAAATGTAAAATGGAGGACATTGAAGTCCTGTAGAGCAGAAGACATTTGAAGTTTTTTTTTGTTTTTTTTAAAGCATAGAAATAGAGGATGTTGAGTCCTAAGAAGCACAAAGACAAGGACATTGAGTCCTATAAAAGGCAGAAGACGTTGTAGTCTTATAAAGTGTAAAAGACAGAAGACATTGAAGTCTTGTAAAAATGTAAAAGAAAGAAGACATTGAAGTCTTGTAAATGAAGACATTGTAGTCTTTTGAAAGTGTAAATGACTGAAGACATTGAAGTATTTGAAATATAAATGAAGACATTGTAGTCTTTTGAAATCATAAATGACTAAAGACATTAAAGTCTTGGAAATGTAAATGAAAACATTGCAGTCTTTTGATAGCGTCAATGATTGAAGACATTGAAGTCTTTGAAATGTAAATGAAGACATTGTAGTCTTTTGAAAGCGTAAATGACTGAAGACATTGAAGTCTTGTAAATGAAGACATTGTAGTCTTTTGAAAGCGTAAATAACTGAAGACATTGAAGTCTTTGAAATGTAAATGAAGACATTGTAGTCTTTTGAAAGCGTAAATAACTAAAGACATTGAAGTCTTTGAAATGTAAATGAAGACATTGTAGTCTTTTGAAAGCGTAAATAACTAAAGACATTGAAGTCTTCGAAATGTAAATGAAGACATTGTAGTCTTTTGAAAGTGTAAATGACTGAAGACATTGAAGTCTTTGAAATGTAAATGAAGACATTGTAGTCTTTTGAAAGCATAAATGATTGAAGACATTTAAGTCTTTGAAATATAAACGAAGACATTGTAGTCTTTTGAAAGCGTAAATGACTGAAGACATTGAAGTCTTGTAAATGAAGACATTATAGTCTTTTGAAAGTGTAAATGAAGACATTGTAGTCTTTTGAAAGTTTAAATGATTGAAGACATTGAAGTCTTTGAAATGTAAATGAAAACATTGTAGTCTTTTGAAAGCATCAATGATTGAAGACATTGAAGTCTTTGAAATGTAAATGAAGACATTGTAGTCTTTTGAAAACATAAATGACTAAAGACATTGAAGTCTTTGAAATGTAAATAAAGACATTATAGTATTTTAAAAGCATAAATGACTAAAGACATTGAAGTCTTTGAAATATAAATGACAGAGGACTTTGAGTCCTATGAAAGCATAAAGACAGAGGACTTTGAGTCCTATGAAAGATAAAGGCGAGGACTTTGAGTCCTATGAAAGATATAGGTGAGGACTTTGAGTCCTATATTCTTTGAGAGGGCCTCTCATCCTAAACTCAAAAGATAGGAAGTTAGATTTGGGAATTGGTATATAAAGAGAAATCTATGCACTTATACCCTAATATGAACATGATTTTTGGGATACAGATGCATGCAACCTTCATTTTGAAATGCTAGTAATGCAAAAGGTTTTGAATCATGAAAATTGTGTAATGGTCAGGACATTCTTTCCTATTTTTGTGATTTTGATTTGATTTTTTTCTTTTTTTTTGGAAAACATAGATTGACTGTCTCTTTCTGAAAGACGTGACAACTCATGAGACCTCATCCTATCTTTTTGCAAATCTCTTCGGGGACTCCCTCATGGTGTATGCTTTGTTTGATTTAGTCACTTGACAATTTTGGAGTGACGACAGTGGAGCCATTTGACATTTAATCAATCAACTAAAATATTGATCATAGGGTTTGTCCCTTTTTTTTGTTTAAAAACTTCGATTATTCTGCATAGCAAGAAATATATGGCTTTGGGACCAACCGTATGCACCATGGAAAGATGGCAACGGATGGTTACACTTTGGTGTATGACCCGGTGAAACTTTCCTAATTTAAGATTATAGAGTGATGTCAAGGGTTTGTCGATCCTGCTAAAACTTGATGAAATGGGCTGATCCCTAAAGAATTCATACAACAAAGGCCACCATTGGATTCAAAAGGAATCCTAAGGAGTCTGCATGAGTGACTAACATCAAATGTACCCTACTATCATAATTTTCTTTGGGCATCTTCCACGAGCTCCTAGTCGAATGAGTTTTCTTCTCAATGTGCAAGTGCGAAACCTTGAGGATTCTCTTTATTATATATATATATATATATATATATATATATATATATATATATATATATATATTTTCAACAATCACAAGCGTGTGTGGGTTTCATTCCAGAATCCCAACTTAAAAGCAAAATTAGTCACTCCTTGATCCACATGGGCTTTATTGGGCTTGTAACGTGGTTAGGGGTACGAGGACTATGAAAGAAAGGATTAGAGAGGCTCAAAGAGTGTTTGAAGGGTTACATTGAGTAAGAACCTCGAGAGTCTTGTTTGTACTTTATTCATTTCATCTTTTGGGTTGGGATCTACCCCTTTTGTCTTATACATTAATCCTTTTTGCACTTTTGTGCCTTCCTTGTAAAATCTGGAGATCTTTTGTCTCTCTTTTTCTTCACTCGCCTTTGGCGGATTTTATCTTCTTTTTCTTTTCATTGTTGCCCAAATTCATGCATGTGTTGTTTGTGTTGCTCTTCCCACTGATTTAGTGGTGGTTCCTACTCAGGGTTCCTATTTTGTTTTTGTTTTTTTTTGTGTTGCTTTTTTTAGAAAATAAATATGCTTTGGCTCGGAGGGGGTAGCATGGGATAAATTAGTGTTTGGGATGTTGAAACACGGCTATGTGCCATTTCAAATCTTGACTAGATACTTTTGTAGTTTGGATTTTGGGACCAAACCCCTGATAAACACACTTCTGATTGCTTTTATTTTTCTTTTTTTTTTCTTTTTATTTTTTTATTAACCCTAACTTTTGCCTAGGCCACCCTTTTGGGTTTTTGACCTACCGAGTGAGAACTTCTGATCTTCCCCTAGGTTCACTTAAGGCTCATGCATGGTGCCTCTCATTGCCCCAGTGTAGGGCTTTGAGGTATCTATTGTTGTCTTTTGTCATGACCTTGTAGCAAGGAAAAATGAAAGAAACTGTGCAGGTTCTCAAAAATGCATTTTCAAGGACGATAAATATTTAGAAGATTTTCAATTGACAGATTAAGTCTAATGACTCTTGTTCTTGATGACTCAACTTTCTCTCAAAAAGAAAACTTTTAAGAATGATGAAATGAGGTCACATGAATGTCCGTACTTCTTATTTTTTATTTGAAACACAGCCAATCAAACATTATTTTACTCGCCGTTTATGACACCCTCACCAAACGCGATTGAACAGACTTGGAGTTCAACTTAGGAGCGTAGGTCACTTGAGCAAACCAGCGGCTTATATTCACATTCCAGTGAAAGTTAAATAAGCAAAGATATAATTGTGGGAGAATGAGAGACCAGGACATCAAATTTATCCATATTATTAGCATTGTGACTGTTGTTTACAATAATGGCATAAACCTGAAAATCCTAATGAGTCATTGGAGACATCTAACAAAAACCTTCAAATTGCCGCAAGCATCATACATAGTATCACTTGATGACATCAGATTTCACGAGCGATCCTCCACCTCGAATCTCAGCCAGCCTGCATCAATTAGACTTTGCACCTTATGTTTCAAGGTCATACAATGCTCAATGGAATGCCCCGGAGCTCCTCCATGATAAGCACATGTTGCATTTGAGTTTTATCCTTGGGAAAATGGAGGTTGAGGAATCTTTGCTGGGATTATGGCTACCATTGCATTATTGAGTAGATATGGGAGTAAGTTAGCATACGACACAAGAATTGGGGTGAATTCTACAAGCTTCTTTTCTAGAAAATTCCTTCCCTGTTGGTGTTTTGGTTCGTGTTAAGGGTGGTGTTTGGTATCGGATGTGCAGTAGGCGGGTTTTGTGGCTGATTTAGGGGTGGCCTTTGTGGATGATAGGGTGTGATGTAAGCTCCATTGGAGCTTGTAGGCCTAGGATCTTCTTCATCAATGGATTCCTTTGCTTCTTGGAAGATGAATGGCAGCAGAATGGAGAAGGAAGAGAGAGAGGAGACGCCACTTCAAGGAGAAGATGAGTCTAGAAGAAGCTCACCACCATAGGAGGCCATGGATAAGAGCTTGGAGGAAGAAGGAGATGAATGAAGGGAGAGGAAGAGAAGAGCACGGAATTTTGTACTCTAAAAGAGCTCTGAAATATGAAGTTTAATATTCAAATGATCAAAGTTGAAAAAAATGCATACACATGACCTCTATTTATAGCCTAAGTGTCACACAAAATTGAAGGGAAATTTGAATTTCAATTCAAATTTCACTTGAATTTGAAATTGAATTTGTGGAGCCAAACTTTGGAGCCACAATTTCACTAATTATGATTAGTGAATTTTAGTTATTGTTCAGCCCACTAATCCAAGATCAATTCCAAGATTCTCCACTCAGTGTGCTTAGGTGTCATGAGGCATGTAAAGCATGAAGAACATGCACAAAGTGTGACTATATGATGTGGCAATGGGGTGTAGTAAGCAAATGCTCACCTACCCCTCTAAAATTTAATTGGATTGGGCTTCTACCAAGTCAATTAAATTTTATTTCCCAACAAACACATCAAATATTCACTTAGTCTAGGTGCCCTAAAATACAAGGGCTGAAAAATCCTATATTTCTAGGGTACCCTACCTACATTATGGAGCCCTAAATACAAGGATCAAATATAATGACATCCTAGTCTAATATGTACAAAGATAATTGGACCCAACCTTGGCCCATGGGCTCAGAAATCTACCCTAAGGTTCATGAGAACCCTAGGGCCTTCTTCAGCAGCTCTAGCCCAATCCTCTTGGAGCCTTATGCTCATGGCTCTAGTCACTGGTCCCTTCTCAGGGAGGATTGCATCATCCCCTTCCCCTTGAAAAGGATTTGACCTCAAATCTGTTAGTTCTTCCCCCTCAATATCAGCTCCACCTGCAAAAGGAATTAAATCAGAAATGTTAAAAGTGGTGCTGGCTCCATACTCTTCTAGGAGGTCCAACCTATAGGCATTGTTATTGATCCTCTCCAAAACCTGAAAAGGTCCATCCCCTCTAGGGCTAAGCTTGGATTTCCTTTTAGTAAGGAATCTATCCTTCCTAAGATGGAGCCAAACCCAGTCACCATCATTAAGAACTAGCTCTTTTCTTCCTCTATTGCCTTTGGTTCTCTACCTCTCATGAAACTTCTTTACAAACTTTGACCTAGATTCCCCTTCTTTATGTATAAAAGAAGTGTCCAAGTGGAGGGGAATGAGGTCTAACGGTGTTAGGGGATTGAACCCATAAAAAACCTCAAAAGGGGATTGCTTGGTGGTTCTATGAACCCACCTGTTGTAGGCAAATTCTACATGAGGAAGATACTCATCCCAAGACTTATGGTTGCCTTTCAGAAGAGCCCTTAAAAGGGTGGATAAAGACCTATTCACTACCTCTATTTGTCCATCAATTTGTGGATGACAAGTGGTAGAGAAGAGAAGTTTAGTTCCTAGCTTAGCCCATAAGGTTTTCCAGAAGTGGCTAAGGAACTTAGCATCTCTATCTGACACAATGGTCCTAGGCAAACCATGGAGTCTGACAACTTCCCTAAAAAAGAGTTTTGAGATGTGGGAAGCATCATCCACCTTGTGGCATGGTATAAAGTGTGCCATCTTGCTAAACCTATCCACCACCACAAAGATAGAGTCTACACCTCTTTGGGTTCTAGGAAGCCCAAGGACAAAGTCCATACTAATGTCTACCCAAGGTGCAGAGGGGATGGGTAAGGGTGTGTATAGCTCATGAGGCATCACCGTATACTTGGCTTGTAAACAAGCCACACACCTAGTGCAATGCTTATGGACATCTTTCTTCATATGGGGCAAATACAACTTTTCTTTGAGTAAGACAAGGGTTTTGTCTATCCCAAAGTGGCCCATGAGCCCACCCTCGTGGCTTTCTTTCACAAGTAATTTCCTAATGGATCCTTGGGGTATGCATAGCTTTCCCTCTTTGAACAAATACCCCTCAGCCAAATAGAATCCATCTTGGGCCTTTTTCCCACAACTCTCGTAAATGGGAGAGAAATGTTCATCTAAAGCATACAAGTCCCTAATATTATCAAAACCTAAAATTTGGGCTCCTAGGGAGCAAAACAATGTGTGTCTCCTAGAGAGGGCATCAGCTACCACATTTGTTGTTCCCTTTTTGTATTTGATAACATATGGAAATTGCTCTAGGTACTCTACCCATTTTGCATGCCTCTTGTTTAACTTGCTTTGCCCTCTAATGTACTTAAGTGATTGATGATCATTATGAATGACAAATTCCTTGGAAACAAGGTAATGTTCCCAAGTTTGGAGGGCTCTTAATAAGGCATAAAACTCTTTATCATAGGTGGGGTAGTTAAGGGTGGCACTATAAGTTTTTCACTAAAATAAGCAATAGGGCCACCTTGTAACAATACAGCTCTAACTCCCACTCTAGAGGCATCACATTCTAGCTCAAAAGTTTTAGAAAAGTTAGGAAGAGCTAGAACATGTGCCTTAGTAGGCTTTTCTTTGAGCAAAGCAAAGGCTTGCTCTTGTTTTTCACCCCAGGTAAATGCCACATTCTTCTTCACTAGCTCATTGAGAGGTGATGCAATTGTAGAGAAATTATGAACGAACCTTCTATAGAAGCTTGCTAACCCATGGAAGCTCCTAATATCTCCCACACTTTTTGGGGTGGGCCATTCTTGGATGGCCTTGATTTTCTCAGGGTCCACTTGGACCCCATTTCTACCAACTACAAACCCTAAGAAAACTATATTATCTACACAAAAAGTACACTTCTCTATATCTGCATAGAGGGTGTTTTTCCTAAGGACTGAAAGAACTTGCCTGAGATGTCCTAAGTGATCATCTAGGCTCCTACTGTACACTAAAGTATCATCAAAATAAACAACTACAAATCTACCTATGAAATCCCTTAAGACATGATGCATAAGCCTCATAAAGGTGTTTGGTGAATTAGTGAGCCCGAAAGGCATCACTAGCCATTTATACAAACCAAACTTGGTCTTGAAAGCGGTTTTCCACTCATCACCCTTTTTCATCCTGATTTGGTGATACCCACTTTTAAGATCAATTTTTGAAAATATATTGGCACCTTGCAACTCATCAAGCAAATCATCAAGTCTAGGAATGGGGTTCCTATACTTTACAGTGATGTTGTTGATGGCCCTGCAATCTGTACACATTCTCCACGTACCATCCTTTTTGGGCACCAACAACACTGGCACATCACATGGCTTAGGCTCTCTTGGACCCAGCCCTTCTCCAACAATTCTTTAACCTGAGACTCTATCTCCTTAGTCTCCTGAGGGTTAGTCCTATAGGCTGGCCTATTAGGAAGGCTTGCTCCTGGGACTAAATCTATTTGGTGTTCTATTCCCCTTAAAGGAGGTAGCCCAGGGGGTATCTCTTTGGGAAATATATCACCAAATTCATGTAAGAGTTCTTGGACCTTTGGGGGTAAGGCCTCAAATGTAGGAATTGTGGCAGTGCTAAGGGATGTTTCCCTTGATAGGAGAAGGTAGAAAGATTGTTTAATAAGGAGTGCTCTTTTAATATCACCTTTTGTTGCAAAATGATTTTCCTTCTTAACAATCTTCTTGGAGGAATCGTTTTCCTCTTTTTCCTTCCCCTTGGCCTTTGAAGACAAGGCCTTGCTATCCTTCTTTTTCTTTTGTTTTTCTAGTTTTTCTTCCTCATCCCTCTTATCTTTCATAGTTAGTTGATCTTTGGCCACCTGTGAAGGTGTTTGAGGATGCAACACAAATTTAGTGCCAAGATTGGTGAGGGTAATCTCATTAGTTAGGCCATTGTAAATGATCTTCCTATCAAATTGCCACGGCCTTCCTAAAAGAATATGTCCTGCCTCCATGGGAACTATATCATAATTAGCTTCATCCTTATATGTCCCAATGAAGAAAGGTACCTTTACTTGTTGGTTAACTATCATTTCCCCTTGCTCATTGAGCCATTGAAGTTTATAAGGTTTTGGGTGGGGAATGATAGTGAGGTTCAACTTGGAAACTAATCTTGTGCTAGAAAAATTGAAACAAGATCCACTATCCACAATGAGAGAACAAGTTTTATCTAAAATTTTGCATCTTGTATGAAAGATGTTCTCTCTTTGGGATTGAGATAGATCACAAGATTGACCTCCAAGGAGCCTTCTAACCATTAAGAGGTCACTTTCTTCATGGGGGTAGACTTCCTCACTAGACTCTTCACCCCTTACTTCATCTTCACTTCCACTAGAGGAAGGGCAAGAAGTAGTCTCCTCTTGACTACTATAAATGTCTTGACCCCTCATGATCATGGTTTTCTTTGTGGGGCATTGAGAGGCAATGTGACCTCTCCCAAGACATTTGAAGCATTTAATGTTGCTAGTCCTTTCTTGGGAACTAGTCTTAGGGGTGTATTTCTCTATGGTCTTACCCTTATCTTCCTTGGGTTTTGAGGGTGCAGCCCCTAAAGTTCCATGGGCTTGGTCCTTCCTTGGATAAGAGTGAGAGCCATAAGATTTTGAAGAAGGTTTTCTTTTAAGTTGTTGCTTCACTCTTATACAAAGTTGGACTAGCTCATCTAGGTCCCTATATGGAAGGAGTTCAACCTTGTCCCTCACTTCCATATTAAGCCCACTAAGGAACCTAGCTATGCTTGTTCTTTCCTCCTCCCTAAGTCCATCTCTTAAAAGGAGTAGTTCCATTTGTTGTCTATATTCTTCAACACTCATACTCCCTTGTCTAAGCCTTTGGAGCTTGTCCATAAGCTCCCTTTCATAGTAGGAGGGAATGTGTCTCTTCCTAAGGGCACTCTTAAGATCATTCCAATACTCTACTGGAGGATCCCCATGAATCCTTCGTTCCCTAACAAGGGAACTCCACCAATAGAGGGCATACCCTTGAAAGCTAAGGGTAGCCAATGGAAATTTTCTCTCTTCGCTAATATGATGGCAAACAAAGAGTTATTCAACCTTCATTTCCCAATCTAAGTAGGCCTCAACATTATCTTTTCCATGGAAATATGGGAGGCTAATGTTAACCTCTTGAGACCTTCTATCCTTTTCTCTTCTTTGGGAGTGATGTTTAGTATGTGAACTATGGCACCCTCTATAATAGTCTCTAAGTTATTCACTTAAACTTTTGCAAGAGTCATGACTACTATAGGAGGTATGTTTTTCTCTTTTCATTTCTTTCATTATTTTTCTTCTTTCTTCCTCTCTTATTTTCTCTCTTTCATCTTGACTTATTTCTTCCACTCTTTTTTTACCTTTTTCTTTTCTCTCTTGTTTTTCTTTCCACAACTTAAGGGATCTCAACTCATCTAATATCTTATACAAGGGGTCCTTAGGAGTAGAACCCTCACCATTAACACTAGATGAAGAATGAAGACTCATGTTGGTTCCTAAGTTATGGTTCTTTCATGTTGGGGGTTTGAAAACAAAAGGTAAAAGACACTATGGTTGAAACTAGCCAAAATAAACACTAAAAGAGGTGTGAAAGATAAGGTAAAAGCTAATTGGTAAAAGGCAAGCTACCTAGTCGGTTTGACAATGGAGAGTAAAGGAAATAAGCTATGAAAGTAAGCAAGAAATTAAAGTACAAGAAATGCAAACTAGGCGAATCCTAAGAGTGTTTGGATGACCTCATTTAAGGTTCCCAACAAAACACTCACTATCCTAAGGGAAAATTGCCTAAAATTATTACACACAAATGGAAGTAGGGTGACCTATTGGAGGCTCCCAACTTACTTCCAATGAAAGGCCTTTTTGTTACAAAGTTTGAAAGCAAAGAAAATTGCCAATAACAACTTACAAAAAAAAAAAGAAGTCCTCAATTTTGGTGGCTATTCTCTCTTTTGTGTTTCACTCAATTTGGAGTGTTTCGTATTCCAATAGCTCTTAAGGTGGTTGGCCCCTTGCTTCTTGACTCAAATTCTTCAAGGGATGACACCAATCCTCCTTTCCAATTCCCTATATGGCAACTCACAAACAAGGAAACAAAGAGACAAGCAATAACCAAAGACCAAAAAATGAGATGAAAGCTAAACCAAAAAAGTTTTGACAAGACAAATTTTCAAGGATGATTCAACAATTAAAGCAATGAAAAGCACATAAAAGCAAGGTAGGACTCAAAGAGAAACTTAGAATGGCTCTAGAGTAGAGTAAAAAAGACTAAAAGAAAAGACTCAAGAAACCTCTAGTTTTGGCAATTGTTTTCACAATAATTTTCAATTAAAATTTCAGAACTAGGATTGGTATAAAATAGTCAACAATTATAGAACAAATTTTGAGCCAAAACATCAAGCACACTTCCCTTTCACTTTTTTTTTCCTGGACACTGATTTTTCTGTCAACTTGTGTGATTTTTCTTATTTTTTCCTTTAATTCAAATTGCTTGGTTCTTTTTTTATAATTTTTTTCCAGATGTCTAGAAAATTCAGTAAAAGTTTCAGCTCAAAACACGTAGTGACCAATTCCCAGTAATTTATTCAAGTTCGTAGGTTCAAGCTGCCAGCACTAGCGATTTCAACCTAGAAATCAAGAGTAGTGTTTATGTTGCTTAAGGCTTGGATAGTTACAATTTGTGTTTGCTTATGCTCAATTATCTTGAATAACACAATTCAAGAGAGCTTAAGACTTATTTTATTCACAAATCCAGCCACAACTCAGCACCACAACTCAACTTCATCATAGGCATCATGTAGGAATCTTTAGAAAACAAAAAAGAGTTCAACAACAAGACTACTTCTAGGAATTGATTTAGAACATGTTATGAACTAAATAACATGCATGAATTAGACTCAAAATTCAAAAGATAGGCTAATAGTGACAAGAATACATGAACAAATGTATCTAGAATTCAATAAACAAAATAAAAATTCAACACAAACTTAGAGCATATTGTGACAATTACTATGACTAAACATGACTCTAAGACAACATGGATTAAGTGATTTACACTTAGATTTTTGTGTTTTTTTTTCTAATCAATATTTTGGAAGAAAATTTAGATCTAAAGGTTCCGCACAAGAATATTATGAATGAAAATTGATAGAACCTAAAATCAACACAAAAACAAGATTCAAGAGTAGATCTACAAAATTTGAACCATAGAAATGCAAGAACAAGTGAAGATCTAAGATTTAGTCGGTTTATTTTTTTAATCTAATCTAAACAGCACCAAACCACAAGACAATGGAGGATATACATGGAGAATAAGATGAAGAACAAGGAATTAAAGAGAATTCACCGAACAAAAAGATAGAGGAAGCAAAAGAACATCACCTAGATGAAGATGCTCTTGATACCACATGATGTAAGCTCCATTGGAGCTTGTAGGCCTAGGATCTTCTTCATCAATGGATTCCTTTGCTTCTTGGAAGATGAATGGCAGCAGAATGGAGAAGGAAGAGAGAGAGGAGACGCCACTTCAAGGAGAAGATGAGTCTAGAAGAAGCTCACCACCATAGGAGGCCATGGATAAGAACTTGGAGGAAGAATGAGATGAATGAAGGGAGAGGAAGAGAAGAGCACGGAATTTTGTGCTCTATAAGAGCTCTGAAATCTGAAGTTTAATATTCAAATGATCAAAATTGAAAAAAATGCACACACATGACCTCTATTTATAGCCTAAGTGTCACACAAAATTGGAGGGAAATTTGAATTTCAATTCAAATTTCACTTGAATTTGAAATTGAATTTGTGGAGCCAAACTTTGGAGCCAAAATTTCACTAATTATGATTAGTGAATTTTAGTTATGGTTCAGCCCACTAATCCAAGATCAATTCCAAGATTCTCCACTAAGTGTGCTTAGGTGTCATGAGGCATGTAAAGCATGAAGAACATGCACAAAGTGTGACTATATGATGTGGCAATGGGGTGTAGTAAGCAAATGCTCACCTACCCCTCTAAAATTTAATTGAATTGGGCTTCTACCAATTCAATTAAATTTTATTTCCCAACACACATCAAATATTCACTTAGTGCATATGAAATTACAAAACTACCCCTAATACAAAAACTAGTCTAGGTGCCCTAAAATACAAGGGCTGAAAAATCCTATATTTCTAGGGTACCCTACCTACATTATGGAGCCCTAAATACAAGGATAAAATATAATGACATCCTAGTCTAATATGTACAAAGATAACTGGACCCAACCTAGGCCCATGGGCTCATAAATCTACCCTGAGGTTCATGAGAACCCTAGGGCCTTCTTCAGCAGCTCTAGCCCAATCCTCTTGGAGCCTGTTGCTCATGGCTCTAGTGACTGGTCCCTTCCTAGGGAGGATTGCATCAGGGTGGTGGGTAATGAGATGGGTTGATATTGACTGAGTATTGATATTGTTGATCTGGTGGGAAATTTGGCCATGTAGGAATGACAGTCACAACATGGGTTCCTTCCTCCTTCTTATTCTCTCCAATTGCCCCAGGCTTCCTATTCATCAAAGCAGGATAATCAAAATTGCCTCTTCTCAGAACCACTTTGATCCTTTCACCGGCAAAAACTAAATCAGCAAAGCTTGAAGGTGTGTAACCCACCATCTTCTCATAGTAGAACACCTGTAACATGTCTACTATCATTGTTATCATCTCCCTCTCCATCATTGGGGGCGCTACTTGAGCTGCCAGATCCCTCCACCTTTGGGCGTATTCTTTGAAAGATTCATGCTCCTTTTTACACATGTTCTGTAGCTGCATTCTATCCGGAGCCATATCAGAATTGTACTGATACTGCCTAATGAAGGCAACCATTAGGTCCTTCCAAGAATGGACTCGGGAAGGTTCTAGATTAGTATACCTGGTGATGGCTACCCCAGTAAGACTTTGGCGTATGCCCCCATTTTCCTGCAGTGCATCTTCAGGTGATTCTTGGGGCAAGTAGTCCCTTTGTACTTATCGAAATCCGACACCTTCAACTTCGGAGGGATGACGACGTCAGGCACTAGGCATAACTCTGTGATGTCAGCAAAAGCATAATCTCTGCCTCCTTCAATGGCCCTTAGCCTTTCCTCTATATGATAAAATTTTCCCTTTTCCACCATAGCAGAAGGGACTCTTCCCACCGCAAACTGCAAGGGTTGTGGTTGTGGGTGAAACTGAGGGCCCTCCAAAGTGTTTGGAAGGGGTACACCACCAACTGCTTGCCCCTCAGTGGCATATCTGAGGTGAGGTTTGAAGTCGACTAAATTGTGGTCTCGGGGTGCTTCATGTGTCTCCCCATGGGTTGAGAGACGTGTGCATGATCAGATTGGGGTTGTTGGCTCTCAATGGGTATGGATGCAAAGTTGTCGACATTCTCATCGGGAGTGTGTGCAACATTGGGTGGTGTATAGTTGGGAGGCAAGCCATATAGTGGGAAGAAATGTTTGTTCTGAACCTGCACAAAATGGGGGCCTCCTGCACTTCCTAACGCTTTGCCTCCCTGACCTACCATATCCAAGGCTAGATAATTTACTTGATTGAGGCTAGATGGGTGAGTTGGGTCAACCTCAGTGGCGGTACTTGCGGTAACGACTGTAGACATGTTGACCTCCATCATTTTTCTCATACTCATCATGGCTTCCATCATTGTGGTCATCTGCTCTTTCATGGGCTCCATATCGGCCTTCATCTGCTCTTGCACCTCCTCTATTTCACTAATCACTCTAGATCTGGCATGCGTTCGGTAAGGGTGCCGTAAAGCACGCTCTTTCCTTTTGATTACAATTATGATTTCAAGGAAAGAATGCAATGAGCAATGCAACCAATGTGAAAAGAAAAATAAGCATGGATGTATATGAATGATACATTGTTGGAGCATTAAAAATTTTATACAGGACATTCAGTAGAACATAGGGTTGAATCAATTCAGATTTTCATTAAAACAACATTGTTCATTAGATCTTGTCAGAGTCAAAGTGCAACCGAAAATGAAACCTGGACATCAATAGTCCCTAATTTTGTAAAAAAAAAAATTAGCTCAATCATGTGTTGGCAGTAGCCAAAAAAGCTATGTAAATGATCCATCTTCGGTCTCAACTTTTGCAAGCTGGTTACTTCCATATTTGACCTTGACTTTATGAAAACCTTTTCTTAAAAGCATGTGCTTGGTTCAACCCCATAATCCAAGGAATAGAAATTTTGATTGTCAATATTTTGACAACATATCATAGAGATGAATGATTAGGGCATACTTATGCTATGCATGACAAATGTAATTATGAGATCGACATGAGACGCTCGAAGAACCATCCTTTCCTAGTTAACCCTGCATTAGATACCATGTTCATATGATTTTCAATCATTTTTTAAGAGAAATGAGTGTATAATCCTAACATGGTTTGTTTATAACTATCATCATAGTACCCAACACATGTAACTAAGAGTATGGTATAAACTTTCATTCTTCATTGTGACTCTCTTTTTGTTCTTTTTTTTGTTTTTGTGTTTTTTTTTCAGAGGAAAATGCATGGCATGAGCAACTATGTGTTAGGATCATGCATGTGTGAACATAACATGTGGATGATGAAAATAAAATGTATGCAATTGGCAAAAGCATGCTAGATGAAGATGTATGATAATGCAATGACTTGTGCAAATGCAATGCATGAATATGGTAACTGATAAATGCATGAATGATATGTCCATTACGATGCCATGGAGAGATGCATGATGCGATCAAGGAACAAGCCAGAGTGAGTTTGCTATGTGCCCCTATTAGACGGTGAATACGACTAACTTTTGTGCATAAAACTTATGTAAATTGTATCAAACTCTTCCAATTTATGATTATTTTGTAGTGTTATAAGTTCTTTTAGTTAAAGATAGGTAATAAATACTTAGTAATTCTATTTTGTGTGTTTAATAATCATTTTCTCTCAATTTTAGGTTAATTAGGCAAGCTTTGAAAAGTGCTGTTTTTCATCTTCTCGCTAAGCCAATCCGTTGGCTTAGCGAGCATCTGCTAAGCGCAACACTCATTGGCTAAGTGCAAGGAAGAATCTGGAAGAAGATGAGTTGTACAGGTTCGCTAAGCACACCGCTTCACCACACTAAGCGCACCGCTTCAGTCCATCCGCTAAGCGAGAAAGGCACGCACTAAGCCGAAATTCACTAATGTGCGCTAAGCGGTCCAGAATTGCGCTAAGCGCACGAGCATGAACAAGGCCACCTATTTAAGCCTGAAATCATATTTTGTGAAGGGAGTTTGGGCTGAGTGCTGAAGCTTTTCATGTCTAGCGATTCTAGAGAGAGAAAGGTCCAAGTTCTAGAGAGTTTTGAGAGATTTTGCTGTGTGAAGATCTGCAAAGACCAGAGCTTGAAGAGGAAGTTGTTCTGAGAGCTTGAGATGAGTTTGTGAGTGGTTGTGAGATCCTAGAGGTGAAGGAGACATCCTCACCACTTGTATTTTTTCAATCTTTCGTCTTGTTCTTCTCTTTGTTGTAAAGGAGGCTTCCTAGTTATGGAAAGCAAAAATCCTCTGTTGGATCTTCCCTGTAGGTACTTGATGTAAATATCTTTTTATCTATTTAATGATGTTTTGTGTGTTCTCTGTGCTATCAGCTTTTCATTCTAGTATGCCTTTACCTTGATCACGTAGATGCATGCTTTGTTAGGGTCATTCAACAGTGCGATCCGGTGCACTTGCTGGAAGCGAATAGCCCCCTAATTCAGGAGGCTAATGGAAAGGATCCAAAAGTCCCCTTCTAGTGATAACCGCCAAGGGTGGTTTCATGTAACTTTACTGGCTTCTAGAGATATCATCCTCTTAGGTAATACATTGTGGCAATAGGGACTATCAGCGATAATGCATCACTAAAAGAGGAAAACTCTAGATGAGGCTTCACTGTTATCAAGCAAGTCGGAGACCCAACATGACCACAGATCGACCTCCACTCCTTATGGCTCTCATAGACCCGGGTATAGGGACTAATATCTCAACGTGTGGGCAAAGGTGTAGGTGCCATGTGTGCATAGAACAAAAATATTTCTAACTCGAATGTAATAGATAGACAGACACACACCAAACACAATGGCATAGCAAAGTTTATACACAAATATGGACAAAACAAAAGATAAAGAGAAGAAGGATCATAAATAAAGAAGAAGTCACGATAAAACATTACACGCTGATTGAATGACTTAACTCTCAAATAGTCCCAGTGGAGTCACCATCAGTCGCAACCTAACCTTCGACGGGAGGGCAAGACGAAAAGAAAAAGGTATCTTCTCAAGAAGAAAACACGTGGAGTTTCCACCAACGTTTATCCGAGGAAAACGTTAGAAAAACCAAAATAAGGTTTGCGAATATTGAAAAGAAGGGTTCGGGAGTTGTTTATGCACGGGGAAGGTATTAGCACCCCACGTGCCTATCATAAGGGACGACAACCTTTAATCGAGTGTGCAAAACATGACTTAAAAATTATGTATTTTTCCTTTTTATGTTTCTTTATTTTTCAGGGTCGACAAGGGGGTGCCCTTGCTCCTACGTATCCTCAGGTGCAATGAGGAATTCAGACCTATGTAGTTCTTTGAGTCTGAATGTTTATGTGTTAAATTGATTTTTATGTTTTTGAAAGATTCATTTTAATTGCAAAAAAAAAAGTCGTTTATGGCATTGGACCTTGAAATGATGTTTTAAATTTTGAAAAGCAGAGAGAATCGTTAAGGCATTGGACCTTGAAATGATCTTTTAAATTTTGAAAAGCAGAGAGAATTGTTAAGGTGTTGGACCTTGAAATGATCTCAAGCGATATTTGATAAAAAAAAAAGTTAGTTATGAGTTGGTTTTATCTTGGTTTTGATTAATAACTTTCAATCTCTTTAAAGACAACCTTACAACACTAGTGATCGGTTAAGATTGAACTTTACAAAGAAAAACGAGATCGCCGATGATAGATGGAGAAGATGAATGTGCACATAATAACAAGGGGGACCCCTAAGGGTGCTTAGATCATATTCAAATCTTAAAAACAAAACTAACCAACGATCGCACGAAGAACACCAAACAATGAACGATGTAGAGATTGATCATAGTCGTGATTCGGCAGCGCCTTAGCTTTGTTTCCTCTTCTTTCTCTCTTCTCTCAATTCCCTCAACTTCTGAAGCTTGGCCCCTTGCCTCAGCCTCCCTAGCACGCCTATTTATAGGAAAATGGGCAATTGGGGCAAAGTCAGCTCGCCCAGGCGAGCTAAAACTTAGTGCTGAAGCAATGAGCTCGCCTAGGCGAGTTGGTTTCTTCACCATGAAGTTATTTGGTGGCTAGCTTGGCGAGCTAGGGTCTAGGAAAACCAAGGCAAAGACCCTTTTGCCCCCTGTTTTTAGTATTTTTTGCATTCTTGATCATAACACTGAATGATCCTCTGTTTCGCATTGTAATTGGCGTTCAACATTGTAAGTCGACTAGCAAGGATCAAAAGATCAACGAACGATAGTCCCCAAACGAAATTAGGGTATGATAGCGTCCACTTCACTCCCACTCGCAACCAGTCTCACTCCCACTCATGGCCAGTCTCACTCTTGGTGGCCACTCTTGAAAGGTCAATGCGTGCTTTGTTTGCCGTTTATGCCTATTTTTTTGCGTTTTATCATTAAAGAAATAGAGATTATTAGAGAAAGGCACAAGGCTAGTGGTTATGCCTATTGATTTTGTTCTTTTATTGAGATTATTAGAGAAAGGCATAATGCTAGTGTTTCCACTGATTGTTCTTAGTGTGGCTATGTTTGAATACCATTTTTTACGGGTTTGTAAAAATATACAACTAAAATATTGCTTCAACTGGGGCAATAGACCTAAGAAATTATACATGCCCCTATGGTGTTTGTAGAAATGTTTGAAACACTTTTTTGATCATTTGGTACCTGCAACGTTCTGATTTACAAAATGAAACATTTTTTAGTCATTTGGTACCACTAGCCAAGCCAAGCATATCAATGATCAATTATAATAATAATATTATGATTTGAACTTAATTTTGTTTCATCAATTGTATCTTGTGAGGTGTGATTTGTCAGCTTCTACTGTAAGAAAAGGAATAAGAGAAACCAAAATTGGTCTCAGTGTGGCTATGTTTGAGTAAGGAAGCTTGCCTTGTGGAGCTAAAGGTGTGTATAACTATAGGAAAAATTAATAATTTGTGAGCTGGAAAAATATGGATGGTAATGCCTTAATTGTTTGTTAATATTCACAGGATTACTAGGTCTTGTGTAGTAGTATTTTTTTATGATGTCCCTACGATATGTTTAATTGGTAGCTATATATCCATTCTTCCATTTTCTGCCCAGTTCCATGTGCTGAAGTAATTAAGCTGGAGTATCTATTTTCTCTGTATTTTTGTAGTCTTTCTTAAGCTGGAGTATCTATTTTCTCTGTATTTATGTAGTCTTTCTATAAGATTGATGAGGATGGAACACTTACCATAGTTTTTCCCTCTCATGCAACAATGTAGTACTAACTAGCTAGTGCTTTTCCTAATTGAAAATGTGTGTTGTGTGTTGTATAATGCTCTATGCTATATTCACAAAAATAAAATATCAATAATTAGCCCGATCGAGTGAAAGCATACATATACATTTTTATATAAAAATTGACATTTATTAATGAATAAAAATATTAGACAGTAGAATTTTCCATTGCATATAACATAATTTTTCATTGCATACCCAAATGTGGATTTGATATGATCCGATCATTGTTCCCATAGTTATAATTATTATTTTTTCTTTATACATGCAATTACTAGGTTGGTGTTGGTGGGAACAAGAGTAGTAGTATATATATTTAATTAATTTGAAGTTTAAAGTTAAAGAAAAAATATAACAACCTAAAAAATAAATTAGAAGTTGTTTATGAATTATAGTTTAAAAGTTTCTTCTAAATTAAAAAAATTGTTTCCTTGACTAACATGGATTATTTTGAGATCTCGATAAAAGGAAAAAGTGTTTCTTCTAAATTATAACATGTTCAATGTAATTTGTAAGCACTTCTCCCTTTCCTCTTTGCATCGTGATTGCCACATTCAATGTTGGAGACTGTTATTGAGCATTATCACATGTATGAATGTCTTTTATACTTTTGTTAGGTTGCTTTTTGTTGTCATGCAAGTGGCCTCAGTATCTTAAGAAGGGGGTTTGAATTATGATACCAAACTATCCCCTATTTAAAATTTAACTCTCTTTTTAATTAGCAATGAAACCCTAATTATGAATTATTTCAAGAACAATTCAAAATAAACTTCTTTAAAGCGAAATATAAAATGCAATAAAGTAAAAGAAGTTTAAGGGAAGAGAGAATGCAAACTCAGTTTTTATACTGGTTCGGCCACGCCCTGTGCCTACGTCCAGTCCCCAAGCAACCCGCTTGAGATTTCCACTATCTTGTAAAATGTCTTTTACAAAGTTTGAACCACATAGGGACAACCCTTCCCTTGCGTTCAGAAATCCTTACAACTTAAGAGAATCTCAGTCCCTTAATCAATCTCCTTGAATAAGAGGAAGAAGAAGAATTCTCTCTTTAAGAGAAAAATATTACAATTGAAGATCACTCAAGATTCTTTATTGAATTTGCAAGTGTTTTGGCCAAGGAATTCTTTTTGAGAGTTATAAGATGATTTGGTATTGAGAGGATAAGACAATTTGTTCAGGAAAACTCTGAGGAATTTCGTGTCCCAAGTCACCTATTTATAGGCCTTTGATGACCATTCAAAAACTTCTTGAACAGATGTGACTCTTGGGAGTTATTTTTGAAAATTCCTTACTGGTAATTGATTACACAAATGTTGTAATCGATTACAGGCTTTAATGTTTGAATTCAAATTTCTAATAACTGTTAAAAAATAGTTTCAACTTCTGGTAATCGATTACATACCTTGTGTAATCGATTACAGGCTTTTGAATTCAAATTCGAAATTTGTAAAAGCTGTTTCACAAATCAATTTGGCCACTGGTAATCGATTACCAGAGGATTTCTGAAATCTTAAAAAGCTTTTTGGAAAATATCCTTTGGCCAAACCTGTGCATCATCAATTAAGAAACTCTTCCTTAGATTCTAGGAACTGAGTTCATCAATTATCTTGAATTTCTAGATTCTTGACTTGGATCAAACTTGAGGAGGCCATGAATCTTGAAGTTGTGAAACCTTTCTCAAGAAACCTGCTCTGATACCACTTGTTGGATCAAGTGGCCTCGGAATAATTAAGAAGGGAGGGTTGAATTAATTATTAATGTGTCTTGACTAATTAAAAATTTATTCTTCTTAATATTACTAGATTCAATTAGGCTTTACTACTAAGTTATGAGAAAGTAAAGAACAAAAACAATAACTTAGACAAAAGTAAAGAGGAAATAAAAAGTACACAACGGAAATTAAAGAGTGTAGGGAAGAAGAAGACAAACACAAGATTTATACTGGTTCGGTAACAACCCGTGCCTACGTCCAGTCCCCAAGCAACCACCGGTTCTTGAGATTTCCAATAACCTTGTAAAATCCTTTACAAGCAAAGAACCACAAGGGATGTACCCTCCCTTGTTCTCTTTGAACAACCAAGTGAATGTATGCTCCACTTGAATTGATCCACAAGAGATGTACCCTCTCTTGTTCTCAGTATAACAACCCAAGTAGATGTACGCTCTACTTGTACCACAAAGGATGTATGCTCCAATGTGTTAAGACAAAGAATTCTTAGGCGGCTAGTCCCTTGAATCTTTGTAAGGGGAAACAAAAGATATCTCAGTCGGTTAGTCCTTTGAAATCTTTTGTTTAAAGGGAAAGGGAAAAAGATATCTCAGGCGGTAAGTCCTTTGAAATCTTTTGTAAGAAACAAAAGATATCTCAGGCGGTTAGTCCTTTGAAATCTTTTGTCAAGAGGGAGAAGGGAAGAAACAAAAGAATTCTCAGGCGGATAGTCTTTAGAAATCTGTTATGCACGAAAGGAATCAGTATTTGAAATCCGTGCCATGGTCACATATTTATAATCATTTGATGACTCAAGTTAAAGTTTGTGACTTTGGCAATTTCTTTAAAACTAGTCACTTTAAGGGTTGTGACTTTTGTGAAAACTAGTCACTTAAAAAGTTGTGACTTTTGAAAAAATCTTCAGAAACAAGTCACCTTAAGAATTGTGACTTTTGGTAATTTATTTTTCAAAACAAGTCACTGGTAATCGATTACCATCATAGTGTAATCGATTACACATCAACAGATGTGACTCTTCATGTTTAAATTTGAAAATCAAAATGTTTAGAAACACTGGTAATTGATTACAAGTATTGTGTAATCGATTACACAAGTTTGAAATGATTTGAAAATGTTTTATCACAATTTGTGACTCTTGAAATTTTAAATCTAACGTTTTAAAACATTGGTAATCGATTACATGATTATGGTAATCGATTACAGCTTTGTAAATCAGTTTGAAAACAATGTTGACTATTGGTAATCGATTACTGCCTTCTGGTAATCGATTACCAGAGAGTAAAACTCTGGTAAAAATTTTCTTTTGAAAAATTATTTTGAACAAAATTGTGCTATTCAATAGTTTTTGAAAAACTCTTTTAATACTTATCTTGATTGAGTCTTCTCTTGATTCTTGAATCTTGATCTTGATTATTCTTGAATCTTGAATCTTGATCTTGATTCATGAAACTTGCTTGACTCTTGATTCTTTGGAACTTGCTTGACTCTTGATCGTTTGGCATCATCAAAATAATCTTGGAAGGCATTGCTTTGGAACAAGCTCATTTGTATATATTGAATAACAATAATGAAGTTCTGCCATACATAGTTTGTCATGAAGCTTTAGTTAAGGAAAGTAACCCAAAAATGACCAAGAATAGGGCGTTGAAAGATCACGACAAGACTTTGCTAAATTGGTTTAAAGATATAATCTTTGGAGACGATAATGCTTCTGAAATGTTAAGGACGTTATCATATGGGCCTAAAAGAAATGTTATAACTTGGCAAGGATACAATATCAACAAGTATTTTTTCTACATGAAATCACAAGATGACAAGAATACAATGCAAAATAGTGGGGTTAGTCTAAGGGTTTAATCTCAACACTTTGGTACTATACATGATGACAATCCTCATGTAGCTTCCATGCCTTACTTTGGAGTCATTGAAGAAATCTGGGAAGTTAATTATGTAAAATTTAGTGTCTATGTTTTCAAGTGTAAGTGAGTTGATAGCAATATTGGTGTGCAAACTGATGATTTTGGATTTACTTTGGTAGATCTGAAGAAGCTCGCTTATCAGAATGAGCCTTTCATCATGGAATAACAAGCTAAACAAGTGTTTTATGTTCAAGATCCTTGTGATGAAAGATGGTCAGTGGTTCTACACGAAACAAATATTGGTGTTAATATTGAAGATGATGATTCAATTATTGATACTTGTCTTAGTCCTTTCTCAAGACAAATGCCACCAAATGTCAATGGAGAAGAAGAAGTTGACAACCTCCTTGCAAATCGTAATGATCATGATGAAGGAGAATTAATTAGCATTGTATAATGTAATTTGTTTTATATTACTTGCTCTCATAATTTCAATTTCATAACTTAATATAGTTTTAGACATTATTTAATTAATGTTGTTTCTGAGCAGGCACATGGCTACACCACCCAGCTTCCCTCCTCCTCCTCCTGAGTCAGCAACACCTTCACAGTCTACATCAAAGAAGACAAGAAAAGAAACACGACTCAGATCATTGGCTACTAGACCAGTTGGGGCGGAGAGACCAGTGGTTCATGTGGATCCTTGGAAAAGTAGATGGTCCTCAAAAAAAGATTTTAAGAACATATTTGGGGATTGTCGCTCGCGATAAGGTGGATGATACATATGATAATTCGAAACAGGTCCCTACAGGTCAAAAGGAGTTAATTTGGGAGGATATTCACATATTTCAATAAAATGTTGAATGTTGTTGTAATTGGTTGTACTAAATATTTTAAATTGCAATAAAAATCTTAAATTATAATTGACTAATTGTAAAATGTATTTATTGTATCACAGATTGAATTTGATATTCCTGGAACATCCAATATAAGGACAAAGAAAAAAATACTTCAGATCATATGAGAGCGATGAAGGAAGTTTAAGTCATATTTGACCTCCAAATGGGTTCTGGAAGACGACAAGGAGGGCGAGGATGACAAAATATGTGAAAAGTACGACATAACCAAAGACAAGTGGAATCAGTTGTATCAGAGCCGTAGAGATCCTTCATGGGAGGTTAGTTGATTTTCATTGTTTTTTAAACTTCATATTTACGTATTATTGTCAACCGTATTAAGTTAGCCTTATGTGTAATTGTTACATGATGTTTGAAAGAAGGTGTAGGCCATTTAGAAACAAAACATTGCCCCTCATATGTTGTCTTGTGGGGGTTTTGATTTTCTAGAAGAAAAGTTGATGGAGGAAGTAGCCCAATCGGAGAGCACTAACACAAGCATTGATCCTCCATCTCCCATTAGACCACACGTGAAGTGGAAGATGGCCCGCATGAAAATATCTGGTCAGATAACGTCTCATGCTACAAAGGAAAGAATTGTAAGTGACTCTCATTTTTCAGTGGTCATTTTTTATAATAATTGTTGGATCAATAAATGAAATTTTTGTAATCTTTTGATTATAGGGTTCCCTGGAAGAGCAGGCCTCACAGGGAAGCTTTGTTGCCCATGGACGTGAGGATGTACTGACTATTGCCATTGTGCCACCAGAGCACCCTAGTCGTGTCCGTGCTGCCGGAGTCGGTGTCACCATAAAAAAAATACCTTGGACCGGCTTCAAGGAGCTCCCCACGTCTTCGTCCATGGCTCCTGAAGACCTAGAGCAGTTGACACAAAAAATTGGGGACCAGTTGGAGGAGTCAATCACAGAAAAAGTGACTCGAGAACTAATGTTGTCCTTTAGTCAGATGCAATCATAGGACTTGCACCGCCTCCTAAGGTTGAGGTTAGTCCTTCTACTGCTTGTGTCAATACAATGGAAATTTATGTCGATCTCTCAAGGCAGGACCCAGAAATGGGGGACTCAGGCAAATGTAAGTTGTATGTCAATGAGATCCTCCCCGACTGGTTTCTCTTAGAAGAGTTTATGAGGGGTCGACGACCGTCTACAACGTTCCTTTAGGAAATGATCAAGTGAAGGTCGATGTTGAGGAAGTTCGAGATGTTGATGCTCACATTACAGTATCTGTTTAAGAGGTTCAGTTAGTGGGGAAGACACTTAACATCTTTCTTGCTTGGCCAACACATCTTGTAAAGCCTTTTTCAGAAACATGTATTTCATTTTGTTGTTTTTAAGAATTATTAAAAAAAGGATTTGTTACAAAGAAAATATTCATTATCATTCGCTTATGTTTATTAACTGTGTAGGATAAATAGGGAGCTGAGGGACCAGCGAAACCTGTAGATAGGTCGAATCCTGATGTCAATCTCCTATACTTGATGACATTAACCATCTTGCAGCTTTTCACCAAGCTATTGCAAGTGTCGTGGGATGCAACTGTGTTTGGGGGTGTATAATGATAACTTCCCCTTGTACATAAAGCATGAATATCTTTTTGAAATAGCACATGGTGGTCAATGTCTAAGCATCTTTGCTATACAATTATAGATTTTATAAGTCACTTCACATTATTGTATATTAACTAACTGATTGTTTTAAATTCATACATAATTTACTTTATTTTAGCAGCAATAAGCATATGACTGAGACAAGTATGCGAGCAGGGAATGCCTTTATGTATGGATTGCTCAAGCCATAGTCCATACAAAAATCTAGGCAATCGCAATTTGAATCAAAATATTATATTAAGAAATGGATGCAGAATTCACAAAGAGATGTATACCCATGAGCCTACTTGAATGAGTAAGTTAAACTGAACAAATCAATTTAAATATTGTATGCTTTATAATAACTTAATGTTCTCCAATGCAGTGCACATTGACAATTGGTCATTATACATCCTAAGGACAATTCTGTCATCTGGTTTTGTTCCTTGCACAATAGGCCCAACAACTACTTGAAAGGAATTATTAACAGGTCCTTTGGTATTTTGTAATACATTTACTTTATGATCAATATTTGAAATCAATATTTTAATTGGACAATATGCATGCATATTTCTCTTAATCAGTGCTTTGAAGGGATTCAAGGACAGTCAAGGAAGTAAATCCAAGGTTGCTGCTAGAATGATTGTAGTTAAAGTAAGTCATTTGAACAATGTTTGATGCCTTAAAAATTAAATTTTATTACTTTGTACAGTAATTTTCAGTTAACTTTGAATATCTAAATATCCTATTCAATTTAGTGTAATAAGCAAAAAGGAAGCACTGACTGCAGGTACTACATAACACATTGGATGTCAATGATAGTCCTAGGAGGTTTAAAGGATAACTGGGAAACAATAATTGTTTACTTCAAAACTAATTCAATTTTTTATAATTGTTATTATTTATACTTATTAACTTATATTTTATTATATTATGCAGTATTTTACTGATCCAAGACCACTAGAACCAAAGAGAATGAAGGCAATTCACATTCAGTGGGCAAGATATTATCTAAAAGTTAAAAATGAAATGCTAGGTGTTTAAGTAATTTTAGAGTTGTAGAGTTACGTTAATTTAGATTAGGTTACAAATGATTTTATGTATTGACTTTCATTACTTTAAACATTTATCTTAATTCATTGTAAATATTCAATTTTTATGGACAAAATTTGAATTGTTCGATAAAAAACGTATGAAAACTGTTTGGACTGGTTGTTTTTCAATTTGCAGGTTAATTAGGGGAAATTAAAAAATAGATAGGATATTAAAAAATAAAATTCCAAAAAATAACACCGGTTTTTCTAAAAAACGATGTTGATGTTGACTAACAACATCAGTTTTCAGAGAAACCGATGTTGTTTCTCAAAAACAATATTGGTTTTTAAAACTGATGTTGTCATTGACTGACAACATCTAAAAATTGATGTTGGCAAGTACAAAACAACATCGGTTTTTAGGAAAGTCGATGTTATCAGTCATCGACATCATTGGTTTTTATATGACGTTGTTTTTATAAAAACTGATGTTGTTTTGTAAATATTTTACATTTTTTTGTTATTTCTTACTATACGACATCATTTTTTTAAAACCGATGCTGCGTAATTTAGTTTAACATCGGTTTTTGAAAATCGATATTAACATTGATACTTTTAACATCGGTAGTTTCAACATCGGTTAATATCCGATGTTGAAAGTGCTTAATAACCGATGTTAAAAGCCTATTTTTTCTAGTAGTGAACTTAAGAGCCTGTATCTAGGAACTTTGAGGATTTTCAATGAGTGTTTTGAACAAGTTTGAGAGGTTCAACAAGGAGATCAATTCCTATAAGACAAGATTAAGTTAAAGGAAGAAGGCAAAAAATTAGAATTCAGTAAGGATGCGAATGGACTCATCCAATTCAAGGAATGAGTGTGCATACCTCACTAGAGCATGTTGAAGGAAGAAATCTTGGAAAAATGCATAAGAGTCGATTGAGTTTTCATCCAGGTTTCACAAAAATGTACCAAGATGTGAAGAAGAACTTTTGGTGTTATAGCTTGAAGAAAAATGTGGCAGAGTACATGGCAAAGTGTATGAGGTGTCAAAAAGCGAATGTGGAACTTCAAAAATTTCCTGATGAATTGCAACCTTTGACAATTCTTGAGTGGAAATGGGATTGTATCTTGATGAATTTTGTCTTTGGCTTGCCTAGGACCAAATCTCGCCAAGATGTAGTATGGGTAATAGTGGATAAATTGACGAAATCTTCTCACTTCATACCCATTAACATAAAGTATAAGTTGGAAAAGCTTGTCAACTTATATATCAGTGAAGTGATTAATTTACATAGGATACCCACTAGTAGACACTCGTTTTACTTCTAGATTTTGGGTAAGCTTGCAAGAAGCCCTAGGTAAAAAGTTGAAGCTTAGTTCAGCTTATCACCCTCAAACAGATGGTCAAACTGAGAGAACCATTCAGTCTTTATAAGACCTTATGAGAGCTTGTGTAATAGGACAAAAGGGTATTTGGGATGAGTATTTACCTCTAGTGGAGTTTACCCACAACAATACTTTTCATGCTAGTATACATATGGCTCCATTTGAAGCCTTATATGGGAGGAAGTGTAGAACACCATTATGTTGGTATGAGACTGGTGAGTCTCTTTTGATAGTGTTGAGTTTGGTTGCATCCAAGTCACATTGGACTGTACCAAACAAGTTAAATTCCTGAGGTTTTGATGTTAACAAAGTATAAATTTTAAGTACTAACCTTTCATGCTTAAGTTACAAGCTATTTTATCTCTGAGATACAAGCAGAAAAGCATGAACATAAAGGTTCTGGACAATAGGCAAAGTATCAGTCATTGGATGATACTGCTTCTATGTCCAGCCCTTAGAAGTCAAATGCTTTCGCACTTGGCTCGCAATACAAAAGCAATGGAATACTTAGTTGATCCTCAAGAACCGAAAACAATCACAAAGAAAGTAACGTCCATATGTTTAGTAAGAAACTCGTGCCAAAGCACACAAAAGAGAAGATTTAAATTGTCTTGTCTTGACATTCTTAATTCCTTTTGTCTTATGTTGTTAACGTTTCTTTCGATTTGTACACTGAAAATCAGTTGTGATCACTAGGCAACACTGATAAAGTGTGCTTCTCTGAAGATATGTTGCTAAAAGTGTTTATGGTCCCCACTCTCTCTGCACAGTAGCAACCTCGTGCCAAGTTCCAAAGTTTATATAAAGTCTGAAGATGTTATTGTAAGTTTTTCGAAAAACAAGAGAACATTCTAAGACAAAATGAACAAGTGATGTCACATTGTTTATCCACTGGACGAAGGAAACTTGATCAAATTGAGTGAATCTTAACTTTTCTTAGTTAGTAAGTTTCATAGTATTCAAGCTTATTGTGTAAACAAATTGAGTGAATCTTAACTTTGCTGGAAGTAGAAGGACATGACTAATTTTGAAGTTTGGGAAAAAGGCTTGAAACAAAAATTTACTAGGAATGGTAGAGAAAAAATTTTGAAAAAAATTTTACCTTGTTGAAATGATATTTTTGTTAGCTTTAAATTGGAAAAAAACAACTATTCAATTTAGATTTGGGAAGAGGGAGAAAATTACACATGCTTGAATTGTGTCAAAACTGGGTACCTTTCTCTCTTGTTGCCTTGTGGGATTTATGGGATTTGTTTTGTAGATTTTTGTTAATTAGTTGGGATACCTTGTTAGAAAGCTGAGAAAATCATCTTCAATGCTATGTAAAAGTTTATATGTTAAAAATCAATAGCTAATACCTATTGTGCCCTTTTTTCTGTTTTTGTTTTTTTGAGACCTAGGGTATTGGTACTTTGAGCATGCTTTGTGAAAATTGTTTGATGAATGATATGTAATGCTCTATTATATTTTAATTGAAAGACCCTGGGAGTGTGAATCTTGGGCAATTATAATTCATGTGTGCACTATTTTAATTGGAGACCAGGAGGTGTGACCTCAAGCATTGAAATTACAAGTGGTTATTTTTGTGATAGGGTTGATTGACAAACGGCTATAATTGTTTTCTCTATAAATAACCACCTTATGTTCTCACTTTAAAGAGAGAAGAAAAAGTGCTTAGAATAAGTTTGTGCGACTCACCTTCTAGAGTTTGTTTTCTTAAGCACTCATGGTAAAAGTGAGTTGTTAACATCTTGTGAGATCAAGAAGAGATCTATTCAATCAAGCAAAGGTTCTTGCATTTGAATGATCATGTTGTGTCTCTCCGTGACTCAGTTTTTTTATGTGTTTTACATGTTGTTAGCATATGCATGAATTTCTGAAGGTATGCTAGAATAGGATTTTCTAGTATAGGTTAAAGGTATGTGTCTCTTAGGATCTTATTCATAAAGAACCGTAGGGTTGGGTACCTTAGTGTCTTTTTCTTGGTAGGAACTGAGAGGATTGTGATTGCTTAAAAGAATTCAAAGTGCATACTGAAAATCTAATTCATATTGAATTAGATGACTCGAGTAGCTTCTCTAGAGATAGACAATAAACTAGTCTAAAAATTGGTGTACTTCTTCTCTTGATCTTATCTCTCTCTCATTGTATTCTTGATCAATAAGTTGAGTTTAAAGAAAATTTATTTTTGAAAAAAAACATTAATAAAAGGATTATATGTAAGGGTGATTGATTAGATAATGTAATAATATACTAAACAACTCCATGATTTGAATACTCCCCAAGTAATAATATACTAAACAACTCGCTATACAAAAAGCCTATCTCGATCTTAAAAGACCAAGAGAGCTGTTAGAACTAGATGATCCACTCATCTCTTAGTTATGACAAAAACAAAAATATAAATTTGTGGTGACTAATGGTTTAAGTGTAAGTGAACAGGACCTATCATTTGGAGCAAACATGGCAAAAGCTTCCAACTCTTAGTGCTTTCTTTATGATCGTCCCACTCTCACTCCTTGGAATTTTTTTTTACAACAAATTTAATCTAACATCCAATTCACTATAAGTAAGCAAGCGTCAGACTTTGAAAACCAGTGTTCTTAACATTGTGCCCTTTTTATACACACATCCAATGGAATTCAAACACTTAAAGACATATTTTATATTATTAAGTGCAATCCATTTATTCAGTTTTGACAAAAGAGATTTGTTTATAAATAAAATATTTTGTGAATCAATCTTATATATTCTTTATAAATGACTAACATTTGAATTTAGAATGTGAAAAACAAATTTTTAAAAAAATATGTTCAAGATCATTCTCGCTAAGAGGAACGTGTCACTCATGACAATGTATGCATTAGATTTGTCTCTCTCCTCAAGCTGCCACTAGAAGACAAATACTGACAACGGTCAAAATTCAAATGCACAAAATCCCACAACAGATTCAATCATCTTTCTCCTATAAAAGGCAAATCAAAGCATCACTCATGGTTAATGAACAACATTCACACATATAGCCAAAGTGAAAAATAACTCAACAGAGATACTATTGAGTGAAACACAATGCTTAATTAGTTTATCCTCTACTTATAAAAGTTCTTGTACTGATTCATACTTCATGGTAAACACATTCTTTGAGTGTTAGAATTTGTGATTCTTCAAACTATATGTTTGTGAAAGCCATGAGTGGCTTAGTGACAAAACATTACTTGGGAGTTCTTATATTAAGAAGGAGTCTAAGGGTTGTGCCAGTAATGGCGTAAAGAATACTTGTAATGCTAGGAGTGGCAAGTTAGAATACTTGTTTGTAATCAAACTTTAATTAGTGGAACCCTTTATTATTTTGTAAAGCAGAATTAGACGTAGCTCAGATTGAGCAAACCAGTATAAACTAAGTGTCTATTAATCTCTTCAAGCTTCTGTGAGTATTCCTTAAAGCTTATTAATGACAAAACTTTGCACAATTTAATCTTGATCTATTTTTCAAATCACTAGACCACAATCCATAGTGTTTTGTGAAAACTTAAGTTCTGCATTGGACGACAGGTTTAAGAACTTGTTTTGGTTGCAAAATGACTTCCATTGCGAAAATATTTATAATTTTATCTAACATACTATTTAACTCCCCCCTTTCTAGTGTGATTTATTATATTTCAAGAACTTGGGGGCTTGCATACCGGATAGGTATTCGACTAGGTTAGTAACTAGTAGAAAGAATGGATATAACATCGTTACGTTAACATCAATTTTTTAGAGAACCAATGTTAACAAAAACGCGGTGGCATATTTGTAAATAAAGTAATTTGGTTAACATCAATTTTTTGAAAAATCGATGTTAACGAACTAATGTTAACATCGGTTTTTCCAAAAATCAATGTTAACCAACTGATGTTAACATCAGTTTTTCCATAAAATCGATGTTGTGTTAGTTAAATTAAATATAGTTGCATATAAGTTAATGTTAATATTTTTTTAACAAAAGTGTAGAGTATTAGAGATAGATGGAATAGAATTTAAAGTGATTAGTTTTAACCTGTGCACACGTACGGATTGATTCCATGTTAACTTAGAGAGCAAGTCACATAATTTTATAAGGTATTATTTGTTAAAAAATTATAGAGTATTAGACCTCCACAGATGTGATAAAAATTTTAGTAAAAAAAAGTGATTAGTTAGAATCAATATTTAGGTTTGTAAACTCTATACTTGAAATGTGCCTTAAATTGTTATCGTATATATGAGGAATTAATAGGAACGATTTAACCTTACTGACAGTTGAAAATTATATACTTACAATTAACTAAAATGGTCAATCTCATTTGAAGTTCATAATCTATTACTAATTAATTGTTTTTTTAAAAAAATATCACATGAAAAAAATACAATAATAGATTAGTAAAATAATCTTTGTTCACTTTAGTTTTGTAAAAAAAAAAAAATGTTTTTTGAAACTGGTTAGAGCCACAAGGTGGAGAACTTATTTTAATCGCAAAAAATTAAAGTTATTCTAACCGTGATTTTTAAATGTCAAATGATATCATTTGATAGAGGAAATAGAATCTGAAGTAACATGTTGATATCAATATCAAGTTGGAGAATAACCATACAAAATGTTGATTACATATTCATATTAGTTAGGTGTCTATCATCTACCAAACATCAATAGAGTTTGTACATCAAGATACATCATGAGTAAATACGTATGATCAAACTTATAAAATATATATAGTATCAGTCATAGGAAAAACTAAAAATGTTGAATAACTCCTCATCAGGTCCAAGTTGGATCTATTATAAGTTTCATCAATTCCTGATCATTAGAAAGTATATCCTAACATCTGATTCAATTGTTCTGGAATTTCTTTTGGGTTTTCTTCTCCAAGCTTTTGATAATGATTGAATGTTTTGTTAATGAATATAATTTGTTGGTGTGGATTGTGGAAAGTATATATTGAACTTCAATGCTAGAAAACATAGGAAAAGGAAAAAGTTAGTATCCAATTGTATGTCTATGAGCACGTGTTGCAAATATACTATGCATCCAATTGACAGTCGAATAACTTGGGCCTCGAATCTCAAGTGTGCAAAAATGATATAAGAGTTAACCAATAATCATTAAGTTTTGGAATTAAAGCCAACCATTATGCACATTAAAAACAATGACAAAGAAGCAAACATGTACTTTGATGATTAGGAGCCTAAGATCAACGGACTTTTCACATTCTGAATCCCAAAAGAAAGATTTTGAATTAAACTTGTTGTGATAAACTTCATCTTCAACTGTTCCGAATTTATTAAATTGCGTATGAAAATAAAGCAAAGACTACAATATTTAATATATTACAAAGATATAATAGTTTCTGGAGTGATACGTTTTATTTTTTAAAATTATAATATTATATCAACCATAGAGAAAAAATAGTAGCTATAAAAAGATATCCAAAAAGATACAACATAATATTTAAAAACATAAGATAAAATTCTTCATATGTTTCAATGGTTCTTGCTACTCTGGCCTGGATAGCTTGTATCATCCTATAAAAAAAGAAAGCTTACAATAAGTTATTCTTTTGTTTTGTGTTTCTTGAAGAAGGCAAATTATTTATTACCTGGTTCACTTGCAAATGTACATATCTAATATTGGGATTGTTGAGAAGCGCATATCCAGATAAACTATTTTTTAAAAAAAAAATTAGATTATAATTGTTTGAAATAGCATCTAAGTTTTTATGGAATTGAAATAATTTCAATTATCTATATCTTATTGCAAGCCACTCATCTAGATTGGGGTTGAAATGAATCATTGTTGTATCCTCAACTATTTCAAGGGTAGCATCACCTTGCATAATGAGAGGAAAATTAGTGATAGAAAAAGGGAAAAAAATGAATCATTAATTCAAAATAGAAATAAGGAAAGAATAAAAGTTAGCTATATGGGTTTTCTAACCATATAATAATGGAGAAGCTTGGCTTATTTTAGCAAATTCGATTGCAATTGTGGGTGTTAGAGATGTGTTATGGATCAACCAATTCAGTCCTTCTTTAGCATAGTTATCATGCAACACAAATTCGAGTTTTGCCCTATGCATTTTTAATAGAATTTAAAATTTTAATATATTGTTGTTAATTTAAAATGAAAAACTGTAAATAAGTAAAATCATACATATGGTTTTAAATTTTGAAAATCAATTTTGCGATCTTGTTTGCGTTTTGCAAATCTCGCTCTGGTCCATAACTTGTTGTAAAAACACCAACTATATCTATGAAAAAATAGTGTTGGTATATTATAATACATATAAAAAGTCGAGATCAGTAATATATGATACCTATCGGGAAGTCTTCCTGTTGCTTTAGATTGGGAACTTCACTGAAGTGGACTGGTGTTAGCCAAAAGTTAGTATATATAGCATTTTCAACTCCTCTAATATGGGGTTTTTTGGGTAAATAGTAGAATATAACGATGATTAGTCATACGATTAATGCCGAAATTATCTAGTAATTTAACATTAGCAAATGTGTAAAGTTTATGAGGATTTATCTCATCCTTTAAAATTTTGTCATAAATTTTCTCTTTCATTAGACCTTCAATTTTTGAACCCTACATATTGAAACAAAAATGTGCATAAATGTATATAGTTTTATTGTATTGTCACTTCAGTATTGGAAATGTTTAAAATGAGAAACTACAAATACTAAAAATGAAAATATGGTTTTTGTTAAAACATACCTCTTAAAATATGGTTTAAGTTGTTTCCTAAACAAAAAACACTGCAAGAAAGACAAATAAAATTATTATTGTATAATCTATTTTTAACAATAGACTCCGAATTCCAAGCATTAACAATGTATGAGTTGAGTAGCATCTTACTAATTGATTGATTAACTACCAAATGGACCAGCTATCTATAATATTCATGGATTATTGTGAGTAATATAATATCAGTTAAACATGTTATATATTATAGCCTGAATTTATTTGCACAAAATAATTTCCAAAAAATAGTACCTCAGCATGTGGGAGTAAGTCTATTATGGTGTTTATCAAGTGCTCAGAATAAGCATTCAAATCAACATCAGCATCCCTGAACAAAACATATAAGCATAGATTAATAATAATAATTTAGGTGATAGCCAAAGTTATTAACCATGAAATAAATAAAAATCAGCTTGAAGCTTCCTTAGCCTGAATTTATTTATACTTTTATTTTTTTAAAAAAAAATAGTACCTTAGCATAAAGGAGTAAGTCTATAGACCAAGAAAAAAAACAAATTCATTTAACAATCAAGTAACACACAAACATAAGAAGAAAACTGAGAAATACAAAATTAAATAGTATTGTGGCTGAAAGCATGGGAAATCTAGATGCAGTAATGTATAGGTGTGTGCCTTGTAAATCGTACAAACTAATGCAATGCGAGTTTAACGACTGGAATTTTTGACTGAGTTATTGTGGAATTTGATTAGCCTGAAATGTGATTGAGTGAGGAGATTTAGTTGGGTATTACTTGTGGGATGAAATACGTTTTACACGAACAATTTACTTAGGATTGTACTTGCAGAGTGAAACAGTAAAGTGCATATAGAAAAGGTTGCGGTAGTAGATAATAGGAGCAGTATTTCAACAGTGTAAATATGAAATTCAATATGATATCACGTAATAAAAAATTTATTGGTATCACATGACCAGACTTTGGTTAATGAGGGAAAGGGTGCGGAAAAGTTACAAGAACAAAAGAAAGAACATTAGAACTCAGGGAACCTGTTTTACTTGGCAAAGCATCATTCAATAAATAGGCATTTGCATAAAGAATTGATTATCATGAAGTAAAAACAAAAGTAATTCTATTCTAAGTAAAAGCACTAACTGTGAGCAAGTGAGTGTGAAAACAGATATGTAAAAGCGTTGGGTCCTTCTACTGAGATACTTGATGCAATTAGGATTTTTCTCTACTTGAAATTATTTATGTGTTCTATGTTGAAGGCACAAATACCAAACACCGATGCCTCGCGAGTTTGGCCTAATTCAAATTAAACTTCATTCTCAGATGTCTCTTGTTGAACTTAGCCTAACCGAATAGCATTACAATTACAGCATGATAAAAACTAAATTACCGCACTCTGTGTCCGACAGTTCGATAACCTAGCCCTGCCCTATCCAATTCTAAGGATGCAATACATTTTCCTATGCAAAAGCTCCTAACCTTACACACAAATGGGTGATCAAGCCACAAGCATGCATAACATAAGCACACATAGAAACATTGAACACATAAAAACAACTTCAAATAGATAGTAATAATATTTACATCAAGTACTCAGCGGAATTTCCCAAGAAAGGATTCTAGCCCTCCATTACAAGGGAGTACCTTTCACAAATAGAAGAAGGGTTTTAGAGAAAATACCAGATTACAAAGCAGTGGGGATGTCTCCTCCACCTCCAGGAACCTAGGAATCACTCCTAAACCTAAAATCTACCTAAAAGTTAAGGCCTTTTTCTTCCTTGCTCAGCTTTTCCTCTGTTCTTTGTTCAGCACTCGACTCATGTAGTCTATTCAGACCTTCTCTCTTCATTTTCTGTAATTTAGGCTTAAAAAGGGCTTTTTGTCCGTGTAGGCACGCTTAGCACCATCTTCGCGCTTAGCGCGAGTAAGTGAAATTTGACTTAGCGCCATTCTCGCGCTAAGCACAAAAGAGACAATCTTCTCACTAAACGAGCTGATGATGCACTGAGCACGTGATGACATGGCAGATTCTCTTCAATATTCATCTCACTCATTAAGCGACTGATGTCTCGCTTAGCGGTTGAGTCTCACTAAGCGCACAGTCCAGGCTTAGCGAGACAGTAGCTTTTGCACCTTCCAATTTTTCTCCTTTTTACCTGGAATTGAAGTGAAATTTACATTAAATTCATATGGAAAGCTTTTACTGAGCAAATATAAAAACTAAACAAGAAATATTTACAATCCTACCAAAAAGAACCATAAATTGGGAGAAATATATACATTTTTGAAAACTTTTCTATACAAAAGTTAGTCGTAAAAGAAGACTAACAAACTCCCCCAAATTTATAGTTTTGCTTGTCCTCAAGCAAAGAAAGAACAATTCACTTGTTCTCAAGTGACAAACTCACAGTGGTTATTCACAAGGTGTTTGTTCCAAAGAATTCAATCACATGGCATGAATGGCATACAATGTTTCAATCAACAGCTTCTCGCAAGACATGTAGCTTTTCAAAGATATGAACATGATTATTAAGCATCACAGCTGAAATAAGCTAGCAAGAATGACAGGTATCAAGGAAGGATCATCAACCAAAGCCTCCCAGAAAAATTGGGGCTTTTTCAGCCCCCTCAACTTAGGCCTCTATTAGTCCATCAAATCCTAACCAAAACATGTCAAAATGAGATACATTATATGCGAATCAAAACCCCTAACACTATTCTAATTAACAACTAACCTAACATCATGCAATCAAAATGAAAATCAAAGCTTTAAAGTAGTAAACTAAGTCAACTAACCTAAGGTTTAAAACCAAAATTAAAAACAAGGTTAAAGAAAGCTTACTTGGATCACTGAAATTGGATGCAAAGAAGGAAGCAAGGAGAGCAAGCAAAGAGTGAGAGCACAGTGCAGAGAAAAAGCACCAACGAAATGCCAAAATGCAGTTTTAAAGCACAAATGAAAATGTAACTACCAAAGGCAGTTATGCCTTATTTTTTGCGGTTTTGAATGCCTCACTTAGCGTGTCAACTCACTAAGCGAGCATACATGACATTTAAGTTTCCAAACACACGCGCTTAGCAGGTAAACTCGCTTAGCCTAATGCAAAAATTCAAATTTTCTAGAGAAGACTTTGGGCTTAGCGCGAAGAGTCGCGCTTAGCAAGTTTTGCAGCTCTGATTGGCCTGTAACTCTCACTTAGCAGGCAGTGGCCATGCTTAGCGAATAAACATGCTCCTTAAATGCAGTAGTGAGTTGCGCTTAGCGCGGGTTGATCGCTTAGTGCAATTCGAAAGAATTAAAATCTAGAGAAGTTTTTGCGCTTAGCCCAATTCGAAAGAATAAACATCCAGAGAAGTTTTTGGGCTTAGTGCGAAGAGACGTGCTTAGCGAGACCACAACAACTAATGGTCAGGGGTCAAGGCGCTTAGCACAAGCAAGAGCTCGCTCAGTGCAGGAAGGAAAATCCACTTAGCACGGGATGTGCGCTTAGCGAGTGGACTGCTGAAAATTTTTCTAAGTTAATTTTTTCGTCCACTGCTTCAAAGAAGCTATTCAACCCCTTTTTTTGCAATACAAAACATGCTTAAAATGATTTCATGCAACCTCAAATAAACCAACTCTAAAAAAATGTAATAAAAACATAATTAAGAAGGACTGGGTTGCCTCCCAGGAAGCGCTCTTTTAAAGTCATTAGCTTGACGCATGATACCTCAAGACTCTTGCAAATATAGAACGGTGGTTAATCTTTCAATGGTTCCACCATGGTACAGCTTTAACCTTTGTCCATTCACTATCCATGTTCTATCTGGATTCTTAGATTGAGGGTCACAAAGCTCTACTACTCCATATGGTTTGACTTCCTTGATGGTAAATGGTCTGGACCATTTAGATTTGAGCTTACCAGGAAACAATTTAAGCCTTGAATTGAACAACATCACCTATTGTCCTAGTTGGAAATCCTTCTTTAGCAGCTTTTTATCATGATAAGTTTTAACCCTTTCTTTATACAGCCTTGAAGATTCATATGCAGTCAGTCTCATTTCTTCCAACTCCAAGAGTTGTAGCTTCCTTTGCTCTCTAGATGCGGCTTCATCAAAGTTCAAAAATTTTAAGGCCCAGTATGCTTTATGTTCCATCTCCACTAGTAAGTGACAAGACTTGCCATAGACCAGTTGGAATGGGGATAAGCCTATCGAAGTCTTAAATGTAGTTCTATATGCCCATAAAGCATCATCCAGTTTGAGTGACCTATCCTTCCTAGTTGAAGCCATAATCTTTTCTAAAATCTTCTTCAATTCCCTGTTTGATACTTCCGCTTGGCCATTAGTTTGAGGATGATAGGGTGATGCTACCTTGTGTGTTACATTATACTGCTTCAACACCTTCTGTAGCTGATTATTGAAAAAGTGTGTGCCTCCATCATTGATTAAGATTTTGGGCACCCCAAATCGTGCAAAGATGTTTTTCTTAAAGAACTTCACTACAGTCTTAGCATCATTCTGTTGGGCGGCCACTGCTTCAACCCATTTAGACACATAATCTACAACTACTAGGATGTATTCATTTCCAAAGGATGAAGGGAAGGGACCTACAAAGTCAATCCCCCTGCAGTCAAAGACCTCAACCTCCATAATATTATGTAGAGGCATTTCATTTCTTTTGGAGATGCCCCCCATCCTCTGACATTGATCACAATGCAACACATGCTGGTGGGCATACTTGAATAGAGTTGGCCAAAAGAACCCAGACTGTAGAACCTTAGTTGTTGTCTTATCTCCACCATAATGGCCGCCACATGGTGAGTTGTGACAGTGCCATAATATGTTCTTGGCCTCCTCCTTTGTCACACATCTTCGGAGAAGATTGTTAGCTCCTATCTTGAACAAGTGTGGGTCATCCCATATGTAAAATCGAGCATCATGGAGGAATTTCTTCCTTTGTTGCCAAGTTAGATCCTTAGGGATGATTCTTGCTGCTTTAAAGTTGACCATATCAGCAAACCAAGGTCTTTCATTCACTATGAACAGGATTCATCAGGGAATTCATCTCTGATCTCTACTTCTTTTGAAGTTACTTCCTTATTAACCAATAGTGGTAAGTGGCCCGCTACAACATTTTCAGATCCCTTTTTATCTCGAATAACCAAATCAAATTCTTGAAGCAGTAGAATCCATCTTATCAATTGAGGTTTAGAATCAGCCTTGTTGAGCAAATATTTAATTGCTGCATGATCAGTGTAAATGATGACTTTTGATCCCACCAAGTAAGATCTGAACTTTTCAAGTGCATAGACAATTGCCAGCATTTCTTTTTCAGTGGTGGCATAGTTAACCTATGCATCATTCAAAACTTTGTTGGCATAATATATAACATGAAAGATTCCGCCTTTTCTCTGTCCAAGCACAGCACCTACGGCATAGTCACTTGCATCACACATCAATTCAAACTCTTGCCCTCAATCTGGTGCTGTGATCACCTACGACATAGTAAAATAATTGTCCTGCAAGTCTTTCAAGCATCTGGTCCATGAAGGGAAGTGGATAATGGTTTTTACGAGTAACATCATTCAATTTCCTGTAATCTATGCACATCCTCCATCCAGTGATAGTCCTAGTGGAAATTAGATCATCTTTCTCATTTTTAATCACCGTCATACCCCCCCTTCTTGGGAGCAACCTGCATAGGGCTAACCCATGCACTATCTAAGATGGGATAAATGAATCCTGCTTCTAGCAATTTAAGTATTTCCTTGTGCACCTCTTCTTTCGTGACTGGGTTCAGTCGTCTTTGGGGCTACCTCACTAGCTTGTAATCAGCTTCCATATTAATTTTGTGCATGCAGTAAGATGGACTAATCCCTTTCAAATTAGAGATGTGTCATCCAATTGCTGCTTTGTGCTTCTTCAAAATCTGAACCAGTTGTTACTCTTCTTTCTTCTTCAAGGAGCTGCTAATTATGACTAGTTTGGCTTCATTGTCATCCAAGAATACATACTTCAAGTGTGCAGGTAAAGTCTTCAACTCCACTTTGGGTTTTTCTATTGGTCTACTATTCTTCAATTCTTCAAACATAGTATGTCTAGCAGAATTTTCCCTTGCACCATCTAACTCTTCAATACAAGCCTGCACTTCATCTTCCTCCTCCTTGGTCAGACATTCTACATGATTATTCAGTGCTTTTTCCAAAGGAGACTGCAGTACCATGGCTGTAGCTACTAATTCTATCTCCCGTTTTACCTTCTCCACATCAAAATAGGCCTTGTGATCACTTGAGTGCTTCATTGCTTCAAATAAGTCGAATGAAATTTTTTGATCCTCCACACTCAGTTCTAATTTACCTTTCCCCATATCTACTACACAACTGATGGTTGACATGAAAGGACGTCCCAAAATTATGGGGATTTCAATATCCTCCTCTATATCCATAACCACAAAATTTGCAGGGAAAGTAATATGTTTAACTCTGACTAAAACATCTTCTATCACTCCATACGGCCTGATGGTGGAGCGATCAACTAACTACAAAGTCATTCTGGTTGGCATTATCTCCAGCTATCCCATCCTCCAACACATAGAGAGCGACATCAAATTTATGTTGGCTCCTAAATCAATAAGAGCCTTACCAACTGAGACTGCACCGATCGAGCAAGGTATAGTGACACTGCCTAGATCTTTGTGCTTGGGTGGAAGGATGCGTTGAATGACAACACTACTGTTTCCCCCCACTACAATTGTGTCACTGTGGATATACTTGCTCTTTCGGGTTAGCATATCCTTCAGAAATTTAGAGTAAAGTGGCATCTGTTGTAAGGCCTCTTCGAAGGGCATGGTAATCTCTAGCTTCTTGAAGATGTCAAGAAAACATGCAACATGTCTTTCTTTATCCTTCCTAGAAGGTACCAATGGATATGGCACTTCTTTCCCCTTAGATGGAGCTACCTCTTTCTTCTTTTCTCTGGACTGCTCACTATTACTCTTTTTCTTTTCATCTTTTTTTTTCATTTTTTCAGTTTTTTCATTGTTTTCTTCTTTTTCTTTCTTTTTCTCATTCTTTATTTAATTCTCATTCTTGCTTATTATATTCTCATTCTCCTGGTCATCCTCTTCATCTTCTATCTCCTCAAGTTCACAAAAATTGTCCTCCGGTTCAGATGTTGGTTCAGTTACCAGCTGTTGTTTATCTCCATCCACTATCTTCTCATCCTTCTCTTCTTTAGCCATGGTTGCCATTTTTCCATGGGTCATCATAGCTTTACACTCTTCCTTTGGATTTTTTTTCTGTGTTAACTCCAAATTTTGAGGAAGAGTTGCTAGCTATTTGTTTAACTAACTGTCCCACCTGGATCTCCAAATTTTTAATGGCCGACTCAGTACTCTTGTGATTTGACATTGAAACCTGCATGAATTGAGCAAGAGTCTCCTCCAGCTTTGTTGTCCTCTCATAGAGGTTAAGCCCTTGTTGTGGCAGCCTATTTGATGGTCCACCCTGGTCTTTGTTGAATTGATTACCAGGGTGAGTCCTCCACTGATTTGCTGCTAGTTGTAATGCTGGCCTTGTTGGTATCCAAAAAATCCACCCACATTAAAATTCTGCCTTGGCTAGTTCCCCATATAATTAACTTCATGTGTTAATTCTTCAGTGGGAATACAACAGCCTGATTCATGAGCTCCACCACAAAGTGTGCAACCTGCAACTTGCAAAACAGAAGAAGGTGAAGGTTAACTAACATGGAATTGAGCTGGCATCTTACTCAGTGTTTCTGTTAAAGTCTCGAGTTGCTTGGACAACAACTTATTCTGTGCCAACAGAGCATCTTGTGATGACAGCTCTAATAAACTCTTCTTGGTGGGATAGTGTGTTCTATCACGCAAGATAGCATGATCACTAGCAACCATATTCTCAATTAGTTCCATGGCTTCTTTAGGAGTTTTAAGCTTTATTTTACCCCTGCAGAAGCATCTAAGAGCTGCTTAGATTGTGGCTTCAATCTGTTAATGAAAATATTCAGCTGTATGGGCTCAGAGAATCCATGAGTAGGAGTTTTCCGCAGCAAGCTACGAAATCTTTCTAGTGCTTCACTTAAAGATTCATCTAGGAACTGGTGAAAGGAAGAGATGGCAGTCTTTCCCTCTGCAGTCTTGGACTCTGGGAAATATTTCTTCATAAACTTTTCCACAACTTCATCCCAAGTCCTCAAGCTATTAACCTTTGAATAAATGTAGCCACCTCTTGGCTTCTCTAGATAGTGAGAATGAAAATAAGCTAAGCCTAACAACATCTTCTGGCACTCCAACAATTCTGACTGTGTTACAAATTTCAATGTAAGTTGCTAGATGTGCATAAGGATCTTCATTGGGCAAACCATGAAATTGATTGCCCTGTATAAGCTGAATCAAAGAATATGGATATGTGATATTCTGAGCTTGAACCTCCGGCCGTGCAATACTAGTGAAAAATTGTGGGACACTTGTACTTGAGTAGTCTTCAAGGGTTACTCGTCTAGGTTGCTCATCAGCCATTATGTTGGCTTCAAGCAAGGTTGTATCTGATTCCCTTGTCTCTGTAAAACTAGAAGATGACTCTAAAGATTGAGGTTCTTCAAGAATTGTTGCTGCTTCTATATCCTGCAAAAAAATTTTGCGCCTTTCTGCTTTGTTCCTTCTACAAGTTGCTTCGATTTCCAAGTCTATTGGAACCAAATTACTTGCAGAGGACTTTCTATGCATACGCAACTAAGCATAAACAGCAGTTAACCAATTCCAAAGAAAAATAAATTCTGCAGTAAACAAATATTCACAAAAACAAAACAACGAATCAAAGAATAAAGAATAAACACCAACAAACTGAACTAAACTTTTCCAAATAAAGAGAAGTTCCCCGACAACGGTGCAAAAATACTTGTTCGCATCCTGGTACTACTTGTTTTTGTGGATGTGAAATCTAATCGGCAAGTGCATCGGGTCGTCAAGTAAATAATTAAAACAATGTGAACCGAGAATCGAACTCAGGGAACTTGTTTTACTTGGCAAAGCATCATTCAGTAAATAGGCATTTGTGTAAAGAATTGATTATCATGAAGTAAAAACAAAAGTAATTCTATTCTAAGTAAAAACACTAACTGTGAGCAAGTGAGTGTGAAAACAGATATGCAAAAGCGTTGGGTCCTTCTACTGAGATACTTGATGCAATTAGGGTTTTTCTCTACTTGAAATTATTTTTGTGTTCTATGTTGAAGGCACAAATACCAAACACCAATGTCTCGCGAGTTTGGCCTAATTCAAATTAAACTTCGTTCTTAGATGTCTCTTGTTGAACTTAGCCTAATCGAATAGCATTACAATTACAGCATGATAAAAACTAAATTACTGCACTCCGTGTCCAGTAGTTAGATAACCTAGCCCTACCTTATCCAGTTCTAAGGATGCAATACATTTTCTAATGCAAAAGCTCCTAACTTTACACACAAATGAGTGATCAAGCCACAAGCATGCATAACATAAGCACAGATAGAAACATTGAACACATAAAAACAACTTCAAATAGATAGTAATAATATTTACATCAAGTACACAGCGAAATTTTCCAACAAAGGATTCTAGCCCTCCATTACAAGGGAGTACCTTTCACAAATAGGAGAAGGGTTTTAGAGAAAATACCAGATTACAAAGCAGTGAGGATGTTTCCTCCACCTCTAGGAACCTAGGAATCACTCCTTAACCTAAAATCTACCTAAAAGTTAGGGCCTTTTTCTTCCTTGTTCATCTTTTCCTCTGTTCTTTGTTTAGCACTCGGCTCACGTAGTCTATTCAGACCTTCTCTCTTCATTCTCTGCAATTCAGGCTTAAAAAGGGCTTTTTCTCCATGAAGGCGCGATTAGCGCCATCTTCGCGCTTAGCGCAAGTAAGTGAAATTTGGCTTAGCGCCATTCTCGCGCTAAGCGCAAAAGAGACAATCTTCTTGCTTAACGAGCTGATGACGCGCTGAGTGCGTGATTACATGGAAAATTCTCTTCAATATTCATCTCACTCGCTAAGCGGCTGATGTCTCGCTTAACGGTTGAGTCTCACTAAGCGCATGGTCCAGGCTTAGTGAGATAGCAGCTTTTGCACCTTCCAATTTTTCTCCTTTTTACCTGGAATTGAAGTGAAATTTACATTAAATTCATATGGAAAGCTTCTACTGAGCAAATATAAAAACTAAACAAGAAATATTTACAATCCTACCAAAAAGAACAATAAATTAGGAGAAATATATACATTTTTGAAAACTTTTCTATACAAAAGTTAGTCATAAAAGACGACTAACACATACCTTTCCATCCATGAACACCATTTCAAGGTGGCTAGACTTTTCACACACATGGTCAAACTTTAGGTCCACAATAAAAAAAATGCAAGAGAGGAGCAAGTGCAGTAAAAGTAAAAAAAAAAAAAAAACACAAACAACAACAATAGTTGCAGTCAATAGTAAAAAAAGAAGAAAACTCCAAGCTTCAATGTTTCTTTGCTATCATCAATAGCTTCAATCATATCAAAACTTGGAAACATGACCAACAACAAAACTTTAATGAATAAGCATCATAAGGAATGCAAAAAATATGATCGCAAAATGCGAGCTCAAATACAATAATAGTAACAAATCTTCTTCATTCAACATGTCATATGGACTAGGGAAGAAAAAAAATTCATTTAACAATCAAGTTCACACTAAACATTATAGAACAACAAAAGCCAAACAACAGAGCAACTACAAATATTTTAAACTGAAGCTTAACATCCCAATGCTTAAGCTCTATCATTTAAAACACAGGCAAATGGAATGGACAATGAAAAGATGGCTCAGAGATTGAGAGCAAAAAGTAAATATTCAAAGATTGAGAGAAGACAACAGAAAGCAAAAAGGAGTTTTTTTTTTAAACACAACACGCAACACGTAACACATAAAAGACAACAACATGGGAGAAAAACAAAGCAAACAAACATAAGAAGAAAAATAAAAGAGTAGAGAAAGCAGGTACTCTAGATGGAGGATGAAGATGAAAATGATATAAAAAATGAGTTAGGAAAAATTGCAAAATGTGAGAAGAGATTAAAGAGGAGCAACAATCATATTATCTAACAAAGCAAAAGCTAAATAACAATATACCTTTCTATCCATCAAGAACATTTTAAGTGGCTAGACTTTTCACGCACCAGGTCAAACCACTGGTCCACAATCCAAACTCCTGACTTGAATGTTTCTTTGCTATGATCAATAGCTCCAATCATATCAAAACTCTGAGACATGTCCCACAACAAAAATTTAATAATGAATAAGCATAATAAGGAATGCAAACAATATGATCGCAAAATTCCACCTCAAACACAACAACAATAAAACAGAGCATCAACCCTATCACATCTATTTAAACAAACCAAAACCTAAATCACAACATACCTTTGCATCCATCAAGACGAATCCAAGGTGCCTAGAATTTGAGCTCCAAGATTAAATGTTTGTTTGAATCATCAATAGCTCCAATCATATCAAAACTCCGAGACATATCCCACAACAAAACTTTAATGAATAAGCATAATAAGGAATGCAAACAATATGATGGTAAAATGAAACCTCAAACACAACAACATTAACATACATTTTTCATTCAACATGTCATATGGACCAACAAAGATAAACAAATTCATTTAACAATCAAGTCACACTAAACATTAAAGGACAACAAAAGCCAACCTAAAATCCCAGAATGCAAACTTAAAAACTAGTCCTTGAATTGAGCAAACCTAAACCCTAAACATCTAACTACCAACTTTGGAATCCCAAGACCAAACTTCCAAAAAATTGAAGCCAAAACCCAACCTCAGAATCCAGAAACATATTTCTAGCTACATCCCAGTCTAATAAAGCACAACGTAAAACCCAACAAACAAAATACAAAAACTAATGACCAACATCAAAAATCCTAACCCACCACATTGACAAAATCAAAACCCAACACCCAACATCAAAGAGGAACAAATGAAAAACCAACCTCAAAAACCCTAACCCACCCCCCATTGGTGAGATCAAAGCCCAACAGGCAACATCAAAGAAGAAAAAAAAGAAAAACCAACGTCAGAAACCCTAACACACCCCACTGGCGAAATCGAAGCACAACACCTAACATCAAACAAGAACAAACGAAAAGAACGAAAGGTAAAAGCAAATAAACCCCAATGCACCTTTGTCATTGGTTTCGTCTAAACAACAACAAACAAGCCAACAATAGAAAGTTTTAACCCAAACTTAACACCCTAACGCTTAACCTCTGTCATTTTTAACCCAACCACTATCGAAATTGAAGGCTAACACCCATCATCAAAGAATAGAAAAAGAAAAACCAATGTCAGAAACCCTAACCCACCCCACTAATGAAATCGAAGTTGCAAAAAACACAACACACTACAACAACACAACACCAACACAAAACAAAGAAACCCTAAACACCAAAAGAAAAACCAACGCTAGGAACCCTAACCCACCCATTGGTGAAATCGAAGCCGCAAAAAACACAAAACAACAACACAACATGGGGAACAAAATAAAAACAAAAGAAGCGCAAAAGCAAGCCAAAGTAGAAGAGAAACCAACATCAGAACCTCTAACCCACCCCACTGGCGAAATCGAAGCCACGAAAAACACAACACACAAAAGAAACCCTAAACACCAAAAGAAAAACCAACATCAAAAACCCTAACCCACCCACTAGCAAAATCGAAGCCACAAAAAGTCCAATACAGAAGAACAACAAAAGAAAGATACGCAAAGGAGCAGAAAGGAGAACAAAGATACATAGAGGAGCAGAAAGGGGTAGAGCCAACATACGGAACACCCAAAACAACAACACGACACAAAGAAAAGAAGCGGCCAATGCAAAGAAGAAGCCATGTGTCAACACTGGAGGCAAGGGCAATTTGGACATTTCAACAACCATGATTCCATTATTAAATAGACAGTAGATAAAATCATATTTAGGGATTTTAAATAGACAAATTATTTTTCAACAATTATAATTATTTTATCATATATAACAAATAATCTAGTAATTTATATTAATTAAAAAATATTTGTCTCTTATAAGCTTAAACTATTTTATTAATTAAAGTATATAATATTAATAAAGTATAATTTGATTACTTCAATCGTGAACCAATATATTCATTGGTTGAATTATCGGTTCCAGTTCTTAAAAGAGTGACTGATTACATTGGAGTGAATTATAATTTTATATGAAACTTATTTTTAATATCTATATACTATCTATAAAAGATAACCCTCTGGAAATTCCTAAAATACCCCTACCTAAGATTGTGACAGCTGTCCATTTCCTTGGTTTTTTTGGTCTTTTAGGCTTTTCATTTCCCACTCCCTTGGTTGCTCCACGTATTATTCCAAGTGTCCTCTTTTCTAACCTTTTCATTTTCCACTCCCTTGGTTGCTCCACGTATTGTTGCAGGTGTCTCCTTTTCCAATCTTCATCCCAAGTCTTTTCAGTTTTCTTTTTATTTTTCATTCCTCTTTCTCCCGCGGCAAAAGGCTCCTTTCTCTTTCTCTCTCACTCACTTTCTTTCTCTGTACAACTTGGAAGCTTTCTCTCTCTCAAAACAAAGCTCCTCGAGAGGGGTTTTGACGAAAATGCAGTTGAGGTTTCAGCTTTAGGGGAGAAGCTCTGTAACGAAGGGAAAACAAGGGAGGGTTAAGGAGACAGAGGGTGTTTTGAATGGAGCAGTTTATTCTCACTGCCATGGCTTCTTCTCAGTTCAGAAGATTCTCAGGTTTCACTGCTTTGCAGTTTTCTTCATGAGTGTCCTTTTGTCGTGGCCATCATTTCCAATGGATAGCATTAACATCTCAATGTTATATTTTTTCTTACTGATTTTTCAATTTTGTTTTTGGTTCCTTTTTATTTTGTCGGGCTATCGACGAAGAAGCATCCAGCAGACATGTTTTTTCCTCTTTTGTTGTTATGCATGTTTGTTTCCATTACTATTTGTTTTTATTTGCAAGGTTCTAATTTTGTTAGTTGTTATGCATGTTTGCTTCTTAATAATAGTTATTTTTTTTTACTAATTTTTCAACTCTATTTTTGGTTCCTTGTTTATTTTCCCGAGCTAATTTTTTCGTCATCTTCCCCATATGGGTTGTAAGTTATGTGTTTGATGAAATGCCTAAATGAAGTTTTAGTTTTTAATCTTAAAAATTCATGTGCATTAGTGCGCATCCTGCAAATTCCACATTGGGTTTCTAATGAATGATACATGCAAGATTTTGATGATAATCATTGTAACAATTGGTTGGTATTGATATCATTTATATTCTTTAATTATTTTAATCTATTGTTCAACAGGAAGAAGCCCAGGTTTTTTGTTCAACAGGAAGAAGCGCAGGTTTTTTTGTTGCTCTCTCTTAGTTTGTGTTATTATTATTATTATTATTATTATTATTATTATTATTATTATTATTATTATCATTATTATTATTATTATTATTATTATTATTATTATTATTATTATTACAACTAGGCGTTTTAGTACTATGGAGATTACCTCTATCCGTATGAGGATGGGTAGGAGGACGTAGCTGGGTGACCTTTTTTATGTTATAAAGACCGAGTGAACTGAGAAATTTTTCTGTTAGGTTTCTTGTGTATGTAGGTGGCGATAACATAA